>NC_046364.1:20151028-20455230 GCF_011125445.2 Fundulus heteroclitus | reverse complement strand
AATGCATCTGAATACTAATAATGGGTATAATGCATCTGAATACTAATAATGGGTATTCAGATGCATTTAAATAACTTAAAATATCATTCAAAATAGTATTTATTACCATCAATTTCTGTTAATATTTGGAATATTATGGGTTAGACCCAATGAAAATCCAAAATGCAGTTTATCAAAAAATCTGAATATCACATAAGACCATTAAGAGAGGATTTTCGTCTTATGCAGAAATGGTTTGACTTGTTGTCCAGCAAACAGTCACTAAGTCCCTCCACAGGAGGGGAAAGTCACAAAAGGTAATTGCTAATTGAGGTTTGTTGCAAAGTTATGTATCAAAGCTTTTTAATTGAAATTTAAGTGGAAGGAAAAAGTGGGGTTAAAAATTCAGTTCAATTCAGTTTATTTATATAGCGGCAATTCACAACACGTCACATCAAGGCACTTTTCAAAACCAGTTGTATCAAACCATCCAGACAGATCGGTTAAAATGTTTTCAATCTAAGGAAACCCAGCAGATTGCATCAAGTGACAGTGGACAGTTGCTGGCAATGTGTCGTTGACAATCCAGAATATCGAGCGCGCATGTTGTCACAGTGTAGAGGAAAACTCCCCTTCAACAGAAAGAAATACAGCTAAGCAGATAAGATCTGAGCTAATTTTCCGGTCTAAAAATCACATATGGTTAGATGCTCATCCAATAGCTCTCTCCACAGGAGAAACAGGGCTAAACTTTGAAAACCAGGGCCGACTGTATCATCTATAGGAGAACATGAAGTTGTTGACAGCAATAGTTCAGCCGGTGCCTCATGGTGTTACAGCTAAACGGACCACTGGACCAGAAAGAAAATAGAGAACATAATATCAAAAACTGAAACAACAGCAAAACTGGAGAGTAGTAAGAGAATGTAGCAGAGTGAGGGAAAGTGGTCTTTATGTCCTCCAGCAGCCTAAGCCTATAACAGCATAACTAGAGACATAGACGGAATGTCTTGATTTTGAGGTGTTTGGTTGTGGTTTTTGTTTACCGTATTTTTCAGACGACAAGGCACACCGGATTATTCAATTATTAAATATTCGTCCCAAGTGAATACGATTTTTGCACTTGAAATAAGAACTATTCATTTCCATCCTCTTATTTCAAGTGTAGGATATCTAATTTTCTTATTTTAGGTGTAAAAATACTCATCCAGAGGAAAATAGTCTTATTTAGCTGCTCAAAGCATTTCAAGAAAATTTTACTTACTTTTAGTTCCCTTTTTGCAGTGCGCCCCTCAGCTCTCTTCTGAGAAGAAGACCTATCCGTCTCTGTTGGGAGGACAGAGTAGTTGGACTATGCTGCCCTGTTTCCAACATAAAGCCAAAATAAACCAAACTTTCATACTGAATTAACTTACTTGGTTTATTGTTTGCCCTGCGACAGACTGGCAACTTGACCAGGTTGTTGCCTCTCGCCCATTGAAATGCTGGAGATAGGCACCGGCACCCCTGCGACCCCATGAGGGATAAAGTGAGTAAGAAAATGGATGGATGGATTTATTGTTGCTAGCTTGTACGCCAGGGACAGGCTGCCTTACATGAAGGCACTTCTAGTTTCAGCATTACAGTCAGGCAGTCTTGTAGACAGCTCAGGGGTCTGATCAGGTAGTAACACAATGTACCGTAATGCTCTGAATATCCATTGAACGCAGAGGCTTTGTTGCTAACTAATGTCATATTTACACATTTTAACAAATTTTTGAGTGTATTGTATGTACCAAATAAAATTAGTCAGTAAGCACAACAGTAATCATATAAAGGTGCACCGGATTATAAGGCGCACCACCAATTTGTGAGTAAATTTAAGGATTCAAAGTGCGTCTTATAGGCCGAAAAAATATGGTAGATTCATTTTGTGCAGCTTTCTACTTGGACATTTTAGAGCACTTCATGTTCATCTTAGGGGGGGTCAAGCTGGATGACCATTTTCCTATAGGTCTAGCACCTGAACAAATACCAATACATCCTTTAGTAAATATAAAAGTATAAAATACAAAAGTAAAAATGTTCTCAAGAGGAGGATGAGAGACAGAGCCAACT
Source organism: Fundulus heteroclitus (assembly GCF_011125445.2). NCBI lineage: Eukaryota > Metazoa > Chordata > Actinopteri > Cyprinodontiformes > Fundulidae > Fundulus > Fundulus heteroclitus. The sequence continues at coordinate 20,453,154 of NC_046364.1, read as the reverse complement.
ATGCACACATTGTGAACACTGCTGTTAAAAACTGGGCTTCCTGACCACCTAACCATTTGCAAAGGATGATCACCTCTACGCCGCACTGATGCATTAATTCAATCTAAAGAAACCACAACTAAGTACTGACTGCATAAATTGTGCAATACATTGACAAACCTTCTAGTAGAAACTTATTTCTGTATAATTTATTTGGTCATTTTCTTAGCTGTGAACCACAATCATTTACACCAATGAAATGAACACTTTAAATATATCAAATTAAGTATGAATCAATATCAGGAGTCTTCATTCCTGGTCCTCAGTATCTACAGTCCTGCATTTTTTAGATGTATCTGCTTCAGCACTCCAGAATCAAATTATTGCATGACTTCCTCAGCAGCCCTCAAGGGCCGTGTACTGGGGACCATTTTGTAAATGTACTATATATATATATATATATATATATATATATATATATATATATATATATATATATACTGCTCAAAAAACATAAAGGGAACACTTAAACAGCACAATGTAACTCCAAGTGTTCCCTTTCTTTTCTTTTTTTGAGCAGTATATATATTTTTATTACAGTGAAATAATAAAAATTATGGAATTGGAGGGGAAACGTAGAGAAACGGCACTGAGAGTGCAAAAGTGGACCTTAGGGAATGGTTTGGGAACATGGTGAGGAGGCAAAAAGAGAACCATGACCAGAGTAGAGCCTGGCTGGTAAATTCTCAGGGACAAATGGTTAAAATCCTAGATCTGTTTGGGTGACTTTTTAACCACCTTACCAAGTAAAACGTTTTCCTATATAGTAGCAGCCGGTTTAGTTTTATTCTAGCTGCTTTATTGAATTAGTTTGATGTAATTGCCTTTTAAAAGGTGTTTGTCTATTTGTTGAGTTTGTTTTAGCTAAAACTGTCTGTTTACAAAAAAAGTAAGCAATCAGTAGCAGCAGTTGATGAAGTTATAAGAAATACAATAAATAGTTGTGAAAAATGTCAACTGTCTATTATTATTTACTCATTTTCTGTATCACAAGAAAACAATGTCACAACAAGGTGCTATCATTAATTAAAAGCACATTCTATTTATTTTAAAATTATTTTGAGTATATGTTTTAACAATATTATATTCCTTTAATTTTTCATTTGTGGCAATACCAGCTCTGCTATATCCATCCATCCATCCATCCATCCATCCATCCATCCATCCATCCATCCATCCATCCATCCATCCATCCATCCATCCATCCATCCATCCATCCATCCATCCATCCATCCATCCATCCATCCATCCATCCATCCATCCATCCATCCATCCATTTTCTGACCCGCTTAATCCAATCTTATCAAATTTCAGTTCCTGCTCTTTTTTCCCCTCATAACAATCGCTTGTTCCATTCATCCATTTTCCGACATGCTTATCCCTGTTGGGGTCGTGAGGGGTGCTGGTGCCTATCTCCAACTGTCAATGGGCGAGATGGCTTGTTACAATTTCAATACATTTTAGCTACCAAAGACTGCAAAAACAGTGATGGTCCCGTCATTTTTGGAGTTGCAGTTATGATGCAGAGGCGCAAGTTGATGACACAACTCGTAGTGTCCCAGTTCTCCAATTTTGCAGGAAACCCTTAAGTGCCCCATGTTCATGCTTCACAGAGGCACGTAGGGTGTAGCATGAGTATTGGGGCAAGGCCAGGGGCTGAAAAGGCCTGTTATTCACCAATTTATTTAGGTAAGGTGTGTAGAGGCAGGGAAACACCTAAAACATGTAGGACAGTAGACCCCGTTGACCAGGGTCAAGGACCCCTCATCCATACAATTTGAATTTCAGTTTTGAACTGAAATGCTGCAATGCATTTTTTTATTTATAGCAGGAAATATTTATTTCCATGGAATGAAAGTAAAATTCTGAAACCTGGGATTTTTTTAACACTCGTCTTGATTGTGATTTTACTCAGTTTATGAAAGCATTCAAATGCATTCAATAGCCTAATAATTTTTTTCTGTAATTAATTTGCTTGATTTATGTCCGTCCGTCCGTCCGTCCGTCTTCTTCCGCTTATCCGGGGTCGGGTCGCGGGGGCAGCAGCTTTAGTAGGGAGGCCCAGACGTCCCTCTCCCCAGCCACTTGGGCCAGCTCCTCAGGAGGAACCCCAAGGCGTTCCCAGGCCAGCCGGTAGACATAGTCCCTCCAGCGTGTCCTGGGTCTTCCCCTGGGTCTCCTCCCGGTGGGACGTGCCCGGAACACCTCTCCAGGGAGGCGTCCAGGAGGCATCCTGACCAGATGCCCTAACCACCTCAACTGGCTCCTCTCGACGTGGAGGAGCAGCGGCTCTACTCTGAGTCCTCCCCGGATGACTGAGCTCCTTACCCTATCTCTAAGGGAGAGCCCAGACACACTACGGAGAAAACTCATTTCAGCCGCTTGTATCCGGGATCTCGTTCTTTCGGTCACGACCCAAAGCTCGTGACCATAGATGAGGGTAGGAACGTAGATCGACCGGTAAATCGAGAGCTTCGCCTTTTGGCTCAGCTCTCTCTTCACCACAACGGATCGGCTTGATTTATGTATTTTTAACAATTTATCAATAAATTATATCAATATTACACTGAATAAACACATACAACCAAGTATAAACTGGTGTTGCAAGTGTGTTTTCTATGTAGCTGAACAAGAAGAAGAAAAATCACAGCGCACTGCTGTTGAGGTGAAATAAATTGGTCTATACTTGACGATGATGTGGATTTTCTCAGCATTACTAGAAAATCTGTATTTTCACAGGATAAATGTATCTGTTATGTTTGCATAATCCTCTGATTGTCCTGTCTTTGAATAGAAACCTCCTCCCTTGTTTCTCCTTGCTGGTTTAATATCTCATCCATCTTTAGAAACTGTAAGTTACAGTTTGGACAGGGTCCAATTGTCCATCACAGCGAAATGAAGGATAAAATAGGGAGAAGGGGATCCTTCTTTCACTCTGGGTTACTCTGACATAACGCATGCCTCTTAATAGAAGCAGCGGCTGCTGCGTAGGCCGAACCTGTGATTTAACAATTATACTGTCTTTGTTCCACCATGGCCATCGCTCTGTTGATATGAAAAGATTTGTCTTCAGCCTTGATTTCCTAAAATGTTTTTTTTTGCCAAGCCGAAGCAGCAAAGCATTTTGGAAAGTCCACCCAACTCAGACAACTCAATCGCAGCGTGCCGTCTGGGCTTCATTGCCTCATTTCATATCTCGGCCCAACCAGCCTCTTCACTGCTTTTCCCCCTCCCTCCGCTCGTTTTCTCATTACATCCCTGACTCTCCCAAGCAAATAATACAGAGCTCTTCTATTGGTCTCAGTGGAAAATGCATTTCCTTTCATCTAGCCCTAAGTGTGTGTGCAGAATCCACATATAGTACATATCCTAAAATGTGTATGCAGACCCCCTCCGCCCACTCTCCGGGCTACTTAAATAGGCTATTTTCTCCTCTAATGTTGTTTCCCCTTGTCTCTTCTTATGTATTGATTGGACAAGCTTGCCGGATCAATAGATTGCTGTAGATCAGAGTGATTGCTGCTCAGGCAGGCTACTATGTCCCAGTGTTCAACACAGTCTCCATATAAACCACTCAGAAAAGCTCTCATTTCTGTCCCAAGGTTATGAAATAAAGTCCTGATAGAAGCTGACAGTGAGGCTTGTTTGTTTTGACCGATGAATAGGTTAACTGCTATAGCAATGTTGCAAGCCTTTCGCAAGCACTCTGGGTCTCACCTCATTGTGGAGTAAATTGCCTTGAATCTACGGTCGCTTTATTGCACCCACAAATCCTGAAAGTTGTTAGTGCCACAGGGCTGAGGAACGGAGGGGAAGATTGTATACTAATGACCAAATGATGCTTGTGTTCTTTTTGTTATATGGCTGATACATAAACGATCAATCATTGCGCTGCACAATTCAACCAGAGGTTTTCCTCACTTTGACTTATTTGGATTCCATTTTGTTATAGGGTAGTTCATTGTTATTGTTTTGAGGCGGGTTTTTCGCGCATGCGCGCCGGATTGGTAGGCAAAAGGCGAACACAATGGCGGACGCAAACAGAGAAACTGACGAGTTCTCCAGGTATTTTTTCTTCTTTAGATAACGTACTACAAGATCGTTTTAAGAGTAAGTTGATGGTTGATGGTATCAGATTGCCAGATCCACACAGCAAAAGCCTGAAGGGACGGAGCGAGTCTGTGAAATGCTGGCCAAGCGCTCCGTACCATGACATATACAGCTGCCTTATAAACATGGCAGGCCAGTACAGACAGAGAGCACGAAAGCCATGAAACCACTGGACGGCTACAATATTTTAAATCGGGAAAAAGGCTCCAGCAACGCCCGCGACGCCATGAGGGATTAATCGGTCAGAAAATGGATGGATGGATGTTGTTCACACATGTTTGTGCAACAGCACAAAGCGGCGTCGGACACAGGCCGCGTCTCAGCAGAGGCCCGGTAGGTTAAAAAAAAAATTTTCACTACGGATTATTTAGGTGTTTTTGTCTTGTTAAAATGGGTGGCGGTGTCGGCGACATTGCAGCGTAAACACAGAAGTACTAGCGCGCGTGAACCGGGGCGTAATGGCAGCAGCAGCTGCTGTAGCCCCTGCTGCTAGCTGCTGCTAGCCGCCCCGGCCCGGCCCGTGTAGCCGGCGGCGCCGGCCCGTGTAGCCGGCGGCGCCGGCCCGTGTAGTGTTTACGCAGCAGCCGCTGGCTGCTGCGTAAACAACCGGGCCGGGGCGCTGGCCCGTGTAGCCGGGCCGGGCCGGCGCCGCCGGCTACACGGGCCGGCGCCCCGGCCCGGCCCGTGTAGTGTTTACGCAGCAGCCGCTGGCTGCTGCCGCAGCCCGTGAACTGGCAGAGCATCCGCTGCTGCTGCTACCGCTTCTCCAGCCCGTGTAGCGATCTGTGTACCCTCCGCCGCTATTTAAGTAGAACAATGACTAGAGCAGAATTAAGTTGTATTTACCGGATATGAAGTGTAGACTGCAAATTCTCTCGTAATACGATGCCCCCCCAGTCCATTGGGAGTGTCTGCCTGCGCTCTTTTCATTGAAAATATCCATTTCTTTCTGCGTCCTTCCTCCTTTGGAAAACGACAGAAACGTACATCCAACGATTTGGAATGCCTCTCTGTGCAACCGGGAGCACAACAAGTCGTAGGCATTGCTTAGATTCCATAAATAAACGAAGTAAAAGTGCGCTCTAAATCACCCGTTTTGTCATGTAGTAGACGAGAACAGTACTGTTTTCTGCCTACCAGCGGGACCCGGATGTAGCGCTGACGTCACGCGGGACGTCACACGTGAACTACCCTATTTGTCTGACGCTGCACCCAGGTGGTCTGTTTTAGTTTTTATGTTTTTTTTTTACTTTAAAACTTGCACTATGCACCTTTAAAGGTTAAATATATAGTTTTATTTCCCATACATGCCCTTACAATTTTCCTACATGCAAATCGAGTTTTCCCCTATTTACTGCTGTTGTCTCTGTGGGCTCCATTTGTCAGGTCAGGTTGGGTTCTCTGGGCAGGTGTGTGGCGCTCTGCACGTTCTTGTCCACCTGGCTACTTTGTTGAAATACGTCGGTAAGCTCCTGTTACAACCTTTGAATTCGAAACATTAAAAGTGCTAAACATTGCTATTTATTCAATAACATTTCAACCCTAATAAGAACATCATGCAAGTCCATCCTGGACACTCAGAAGGCAAATGAACTCGTACAGTATTCCTTTGTTTACTGTTTTTTGTTGCTCAGCAAAAACGGAAGTTTTTTTCTTTTATTTTGGAGGACTCAGAGTAGAGCCACTGCTCCTCCACGTCGAGAGGAGCCAGTTGAGGTGGCTCGGGCATCTGGTCAGGATGCCTCCTGGACGCCTCCCTGGTGAGGTGTTCTGGGCACGTCCCACCGGGAGGAGGCCCAGGGGAAGACCCTGGACACGCTGGAGGGACTATGTCTCTCGGTTGGCCTGGGAACGCCTTGGGATTCCTCCTGAGGAGCTGGCCCAAGTGGCTGGGGAGAGGGACGTCTGGGCCTCCCTACTGAAGCTGCTGCCCCCGCGACCCGACCCCGGATAAGCGGAAGAAGACGGACGGATGAATGGAGACAAGTGCAAGGAAGCAAATATGGTCATTTTCAATAACTTTGACAACTGAATTGTGGGGTCTATACAATGACCAATAAAATTTATCTTATCTTAAAGCACCAGCATCAGCAACAGCGTATCCATCCATCAACTCATTTGGGGACAGAGCTGCAAGACAAAGTCAAACATTAGGAAAAGCCCACAGTACTTCAGTGTGGTCATTAGCTGAAGGACTGCAGTGTTGACACAAGCCAGATTTGTGAACTGTTTCATCTTTGCTACTGATATAGCTTTTTGCTGGTGAGAATCATTTTATCTCCTCCACCTATCCCTAAGGAGCAATACATTTAGATAAGAAATTCCTTTATTGTCCCACAATGGGGAAATTCAGACGTGACAGTGGTAAAGTCACAGGCTGAGTTTAAAGTAGTGAAAAAACAGTAGTGATTTTTTTTCACTCGGCACATGATAGTGCCTTTTGTTTTGTATGAAACTGAGATATAGGCTGTTCTCAAAAAAGACAAAAACAAGCTCACAGTTGCTAAATGCAGTGCCTCCATTAGGTACTTTAAGTCTCTTTATATGATTGGGTTAACAACAATGTCATCCAAGATTAAGGAGGACTCCAACCAACTGTTTAAGAAAAAAGTCCAAAAATACAGGCTACAGGGCTTCTCGTGCATTTGCAAAATTAACGCTGATAAACCTGTCATATGAGCTCTTTTAGGATCTACCACCGGTGTGTTGGAGAGTCCAACGTAGTTCACCAAAAGAGACAAATAGAGGACACTCAAGATGTCCCTGTGTCTTGCAGTCAGCCTAGCAAATTTTAGCACCACAGGTCATGAAGTGGAGAAAGCATCATGGACAACCTCTGACATCCAGTGACATCCACATCACCGTACTGGGTGCAAGGACAACCTGAGGATGCACTCTTCTACCTAGGGTCAAACAATTAGGAAGTGTATCTTGAGTGATTCACATACCCAATTGTCAGATACACTGATAACGGTTCTTTTGCATCTGACCAAGGGCAGACACAATGGTTGTAACTTTCACAGGCCCTCTAACGGCTGACTATTCAACAGAAGGACAGTGTGTCAGCATAGGCTTTTTAGCATCACTTATTAACCAATGGTTTAATTGTTACGGACATGTGTAACTATAGGAGTTCTTTTCCAGTCTTCACTTGCAATAATTATCAGCGGCTTAGTTTCCTGCCCTGCTCCCCATTGCCTTTTTTCTATGCATTGGCTTAGCAAATAACCCTGTTTTTGGCATTTTTCAGATATTTGCAGAAAAGTACGAGTTTAATTGTTACATTTCTTCCTGCAAATAATGCCTCTGAGTAATTATCTTGTTTGGTCAGTGTTGCAGGAGATACTCCTGTTTTCTTTTAACATTGTGCCAATGTCCTTGTTTTTATATCAAATCCTTCCATAGAAAAGGTAGATTGACACTTTTTTTCCCTAATATACAAGAGGCCAGCTGAAACAATAGATGACAAGAGCTTCTGAGGAATTATAGACCAAAGATAGCAATTCAAGGTGAAGCTGTCAAAGGTCGGAAGAAAATCCCTGACATGTTTGCTGCAGGACAGATGTAACACCACTGGATGACAGTGAGAGGCTGAGTAAAACAATAAGAAGTTGGGAGAGGAGTGAGGGAGTAGGCAGAGAATACAACTTGGCTAAAATAACCTGAGGCCTGATTATGACAATTAGAATTAGACTGCTTTAGTGTTTAGAAAGTTAAAATAAAAAAAAATGTGAACAGCGAAGGCGGTATTTACACACTTATGTTGATTGCATAGGTACAAAACAAATTTGTTTCCCTCAGAGCAGAACAAATGGACCCTTCAGTTTGCTGCTCATCATGTGAATGAGAAATATTGAACTAGGTCCTCCTAATTAGTAAACAGATTTTATGGACAATGTAATGCATTTTGCCGTTGTGACACATAATGGACTGGCAGAAGAAAATGGAGATTTTTGCTTGGTTAAAACAAATATATTGGATTAGAATGAGTGATTCACTCCTTTATGTAGCCTTGATACGACAGATGATTTTATGTGAACAGATATTTTACTGCATCCTGCTGAAAACTGCAGTTCAGCCTGGAAATTATGTGCTTAAGAGGCGGCTTTGGCGTGGGTTTTAATGGACAATATATGAAAAATAAAAAGTGACAGATTCAGATTTGATCAAGCTTATTGTCATTACCTGCACTACATTGTTATGTCAGGGCAGCTTTTTGCACCTCCATGGCAGTGCGCTGTCAATTATTTTTAAAAACTCCATATTATCAGTGGCAGCCCCTTTGCCCCACTTAATGCATACAGTACCTTTCAAAGTATTCTCTTAATTTGTTATGTTACAACTACAGAATTAAATCTATTTCAATGGAACTTTATATTGATGCAATTGCAATAGATTATTATCATATATATATATATATATCCTCTCTTTACCCTGATACATCTAAAGAAATAACCAATGCGAAAAAAGACGTGAGAAATCCCCTTTCCCCCACCTGTCCAGTCCTGCCATTTCAGGCATCTCATACAGATACGTTGGTTGCCTTCATGCGCCAGGGCAGCTCTGCTCTGCAAAATGGACGTGAAAAGATGGTGTCCTAATTACATTCTTAGGACTTTATTAAATTAGGGTTGCATCTGGCGTCAAAGTAGACAGGTTACATTAATAAAATATGAACCTGTGTTTGTATGACCTTTAACCTTCTGGACTATTTGTAAGTGTATGTGTACAAAGCGGGACTTTAAAGGACTTCATCTATAATCCCTTGTGACAACTGCAACCGAACTGATGTTGGATTTAAAGGCTCCTATTTTAGGCCCAGCGAGTGTCTGAAGCTTACTGTAATCTCTCTTGGCTTTTCTCGGTGTAAATTCTATCATGTCAGTGGTAATGGGTGTCCTGCTTCATTGTAACAACACAACACAAAATAATGTATTGTATGTGTCAATATGAAATCCTAAATGAAAATTATTTACTTTTACTCTCAAATGAGTTTTCCTACCACAGCCCCCCGCGAAACCTAACACCTTAGACCAAACCGCAGTCAAATGCAACATCAGAACAGATGCTTTTTTTTTTCTCTTACTGCTGGCTGTAACAGCAGCCAACTCTGAAACACGAGGACACCTTTCCAGGGTTATAATTGGGACAAAGCATTATTATTTGCATGATGACAGAAAATGGTTCATTTATTGTGCTAGCCGGCTTACAACAGGCAAGGTCTTAATGAGGCCTCATCCATCTTTCCTGCCTTCCAGCCTCGCGGTTTCCAGCACTCCAAAGGCGGGAGCTGATGCTCCGTCCATTTTAAATGACTGCCTCCTTCACCTGTGCAGCACGCTGTGGGACATTATGCAAATGTCCCACCCTCTCGCCGACTGACCGCACTGCTCTATGCCTGTAATCAGACATGATTATGCACTGTGTCCCGCAAAGCCTTTCTCAGCAAATACATTCACCATGTCTATTATCAAACTCAGACCAGCTGGGACGAGGCGAGGACGAGGAGCAGACAGGTGTTGGATACCCAAAGATGCGACGCTGGGTTTGGTGGTGTCCTCGTTGTGGCAGAGGGAAAACGCTAATGAGATGATTTGATACCAATAAGAATCAACTCTGGGAAGAAATATTGCCGTTTTTGGAGCAAGGCTTACCATAAATGAGAGCAAATGGCTTTCAGCTATAAAAAAAGAACAGTACTCTCCATCCACTAACACACCTGCAAAGGGCAGCAGCAAATTTACAATACAATATAAGAGACCACCCACCTCCGCTCAGTCTGAGCTCTCTCGAGTTTGCGTCTTCATCTCGCAGCAGGAGGACTAGCTCTGGCCTCATTATCGAGAACAGATTCTACAGCTCTAAAAGCCTGTTGGCCATGCAAAATATCTGGTTCAATATTTCAATATTTCATCATGCCCTTACAGCGGAATGAGTAAACAAGGCTGCTATAACCCTCAACGCCCACATTATACTCAATCTCACTTTCTGAGTTGAATGTATCTGTATTTAAGCAGACCTGATCCATCGCTCCTTCCTGAAAATCAAGTGAGTACAATATAAAGAACTCAGTAGGTTAACAGGCTTCGGATATGTAGTTTTCTTTCTCTCTTTAAGCGACTGCAGCGAAGAGTCCAAGTTCACGTCTCCTTTTACTAGTCAGACTAAATGGGGAAGAGGCCAAATTCTTTTTGCAATGTAGAGCAACAGCGTTGCGTGTATCCCTATTCAGCCTCATTTACACTGGTACCCCTAAATAATATTCACTACAACCAAATGCCCTGAGAAGCCAGCGAATTGTCAGACTTCATCTGTGTGTAATTGAATCTGATGTCAGAATAAGTGCATGTGGCCTGTGAAGTTCTCAGTTGTTTGTTAGAGAACATTAGTGAACACTCTCATTCAACAATGAAACCAACTAAATGGGTGTGGGAAATGAAATTTAGGGTAACGAGAAAAAACTAAACGACTCAAAAACTGAAGGTGCAAAATAAATCAATGAATGTTGAAGTTGGCAATATTTTCTAAAGGTGTCCTCATTTTACATATATATGCTCACAGAATCAAAGTAAAAAAAGTAAAAAAAAAAAAAGCATGTTGAAAAAGTTAGATATTTTTAAAATATTTTTGTCACTTATGTCAGAAAAAGAAATTCATAATATATAGATTTATAACACAGAGTTATAGAGCCCTTATTTCTTATCATTTTGATGATTATGGCTTATAGATAATAAAGACACAAAATTAAGTGCTCAGAAATTTGAATACTTGAATATTAAGATTAATAAAAAATATTTTAAATAGGAATGTCAGTCTTCTGAAAAGGTTTTCTTCCAGGCCCTCAATACTTGGTCAGGGCTCCTTTCACATGAATTACTGCATCGACGCTGCGTGGCATGGAGACAATCAGCCTGTGGTTCTGCTGAGGTGTTCAGGAGGCCCAGGTTGCTTTCATTGCTATCTTCAGGTCACCTTGTGAGTCTGGTGTCTCTCATCTTCCTCCTGACAACAGCCCAGAGATTTTCTATGGGGTTAAGGTCAGGGGAGTTTGCTTTATACTTCTTTGTTGTAGCTTATATGGTGTCACCAGGTCAGAAGCTGTGCTTATTCATTTTAATTATTTTATTAAGACCTGCATTTATTTATTTTTATTTATATATTTATACTCAAATATGGCAACAATTAAAACAATGGCTCCATACCTTCAAATGGATGAGTGTTTTCACAATGGTAACAATTGTTTGTTAACCTTTTTCAAACTGAAATTAAATTTCCTTATTTTAATTACTCCACTATTTAGCCTTATGCCAGACCTTGTCGACATTTTAGCACCAAATCATAAAAAATGGAATTTAAACCACATGTTGTTCTGGAGGGTTAATTCTGAGGACACTATCTTAATAATATGGAACAAAAACTATCTGTGTTATTTAATTAAGACAAATCAATGGATTTGCAACCACTGGATATAGGCACCAGCCCCCTCGTGAGCCTGCGAGGATAAGTGAGTATAGGAAATGGATGGGTGGACTGGAGAGCAATGCAGTTTATGAAGAGTTAACAACAAAATAGCCAAGAGACCATCAGCAACATTTTGCCTGTGCTGGGCTTCTGCCACTGCAAACTCAGCGTGACTGGAAAGTCAATTCTTATTCGACTGACAATAGTGTTGCTGATGGGGAATTGGACTGTGAGGTTCTCCCCCATTGATTATGTAATGACCTGTTAATAAAACCTCGTGTGCGAGGATCTGTAAGTAAGAGTGTGTGTACAAACCGTAAATACCCCAAATCTATCCCTTCTTGGACTTTCTTTATATACAGATAAAACTGGGATCTCAACTAGCCCTGCTGCTGTTTGTAGATGGTTAATGGTAGGTTGCTAGGGTTAACTGTTAAAACAAATGCTGAATTTTATCCAAATATAGCCTCCAAGCCAGTGAATCACCACAGTATGCAGTATTCACCCACACCATCCTCCTCATTCTAACTCTGACGAAATAGCTGAACTACCTTTTTTGATTCTTTCTGCTTATATAATCACAGAACATCTTTTACAACAACAAAAAAAAGACAACATATGGCTATCGCGTTAAAGGCAGTAACAAACCGTGGCTCTCTGACCTTCTGCTCGCATATTTCTGGATTCAAAAAAATCGAGAGGAAAACAACATTTCTCTGCTTCCATTTGTCAAACAACAAAAATATCTACTACGACATTTCCTCACACAATCGCACAAATGAACAACCTGAGCTACTGGATAGAAATAGCAGCAAGCGAACACACAAAACCCGGGCAGATCGTGCACAACCAAAACCAACAGCCTGACACTCTAGAAGAAAAATAAGCAATAGGATTCAAGTCACGGGTCTATTAAACCCAAACCCCACTTTGGTATGAAAATCAATCACTTCTCTATCATTAAGAAAAAAAAGAAAATCAATCATTTTAGGGTATGTACTGCACTGGGGTTTACCTAAAACAGGTGAGCTGTGAAAGCATGTTACTCACAATGAAGACAGTGAGCCAAATTGAAGTAGGATGGTGGCTAAATTACTCAGTGTTTGATGACAAATGTAACTGATGATCAGGACGTAAAAAAATCTATTGTTTAGTTTCTACTGAAAACAAATCTTATCCTGTCAGATGTTCCCTGTACCGACGCACTTCTCTTTGGGTCCCAGTGAGCTCAGAGCTCTTGCCTCACAGTATGTAACACAGCATGCTCTCTGTAACAAAAAGCAGCATAAAACTCCAGGAATTGCGGTGATGATGAGTTGGCTTCTGAGGTGTAATTGCATCTTACTGTAAGATGTTTGCAGAACTGCTCAGGGCAATTAGTGATGACGGCGGCCAGGGATGATACCGGGGCAGTGAACCTTGATGCGATGTTGTGTTCGGCACGAGGGAACCTGACTAAAGGAAGTTAACCCAAATCAATGCAGCCACGTTTGATTTAATGAAACAACAGCTTCCACTTTTTAAAACAGAATTAAACTGTTTGCCTTGCCCAGGACTCCTCATAACCAAAAAGTAATTACAACTCATCCAGTCAGGCCAATCTGGCTCAATGTGATACTTGAAAAACTGAAAAACCTATGAAACAATGTTTTTTTTGTTCCAAACTCTCCTCAGTTCTGGATCATTTTTTAGTCGTATAATCCTATTTTGCTTTAAAACATTGAGAATGATACAGAAAGCTGTTGGCTAAACAGTTTCCTCACTGTACTAATGACTCTCCATATAGACTTTCACTTAATTCTGTCAGAGATATGTAATATTTAGGATTTGGTAACATTTTAACATTAATGCAGATCATCTAAGCCTGAGAAAATGTATTAGGATCTAGTGAATATTTAAAAGAAACAGATTTAAATTAATAATTTTGCATTCATTCATCTGCAGAATAGAATAATCCTTTATTAATCCCACGATGGACATCCACATGTTACAGCAGCCACAGTAACAAAAACACCAAAGTTAACATAAGAAACATGGAAAATATAAACAAATCAATAGGAATAAAATAACTACAGAAACAGTAATAAATAGAGAAATTAAATAAATTTTTTTTTAAATTAACAGAGATAGAAGAATAGACCTTTATTCAAGATTAATAAATAAAAAATGGAACCAGATTATTGTTTGTAGAAATAACCACACTGTACAGACTGGACAGATACTGCATGGAACGTACAATAAATTTACATTTAGTGGAAGGGTACAAACTCTTTAAGTGAAATACTGTAACTATATAAACTGTATAAGTTAAGTAAGTTTACAAATGTTCCAGAGTGAATCATTAAAGATTTTCATCAAAGACTTAGTTGGATAAACTGTGAAATAAGGTCCTTTAACTCTTCATATAACACTATGTGTCGTAACGTTTTAAGTTTAATTCAAACAGATTTCATGGATTTTCATTAGTTTCTAAATAAATTGCTCAAATTCAAATGTTGACATTTTAGCATTTCACAGTTACTTAAAGTTATATTTGGTAATACTGTTCAGAATGTTTTTTTTCTTCGTTATGCTAGGTGAAGGAGGTTTAAAATTTAGATCTCTGTGGGAGCTGCAGGGCTGTAAAAACTCTGACCAATCCCTGTCATATGGTCCGAGTGGCAAAGATTGGTTAGAGTTTTGGTTGAAAATTGCAGAAAGTTCCAAGAAGCAAACTCTCTTACAAGTTTATGAGAAGAAGAGGAAAGCCTCAGAAAAAAGAAATAAGACCATAATGGTTTTGGGAGATTTTTTCATCCGATCCCTCTGAGGACAGAGTAGCAGGTAAGACGGTCTTGTGGGTGCGCAGTTACACTAAAAACGGACTTGGGTGTTTCTTTCTTGCATTTGCAGAAAAATTGCCAACTCTTCCTTTAATGATATTCCATGTCTCTTTGTTACAGTAATGTATTTAAGAAAAATCTATGTGCAACACCCAAGTATTTTCCCTACAAAGAGCAGGAAATAGATATATTCAAACATTAAATTAGCAAATTTAGAAACACATTTGCAGGTGTTGATAAAACGAGCACACACACACATCAGGAAGTAGAACATGACAGTCTTTGATTACATTAACACATCACTGGAGTACTTCAACATCCTGCTTTTGAACTTTTGAACAACTGTTGTGGCAGCCTACTGGCCTACACACACACACGCGCATGCATGCACACACACACACGCACACACACACACACACACACACACACACACACACACACACACACACACACACACACACACACACACACACACACACACACACACACACACACACAGGTACGCACCCTGAATAAACCTGTGTCAAAGTTAGCAAGTCTGTCCTATCTCAGTCAAATTCACACTTCTGGTGAGGGGTGGGTGGGGGGGTGGGGGGTAACAGGTGTGTAATCTACATAACAAAATCCCCACATAATTACTGCAATTACCTGCACACAAAATTGTGGCTCGTGTTAAAATCAGCCAAGCACGCTGCGTATCAGGGCCACTGTGCACGACTACTTATGATTTTCACACCCTCGGTTCTTAAGCCAGCAGCTCTTCCTGAGGGAAACACTGATTTAAGGAAATTCAGCAGATCTCCATTATTTCAAGTAAGTGATAAGATGGTCATGCATCACGGTCCCAGAGCGACAGTGATGAATCGTTAACATCTCTCTGAAGTGACAAACATTAGCATTAGACTTTAGTAATTGATTGTACCAATTAGCTACGTGACGATGCAGTGCGGTCCAGAGAATGGGGTTGAGTTTTTAATTAATATGCCTTATTATTTTCGATGCCAACTAGCTAATTTTAATTGCTGTCAAATAATGTTTTCCCTTGTTATACCAGAGTCATTTTAAAAGCTTGTGTTTTTTTATCTTGTTACCCCCCCCCCCCTCACCTCCATTCTTTCAGGTTTTTCAATATAATATATTTTGACAAAATTCAAAAGCAGTGAAAAGATGAGGCGGAACACATGCAGTCATGTGGGGGAAAAACAAACAAACATTGGACCCGCTTACAACAGCCTGTAGGTTTCTCTGACATAGTAGTACTGTATGTATTTGCATTTTAACAACACTGATTTTTTTAACAACACTGATTAATTTAAACAGCATAAATAAACTATTTTAAGTAAGATTTTGACACCCACACAGAAACCCTCTTAAAGATTGCACAAAGGCATGTTATAAAAGTACTTATGAAAACATCCCTACTGCGCACATGAAAACGGCTTGCCCTTTTTAAATCCCGGACCTTTAGTTTGGCCTGATCCTGTGAGAAGTGTAGACACTACGGTTGAAACACAATGGGGTGTTCCAACCGGACAATAGCCTGGTATTTTGCATCAATAATGGTGGTTAACGTTAGGCTTCTGGAATAGCCCTGATCTCAAATCTAAAGAATATGCCTAAATGACAAGTCTGTGCCAGGGCACCAATCAAGGTAAATTAGATCTAGCACTTCTGATAACAAGAACAGTTAATAATCCACCTAGAATTACACCAAGACCTTTTTCAGCTCTCACAGAGATCTGATGTTTTCCTCCTTTTTCTGTATACATAATCTATTGACTAAGTATACAGTGATTTCCGCTGTCGCTTCATGCTTGCTCAGTATGAGGGATTGCTGCAAAGCCATGTACAATGCAGACGACTCTCCCTGTGGCTCTACGCTTCTCCAGGAGTGATGAATGTTGCTTGTCAAGACTTTGATGCAATCAACTGGGTTTCCTTATATAGGAATTTTTTTGACCAATCTGTATAATCTGATTGAATTTGACTTTGTAAAGTGCCTTGAGATGACATGTTTCATGAATTGGCGCTATATCAATAAAACTGAATTGAATTGAATTGACTACTGTCAGGATGGAAGGACCATTTAACCCTGTATAACAAAAAAAGTGTTTCTGGAACAGGATTACTAACTATATTTTTAAGTGCATAATCACATTCCTTAATTCAATCTGATATTTATGACCTTGACGAATGAATGCAATTGTCACCAACATTATCCCTACTGCATGTTGGCTAAATTGTTGTAAAACATCATAACAAAAATTTTAATTAATCCTCCTTGTTTTCATTGCTACTTTGTACATTCTAATTAAAAATGTATTTTGTATTAAACCCATCCTTCAGGGAGCAGTGGACTGCCACTGTACCAAAAGCTTTCACATGTTTTACTCAGGTAGAAATATAGATACTAGTATTAACTCAAGCTTTTTACTCAAGTCAACATATAAAGGTCCTGGTTTCAAAACTACAAAAAGTATAAAAGGAAGCGTATTTAAAGAAAAAAAATACAATTAGGGAACAAAACTGAACCACAGGGGGACTATGGAGCAGTCCCCCTGCCTCAATAACTTTTCTTTAAAGGCCATAACCACTTGTCAAATTTAAGATGTAAATGTTGAAATGTGTAGGATGAAGAGGGCTACCTGTTCCATCTGCATATATGCCTCTTGAAAATGTATTCATTTTAGTAGCTACAATGCAAATATATTAGAATACAATAGAAATAGAAATAACCTTATTGCCTCACAATGGGGAAATTTGGGCATCACAGTGGCAAAAACATGTAGACAGGATAGACCAGCACTACACATAATATTACTAATCCAGCGTATCTTGTCTACAAGAGCTACACACTAGATTAGTAATACGGAAAAAAGAGGATTTAAAGTTAAGCTGTAAAGCAGAGAGGAATGAACTTATCAGAAAGGGAAAAAATATTGTGCAGTTATTAACTGATAACATGGCATATTCAGATAAAAATGCATACGCTGCATAAAAATGCAATGTTTGAGTTAAAATAAAGAAAAGACAGCAGCTGATATACAGAACGATGTGAGAATACTGTGTAATATGCACGATTGCACAAGCAAACACTCCCAGAGAAATGTGTGCAATTGGAAATCAGCATTTTAGAGACAGTGGAAATGATTCTTGACCAGATGCAACCATTAGCTTGTTTGTAAACCCTCACTGAGTTTTTTGCAAGCAGCAGAGATTATAAAGTCTAACAGCAGCTGGGATGAAAGACCTACGGTAGCGCTCCTTTGAGCATCTAGGGAGCATCTAAGGTGCAGCAGTCTGCCACTAAAAGAGCTCTCCAGCTCTGCCACAGCTCCATTCATGGAGTGGAAGACATTGTCCATCAGCAATTTTATTTTTCTAACAGTCCGTTTGTCTCTCACCACCTGCAGAGGATCCAAGGGGCATCCCAGGACAGAGCTGGGCTTTCTAATGAGTTTATCCAGCCGCTTCCTCTCAGCTACAGATCAGCTGGTGCTCCAACAAACCACACTATAGAAGATGTCTGATGCCACCACAGAGTCAAAGAAGCCATCAGGAGCACCCCTTGCACCCCCAAAAGACCTCAGCCTCCTCAGCAATTAAAGTCTGCCTTGTCTCTACCAGTAAGAGCATCAGTGTTGTGAACCTAGTCCAGTTTATTGTTCGAGTGAACACCCAGGTACTTATAAAGGTCCACTATCTCTACTATGGTCTCTGAATGTTAACCAGTGCCAGTGAGGTGGGTGTGTGCCTGCAAAAGACCACCATCAGCTCCTTTGGGGTATCCCAGGCAGACTTAGTTACAATTACCCTCATATGGTTGTCTACGTATATACAGCAGGCAATGCTGTCAAAATAAACAACAAATCCAAGTGAATAATCAAATGGCACAAAATGTTGCAGATGTCTCAAGGAGGGCAGAAATACTTGGCAACTGAATCTCTTTTCTTGATAATTTATCAACAGTTATGCAGGTTGCATCTCTTTATATGTTCAAATCGTCAACTTGTACACTGTATAACAGGTCAGTTGTTATGTGCTGTAGTTTAAAAACATTCCAACTTTTCTAAGTTTTCATCAGTACATAGTCTGCTGTAAATGCATTGACTCTTCATCTGTCAAAACAGACCGTTATGCAGATAGTTTTATTTATCTGCAGCTGCAACTAGAAGTGCAGATAGATAAATAAAGGCACATAAGACAACAATGAATTAACAAGTAAGTAAACTGTTAATTTGCACTTCATTAGAAATGTATGTAAAACGTGTCACAATGAGAAACATTTTAACCAAGACTGTTTACCAATGATAATAAAATGGAGAAGCACTGCAACATCTTCTGGTGAATAGAATAGCTTGATTTTCATCCTGATTGGCCCTGACCAGTGATTGGCTGATCGAAACACAAATATCCAGTCTCTTTCTGAGCAGTGAATGCATCCCACTTAAGCATGTCCAGATTGCACCAACAACAAAGTTCTTTAGTTGTTGAGGTTGTTACTACATGAAAAACACTTCAAACTGAAGTCAGAAGAGGCCCAGAGATAAAAGAAGTTATTCTAAAGGAATCAGTACTTTCTACAAACATGCAAAGTTGCTGCTTTGTCTTTAAACCTTTTAACTTCTGGCTTTCATGAAACATGCTGAATTTGCAAATATTTGCAGCCTTTTGAAAACCTCAGAGTTAAAGTAAGGATCTACTTAATCCTAGAATCCACATAACTGCAGTTTTAGTAATCCTAGTTATGCTAATCACTAATAAGATTCTGAACTCTGTCATAATTTGTCTTTCTTTTAAAATGTTAAAATCCTGTTTTACAGCTTCTGCTCTCTCACACACAACGTGATGTCGCTAATATAAACAGTTGTTGACTGCTGATGGAAGAAATTCAGGAGAATTAACAAAAAAATACTGTTGTCATATTATATTTGAATTCTTGAAGAGAAATCAGAATCGGTTACAATTGATATTGTCAGGACAAGATTTTACCAATAACAGAGTGAAAATCAGCCACAGAACTCTGATCGGTTTATCTCTATAATGAAGCAATATAAGGTATCATAAAATGTTATAATTCATTACCACTTATTTAACACTTGAGATGTAATGATCATGGTTCCTGAAAGAGGCAGTTCTAGTTGCAGCTGCAGATGATTAACGTAGAAGGGAGTCATAAGTTTACATACACAGGCAGAATGTTTCAATGAATATGAAAGATAATATAAAATAATTTTTTTACTCTCTCTCATGGTTAGTTGTTGGGCTCGTCATAACAGAAACTACCCAAAAGACCCCGATCAGAAGCTCACACACTGAAGTACCTAGAATTGCCTCCATTAACATCTGACAGCTTGAGGTCTTATTTGGTATTTTTAATCTGCCACTTTATTATACCAGGCGGTAAAGCTGTCTGTTCTTCTTACAGAAAAACAAAAACAAAACAAAGACTCAGGCGGCCCTCTCCAGAACCTTCACTAACTTTTGCTGTATCCATTGACAGGCAGACTAGGTGTTCTGGATCATTTTCTTGTTGGGATGTGTGCGTACCTCGCATGCAGAGCTTCCAGGCTAAGTACAAAGTTCCTCCACTATATTCTGATTTTACATGCTGCAGTCGTGCTGTCAACAATTACAAAAATGTAAACCATATCTTTTTAGCTCACAGATCCACAAATCATTAACGTTCCACCTCTGTTTCACAGAAGGAAGTTAGAAAGGCTATAAGGTCTATGAAGGCAGAACTCTACTTCATAGACCTTTAAAGCTCCTACCCAGATGGATTGTTTATGGTAAAAGAACCACTCTAAGTAACTTTGTTCCAGAAGTTTAAGGCATACTGGAAAGTGTCCTGCTTTATGATCCTGAAGCAGTAACGCTTCTGTTCTGGCGATCCAACCATGCAGCCCATTTTTCTTTGTGTGCCTCCTTGTTGTACACTTTGATACACCCACACTGTTTTTATTTTTATTTTTAGGGAGTCTTATATGCTGGAGTTATTTGTGGCTTTATTTTATCAAAAAATTTATTTTATCAAAAAAAAAATGTTTTCTTGCTGTTCTGTGAAATCTTTGCTGGTTTCAACCAAATCTTTAATTTTTCACTTTATTCCCCATGACTCAGATCCCACACTGTACACTGTAATTATGAGAAAACAGATCACATGTGAGAATGTGTATCTTTCAGAGACATTTAATCCCATGTGTTTCAAGTTGTGCCCATGGCTTCAGGCCAAACTTCCATGTTATGTAAACCTTTGTTCAAGTTCCTTTGGGAAGTTTCTGATAAAACTATGAAAATCTCAAACTCGATGCTGATACTAAGAAAAATATTCAATACTTGATGCCATTTCCGATACTGTGCCAACATCTTTTGAAGTCACAGTGTCCTTTCTGAGTAAGACCAAAGCAATACGATTAATTACGATATAACAAACAACTTTAGCTTCCTTCATTAGAGCAGAACCAATAAGCGGCGGACAATTCAGCAGTTGTTTAGAGAAATATGATTTAAGTGTCACTTTCTTCATTGTTTGGCAAAACAGTATACATGATAACGCTATTTGTACAAGTGTTAATATCCCTTATGGAAGTATGTGCCTGTGATTCAATCATGCAATTATTTTATTAGAATTGCTCATCTCAAGTGTGCTACTGTGTGCTTCCATTTGCCTGTTAATTGATGATAACTGATGATACAATTAAATGTTACAACCAAGGGACAAACAAAGGATCCGTCTGAACTAAAATAAATTGTGTACCAAAACAAACATGGATCTGCCGCTTACAAAACATATTTTTTACAATGTAAACAAAGATCTGGCCCATGTTTTTCTGGTAATTGTGCTTAATACTGTGTTTTCTTCAGTGATCAACTAGCAGCAGGGATGGTTGCTACAGAATTAAACATTTTTCTGCTCTAATTGTCAGCTTGTGGTCAGGCTCTACTCAAACCTGTTATTATCAGCCACATTAGTCTCAAGAGACTTCAAAACTGAATGGTGGAGTAATGGAGGGGGGGGGGGGGACACTGGTTTGTTTAGTTGCCTCACTGTGAGCAGCTGACTGAGCCATCAGCTTATTAACATTTTCCTACACTGATTTGTACTGCAGTAGAAGAGAGCCACCAGAACGCCGTCATTGTGCTGTCCAAGTCTGTAAAGCCAAAATTGTTGTCTGGGAAGTTTACCGTTTCACTGTTGCAGATCCAAGAAATTTACTGAACTTTTTTAGTTGCTCTCAAACATTATTGTTATCTGTTTGCTTGTAGCTAGCATGTGGCATTGTTCAACGTTTATTTTTTTCCTGTCCTTATGCTTTTCATCAATAACTGTTAAAAACGTAGTAAGTAAAATATTTGGGTGTAATGATTTTAAAATATGCTATAAGGGAGGATGCTAATATCTCTAATCGGTTAGGGGATGTGGAAAAAGGTCTTAGCCACTGGTTAACAAGAGACCTAACAATTTTTGGGAGAAATTTACTAACCAAAGTGGAGGGCATTTTGAGGATTATTTATCCTTGTCACTCCATGTTTATTTCATCACAAAATATCAAGAAGGCAAACTCCACTATTTTACAGTTTCTATGGAAGAGCAAAACACATTAAAAGATCACAGTTAGTTAAGAGTTATGATATGGGAGGAACTAATGCTGTAGATTTTGAAGACATGGTCAGCACTTTTAGAGTCAAACGGTTAAAAACCTTTGGGACACACAAACACACAAAATTCCGTATTTAAAAATTTTTTAGAGTTGGAATTTTGAAATCACCAAAATACCACAAAGTTTATCTTAATTCCACACGCAAATATTGCAGTTTTGGAAGTTAATATTCAATCATAACTTTATACCTCACAATTCTACACTATGGAACAACAGAACAATATCAGCTTCAACTGTTGATGTCTTTTTGTTTTTGCTAGCGCCAATAAGGTCCAATTGATGTGCCTCCATGTTGGGATCTGATAATGCGACCTCAAACCCAGCCGATTGTAAACTACTTTAAAACGTACAAAGTATTCAAAAACCTGAGTTACAGTAAATGTAACTAAAAAAGTAAATGTAACTAGTTATATTGCACCTCTGGAAATACAGTAGTAAGGAACATTAGACAAAAAAAAAAACAATCTAGGATGGCAGTAAAAAAACGAACAAAATAAATTAGCATGAAATCAGGCCACGAAGATTATTAAAATACAAATAAAAAAATCTATAGAGCCTATAAAGTTCCGTTAATGCTCTTCAATACATGATTTTCAAATCATAGTCCTACTGAAATGTCAGATTCAATAAAGATAATGAATTATGCACATGTCATATCTCAAGAATATAAATGTATTTAAATGAGCACAATCATTGCATCTTAAGTGCACTTAATCCTATAAGTGGCTCTTCTATTCACCTCCATCTATTTCATCAAATATATAGGGGTATGTGATTGAGGTTTTATGTGATGGACCAACACAAATAAAGTAAGGAACTGTAAAGCTAATGAATAGTTTTCAGCAAAGTGTGGTGTACCTTGAGCCCCTCCACCCTTCCTCTGTAGTTACAGCTAAAAGACTGACCGTAACATCTTGGCAGTTCACTTTTCTTGCACATTCATTTATCCAAAATACCTCAAGCCCAGCCAAACTATAGGTAGATCATTTGTGAACATTGGTTTGCCAGTTTCTATTTGATTTAAGTTTGAACTTCTACTAGGCCATTCTAACACTACAATATATATTCTAACTTAAACTATGCAATTGTAGCTCTGGCTTTATGTTTAAGGTTATTTTCCTGCTGTAAGGTAAACCTCTGCCTAAGTGTAAAATCTTTTGCAGCTTCAAACATATTGCCTTCCTGGATTGTCCAGCATTTAGCTCTGTTCATCTTTTCATCAACTATGTGGAACCAACTCCCAGTTTTGGTCCGTGAGGCAGACACCCTATCTATTTTTAAGACTAATGTTAAAACTTTCCTTTTTGACAAAGCTTATAGTTAGAGTGGCTCATACCCTGAGCTATCTCTATAGTTGTGCTGTGATAGGCCTAGGCTGCTGGAGGACATCAGGGTCTAATTTTCTCACTCAACTTGTTTCTACTGTTCTTCAGTCTACTGTTCTCCAGTTTTGCATTGTATTACATTGAAATGACTGTCGTCATTTCAGCTTTTAACTTTTTGCTCTCTCTCTTTTTCTTCATAGTAGGTACACCTGGTCTGGCGTTCTGTTAACTGTGACATCATCCAGAGAAGACGGCTCACCCGCTACTTCCATCTAATGTATCTCAGATTACTAGATCAATGTGTGCTTCTGTGCTTTTTGTCTCTCTTGTTGTGTCTCTGCTCTGTCTTCTGTAACCCCAGTCGGTCGAGGCAGATGACCGTTCATACTGAGCCCGGTTCTGCCGGAGGTTTTTCCTTCCCGTTAATGGGTGGTTTTTCTTCCCACTGTCGCTTCATGCTTGCTCAGTATGAGGGATTGCAGCAAAGCCATGTACAATGCAGATGACTCTTCCTGTGGCTCTACGGTTCCCCAGGAGTGAATGCTGCTTGTCGGGACTTTGATGCAATCAACTGGTTTCCTTATATAGGACATTTTTGACCAATCTGTATAATCTGACCCAATCTGTATAATATGATTGAACTTGACTTTGTAAAGTGCCTTGAGATGACATGTTTCATGATTTGGCGCTATATAAATAAAATTGAATTGAATTGAGTTGAATTATGTCCAACTTTCCTGACTTTGCTAAAGCAACCTCGCACAGCATGATGCTGACGCCATGTTTCATACTTGGGAGCTACTGCTTGTTACCTTTGGCTATTAACACAAAAAATGTAAGTGAAAAAAATACAGGACAGGGCATTGCCAAAAATAGTTCTTACCTTTGACGGGTTTGCATTAATCTTAATTATTAACACTTTACAGGCATTGCTTGAACAAGGCTGAGTGTTAATTAATTTTTCCTTTCATAAATAGTTTCATTAATAGTTAAAGGGAATAACTGTGGAACACCAAAGTGCTCAAAATGAAATAAAATCTGGTCTTCACCAGATCCACCTGCACCACTGACTATAAAACCAGCTCTCAGATCAATCACTAGTGGCAGATTATTACGAGCCACCGGTGAGTCTAATTCACCGTTTTCTGTATCCTGTCTGCCTGCCTGTTAACTGACCTGCCTCTGCCTCCTGGTTTTCTGAGCCTGCTTAACCCCTGTCCGTCCTGATTATCTGTGCACCTGGATTCCTGACCTGTTTTTGTGGCCTGACTCGGCCCCCAGATTCTGCCTTGGATTTTCCCTGGATCTCAGATTTTGACCACCAAGCTCCTGACACTCCCAGGAGTAAAACCCTGATAATTTCCCTGACCGGACTCTGGATCGCATTAGGACATCACCAGCAACATACCCCACCAACTGGAACCTGCACTCACCTTCCCAGCCAGCTCCTGGATTGTGAGAAGGTTAGTGACCATAAATTTAGTGACTGTTTCACCCTGCAAAGTCTGTACACGACCTGTAGCAGTTTACACTGCGGCAATAAACTGTTTTTAAACGATACCTGTTCTTGTCTGGTTGAATTCTGGGTCCCCTGTTTCTGGTCACTACACTGTATGCTTATGAAACTAGCATCTCGTTATTATGAAATATTTTTTCATTCTTAAAAAATGTGTATAAAAAATATTTCACATTATTTTAAATAAGATTAATTATTAATTTGAGGTATTATTATTTTATTCCAGCTGTTTTTATTTCAAAGTAATTTTTTTAAAAGTCTTCTTTTATTTCATTATGTTGTTTTTCCACAATGGCCTTTTTATGTCATGATGACATTTTTCAGCAGAATCACTTCGCCTGCCAATCAGCGTCAGAGGGTTGGACCTGCACTTCCAATTTGCTGATCCTTAAAAAGTGATTAGTATTTCCTGGATGCTCCATAAACAGCTTACTTTAGAGTGTGTCCTGGGCTGCATCCTCTGAAGGGCATCTTTATATGCCGATTAAGTTACAGCGGGCGACCAAAGCTGTGAATGCGGCTGACGAATGTGTCATTGCAGATTGAAAAGAACTTTTTAACCAGAAACAGCAATGGTAAAGAGGAGTGAAAAGCTGTGAATAAAGTTGGATATATTACGCTTTCTGTGACATAAAAGTAAATAAGTCACTTGTAAGTAAAAATTTAAATTAAGTTTTTCATTGATTTTATATCAGAATCATAATGTGTACATTTTTAGCTTTTTGACACATTTTATTGTTTCTATTCCTCATGGTATGGCCACCATCTTAAATGGTGAGGAAAAAGCTAGTTGACAGCGACCAATTCCTTCACAGTTGGTATGCAAACAGAACTCCACAAAATCTGTTGCAATGACAGAAATGCTATTAATGTGCTGTTTAATGGGATCAGACATACCAGTGTTATCTTGAGGGAAGCTTTTAAAAGGCAAACAGGCAGAAAACAGGTGCCGTGGATGAAGAAGAGGGTGTCAGGACTGCTAATTACATCCAGCAAACGTTTTTAAGGGAGGTCTGCGGGTTAAGCAGCAGCCTTTCTCTGGGGGCTTTCAGGACTTTTAGGCACAGCTGCTGGAGATAGATGGAGCAGCGTACCCAACAATTAAAGAAAGGTCATCAGCAGCACATAGACTGCAGAGTTGAACCAATATCCTCACACTTATATGAAATAAACTGAAGTGATGTACTGTACATGCAAACATTTATTACTGATAGGATGCCTAAAAGGATGCCCTGAAGTTTTCTTTCAGGTCGGATCAAATTAATTAAAAATCTCCAACAATAAATAAAATTGGATGCAATGTAGCAGTCCAAATGTCTGTAAGGCTTTATTTATATTTACAGTTTTAATTGATATGCATAATGTGAGACAAATACTCCACATAACCAGCATCAGTGTTTGGTAAATTTGATTTATTTTTTTAAATCTTGAAAACAACAAAGATGATGTGTTTTTTGTCATAGCTCTTAGTCATTGGTGTTACTATGTAAGTATGAGCAGAGGTCTGCATCAGAGATATTCCACTGTCACTATAAAGGGCACAAGCTAAATTTCATAGAACAAATTACATAAAGGTTGAAAAAAGAACAAACAGATGGCAGCCATGGCGCCCAATGGCCCACAGCAGCACCTTCAGCTTCTTACAACACAGGTCCAATTTATCTGCAAAGGCTTTACAGAAACATGTGTTAATACATCAGCATTAACTAATGGCAAAAATCCTCCCATCTGGCCTACAGTTGTTTTCACTAGAGGCTTGGATTTGATGTGTTGATCATGACGTTGTTTCATAAAGTGGCCATTTACTGCGCAGATGGCAATATTTTGTTATTTTAATGTTCCAAGTAGTGGTTAAAAGGATGGCAGGATTCTCAGGCACTGGGGAAGGCACATATATCTCTTACACTGTCATGTGATGCAAGGGCCACAATGGCAGATAATTTGCAAAAGTTAAGGATAATAATAAAAATACAAATTTACTTAAATAGAGTCTGAGGTAACACATTCAAACAAACCTGGACAGTAAAGAGGAAGTCAAAAAAGGTTTTACTATGACATTAGCCATAGTAGAAACTATGGCTAATGTCATGTGTTAGTATTTTTGAAAGAACACATACTTTGAGGGCGAAAACATGAAAAGTTAAAGGTGCATAGCCATGTTATTTGACTTTATTTATGCGTCAGTAGCTCACTGTGGTGGCGCAGGAGGTTTGTCACATGGTGACAAGAAAAGATTATTGATTCTAGATGGCTGCAAATCATATCATGTCGCCCATGTTGACACATGTCCACCACCAAAAAGTGCCAGCAATGGATGTGCAAGCTTCAGAAATAAGAAAAATGATGGCCTGGTATGCTGAATCATGTTGTCTCTTACTTCATACAGATTACCACATGCATGTGTGTCAATTACTTGGGTAACACATGGCAACAGGATGCACAATAAGAAGAATGCAAACTGGTGGAGATGTTTTTTTTTGGCAAAATTCTGTGTGAAACCACTGGTTCCTGCTATCAATGTGGATGTTAGTTTGACATGTACCAGCTGCATTGTTACAGAATATATGCAACCTTTTATGGAAAGAGTATCCCCTTATGGCTGTGGCATCTTTCAGCAAGGTAATGTGCCCTGACACAAAGCAAAATTGTTTCAGGAACGGTTTGAGGATCACAACAATAAGTTGGAGGGTATTATGTGGATTCCAAATTTCCAAGATCTCAATTGATTTCTGTATTTGTGGGAGGTGCCTTTCTCTAACTTGTAACATACAAGTGGCCCCACCTCACAACATACATTTAGGGATTTAGGGATCTGTTGCTAACATCTTGGTGCCAGATACCATAGCACAAAGCTCCACTTGGGTCTGTATCTCGATAGGAACAAAGGGGGACCAACATACTATTATGTAAAAAGTTATATTTTTATTATCAATCTATGAGGCAGTTCTAATGCCCCCTTTCTGTAGGCTTTCCATGGGCTCCACTTGGCCCGCCTCTACTCGGCTCCAACCCCTTTGCCAGCATTTCCATTACTGTTTATTTTCAATATGGTACAAACTTTTTTTGTTTCTGCTCAGGAGAAAGTACTATCAGGGCTGAGTCAGGACTGAATGTGATGTAAACGATTTGACCATGACCGTGATTAAATGGGGAAAGCAAAAAAAAAAAGAAAAAAAAAAGAAACAATTTCCCAACTAAGTAAAACAGAGAAAAGAGAATCAATAATCACAATGGTTGTTTGTCCTGTTTGTCTCTGTGTTGCCATGCGATAGACTGGCGACCTGTCCAGGGTGTACCCCGCCTCTCACCCATTGAATGCTGGGGTCACCCCAATAGGGATAAGAGTGTTAGAAAATGGATGGATGGATGGATGGATGGATGGAATAATCACAAGCAAGCAGCAAGTGTTACCCCTCGTGCAATGAGGTGAAGGCTTTTTTTGTGGAGACTTTAATATCCAGAGGCAGCTCGATGGAGCAATTGAAAATGAAAAGGTTTTGCTGAGATGATGCAAAGCCATGGATTTCACCGCACATCATAGCCCTAATCCCACTGTTGTAGGACTGTGATAGAGACGTTTATTTCACTTTGTAGTTTTGTACCTGAAAACAGGTTGTCATTGGAACACCGATGACAAACACCGACATATGACCCATATCGTCCTTCCGTGCCAGAGCTAGCTAATCCGAGTGCCCAAACACCCCAGAAAGTTTTGCAACAGTGCTGCCATTCAGCCAGCGATGCAGTTCACATGACCAGTGTATGGTTCTATATGTATGAGTTGTACTGTATTGGATGTTTGCCTATAGCCCCTTTTCCATTTAAAGCCCCAGGTTTTGTATCATCCCAGTAAATAAAAGCCTTGGAGCATTTGAGTTTTCATGTTTCCATTAGCTAGGGGCCATTCATGTAAAACAACCCAATGGCATATGGGAAGTTGTGATGAAAACCTGCAGTACCACTCTGGTCCAGCGGGTGGTGAGAAGAAGACAGAGGTCAAACAGACAACGGCAGATAAGTTATGCATATCCTGCCACTCGTGTTACCTGCCACTCATACGGACTCCGGAGAAACAGGAGGACAATGTGCAACTGATGCCGTTACAGATCCTTAGGCCCTTGTAGACTGCCCCCAACCCTATTTCTCACCAGTGGGCTCCACTCTATTCTACTCCTGTTGATATAAATAAATAAAAATAAAGCACAGCTTCTTTCTGCCTGCACAGCGCTGGAACCGCAGTTGTGTGTGTGTGGTGTAACAGAAGTGGAGGGTAGACAAGACTGATATTAAGAGCTCTACGAGTATAATATTTCCTCTGCCATGGCTGGAACGATTAAGGATGTTTTTTTTTAGATGCAGTATCGCAGACTTTTGATCACAGCAAAGTTTTATTTTTTTTTGAGCAGCTCTCCCTCTCCTCTTTCTCTGCTATGGAAATCGAGCCTGCTCCACAGGCGCGCCCGCACACACACACACACACACACACACACACACACACACACACACACACACACATACACATACACGCACACACACACACAATGCCAAAACAGTTTATGATTAACTCAAAACATCGAAAACATCCAGCCAAAATTTTCACATTTGATATCCGTTATGTGCAGATATTCCCCACTTACTTAGTAAATGCTTTAGATAGTGACTTTTCAGCCACGATGAACATGATCCAGTCTGCGGGAAATCACAGACTGTCTGGCCAATATAATGCCGCAGCAGTGGGGCTGGTCTCCCTGGAAGCCAGCATGTTAAGTCGGTCTCTTGCGCTCCTGACAAGTCTGAGCAGAATTAAAATTGGCTCATAATCCTGATGAACTAACTGCATAGATAAAGTTTAGAGGTGTACTTTCCCGCCTAAAATCATCTTAAAACAACTTTTTGTGATAAAACATGGCTATGAAATTGATTGGGTTGTAAACTCCTCATTTGCTTACTGCATCTTCTCAACCCTTGTGGCGGACAGTTTTTGTTGCTGTATGCAACCCTGCCCCCTCAACAAGCCCCGAGAAAGCAGAGAAGTACTGGGTCCTCCTGGGGACCAAACCCCGGGAACGTAAAGCGCTGGGAAAGTGAAATTCATCAAATAATTATTAGAATAATTAAAAACAAATATTCTATGTATGCATAAAAAAGTTTTATGCCAGCATTTGTCTATGTATGTGTATGTAAAAATGTATATCTACATATAAATTGACAATTGTGTGCATTTCTGCATATAAATTGAATTTATTTATGTCGATGTGTTTATATCCTGTGTACATTTGTGTGTTAAAATATTTATTTTATTGTGCCAATGGAAACACAAACAGTACCAAGTAGAGTGAAGCAACATCAAGTCGGGCAGAGCCATGCAGGGCTAAAACGGTCTATGGAAGAGGGACATCAATGCTTAATTAGTGGGCAAAGACATTTTGTCTCTCATCCAACAGGCTTCTTCAGTCTCAAAACATGGTTGGAATTAACAGGCTTATAAATTGTATTCAGAACAATCACACTAATTAAAGTCACTAATGGGGGAGTTAGGACACTTGAACTACTGGCCCTACCCCCTAAATAGTTCAGTGTTTGGGTTAACAGCATAAATGTCTTATAAACAAAAATGAACATGTCATTTTACAGCTAAGAGCACAGATGTTAATATGAGAAAAGGTTCAGATCAAGCCTTACATTTTAACTTGCAGGTTAAATGAAGTTCAGTCACTTTCACTGAAAGCAATATCTAATCCCTCGGTTTAATGCCAGCCTGAAGAATAACATCAAAACTGCTGAGAAACTAATGCTGCCATAAATGGAAAGGAGGGAAATTGTTTGAACGATATATGCTTTTTCCTAATTTAGTATTAAAGGCTGCCAAAAGGTGTCTGTAAGCAGAAATAATCACACAGGAGCCATGCAGACAGGCAGCTTGTGGTTTGGCTTGTCATCTTTCTTTCTAATCTTTCTGCCTCAACCAATCCCTGGTCACATAATAATTTATATTTTTGACAAAGATTCCTGACTTGCATGTTTTCAATGCCAACTTGTTAACTACTCAAAATTGGTCAGTGTCCCTTTGCATCAGTTATTCTGTCCTTTTTTTCACACCACATCACTGCTTGAATTTCGCTGGTGTCCCACAGCCATATCTGACAGCTTGGCTGCACCAGCGGTAAACTGTGAAAGGAGCCCACTAGAATGGTCGTTCTACAGGGTGTCCTCACTAAGGACCTGTTTAACGTTTTTTGGTGAAAACAGAACAGTTTGGTTGCATTTGTACTGTTCATTTACACGACATCAAATGTCTTTTCTTAAAACGGCACAGTTTGAAAACGGGTTCCAGAGTGTAATGGTTCAAAAACCTCCTGGGTTCTTTTGTTGTGTTAACAGGACAATGCAGAACTTTTCTTCCAGAGAATCCAAGGTTCATGCACAGTATGACAGAGATTGGTAGAAATTCATGCATATGCACAACATTACAGCTGACTACACATTTGAAAACCGCAGAAGAAGAAAAATATGGCAGATAGCGGAGTACTGTTTTGGCTGCTGACTCCTCTGAATATAACCACAGTTGGGCATGGATATAATTCAACCAACAGTTGAACCTCATCATCTGTTCATAGGAAAACTTTATTCCTGCCATCTTAATTGAGACAGCTTAGAGGCAGTACGCATGCGCACTGCTCTCAAGTCTCATGTAATGGCACACACACACACACACACACACACACACACACATTTCCTAGACTTCACATGCCACACACACCACACATGACATTCCTCATGCTGAAAACAAAGCTCATACTAAATGGGCTGTGAGCGATCCATTCACTGCACTGTCCGTTCAGAGCCCAGTCTAAGCCCCGCCTTCTGCAGAGCTGCTTTGGACTTTTTCACAGCTTGGTATGGGTGTGTAGTTCCTGCTGCTGTTAGCATTAGCAGAGTAGTAAAACAGTTGAGTTGAGTAGAACGGTTCACTTTGGAATGCCTGCTCTAAAAACACTTGTTTCGTTTCATCAAACTTCCCTGGATTGACCATGTTAGAAATATGTGAATGTAATCATTTTCTTTTTATTTAGTTACAGGCATTTAGTCTGTTTTAAAGAGCTAACTTACAGGAATGTTCTATTGTTGTAACTTCACACAGGGAGAACAGATGCTCCTCCCAGACAAGGAATGTCTTGCTGTATATGTTAATCCTATACGTCTCTATATGCCAAACCCCATGTTGTAACCCCCCTTGTCCCTTCTTTTGTGTTTTAACCCCCATGTTGTGAACTCCTGAATCCTCCTGCCCCCATGATGTCCGACAATAAAGGAGAAGGACAAAGGTAGATCGAGGGCCGGGACTGTGATGGAACGCGTCTCACGCTCCTGGCTCCTCTGCCCTCTTTCTGTTGGAAGAGTCTAAACTTGTATTTGTTTGGATTTCGTTCTTGGATAAAAGAGGTTATTAAACATAACCCTATCAGACCAGTTTCAGAAACTGCAGACTTTCTACATTTGAAAAACGGCATGAAATCTGTTCTATCAGACTGTTAGCGATAGCCATATACAGCTTTCTGTAGTGATCCTGAGGGTCATTTGCATTTGTGACTGGCGGCGCTTTCTCATGGGCCCATTTCAAGGGTCTGTAGTGAGATTTGCCGCATTTGGGCAAATGGCCCTCTGGACAGTGTTCATGGACAAACTGAACAAACAAACATTCACTTACACACACACACACACAACTGACACCCACATGAACTTACATGCGACAAGTCTCAAATGTAAACCCTCTGCTTAAATGTTGTCTCGCCATATGTGATTTTCTCGTGCAGAGTTTTTTTTTGATATCTCAAACTGTACCCTTTAAGGATAAAGTGTGAAATTTTCCTTTTTTCCTCCTCCTCCCCAAATATGGCTCCTTTCTTTCCACAGAGTTAAAGGCAGCGCCCTATGGAAACCGCGTCAGACGGGGTCCTTGGCAGCAAGGCCTCAGTTAAATCGTTCCCCCAAAATGTTTGTGATGTATGTGATGAACGATTGTACTGGAACTGTAATTTTCCTCTGGGACTATTAAAGTATTACTGATTCTGATTCTGAATAAAGAACTTGAAAAGCCTCT
The DNA here is from genome assembly GCF_011125445.2 of Fundulus heteroclitus. Lineage (NCBI taxonomy): Eukaryota > Metazoa > Chordata > Actinopteri > Cyprinodontiformes > Fundulidae > Fundulus > Fundulus heteroclitus. Next base: position 20,420,116 of record NC_046364.1, on the reverse strand, counting down.
TCTGACCTTTTCTCCTTGACAAAGGCCAAGAGAGATAAAAAATTTTGTTTCACAAAACCCTACATCCATAGTGGACAGTGTCAAAAAAATCAATTTCACTGAAGATGTGGTTGTATATATATGAGACGAAAACAAACTCAAAGTCCTCTATCTTAATTATGTACACTTTGGCACAATCTATTGTCTCATCATCCATATTTTTTTTTCCAGATACAAGCTTTACAAAAACCTGTACCAGGATATCATAATTTCTTTCCACAGTGCTCACAACTAGTAGGGGCATTTTTGGGCAGTTCTGAACACCCTGCAGACTCAAGAAATGACATTCTCTTTGTAGACTTTGAAAAAAGTGGCAAACCCAGTGAGAGTTGCAAAAAATAGTCTTGACTGAGGTAAGAGACACTAGGTTCAGCCTGTGTGCATAACAATGTACAACTGTAGCACAGGGGGCTTTTCCTTTAACCTTGGCCTGCAGGCCATTGAGTGAAGAAGCCATGACCGCAGTCCCATCAAGTTGTAGCTCCGTGGGTTAAAACGTCAAACACAGACTAAGCATCTCTTTCTTCTGTAAATCCAGTGAAACATTCCTGTATGTTGCCTGCACTATCCACATAACAAACAATTACATACATCTGTGCTTGGCATGATAAATCTGTAGTTTCATCCACCTGTTACACAAAAGATGGGGCACTTTGAATTTCACTTTTGATCTATCAGAAAGAATGGCAGCGATAGCAGAAATCAGATCATTTTGGATTGAATGAGACATACCAGTAAAGACAGTTGATGATTGGAATTGTGAGGCCAAGACAAAGTCATATTTTGCTAATATTTCTGTGAATTCTCTGTAATTCCCTTTATTGGCGGATTCACTGTCCTCATCGTGTCCCTTGAATGCTAGCTTTTGGCGGCCAAGTAAAGAAGTAACATCAATAAGTCAATTCAAGAAGGGCCTATTTTTTCCACTGTTTCATTGTGTTTTGCTACCTGAATGCACACACACCTTCATTGATAGCATGTTCAACCCTGACCTTCTCCAAACAACTTAACCGTGCACATGAAAGCACGTGTTCTTTGCAATGCTCATGTTTTTTGTGTCCTACATCAAAATATTCAGATCTGAAAACCCCATCTTTGAACAAACAGCACATCCCTGAGATGGTTTCATCAAAAGACAAGGCCAACATTACATTTTATTTGTAACACCACTCCCTGTGAGCCAGCTAACCTTATTCTACCAGGAGAGCTGAAAAGACATGTTTCCTTTTACTTCTTTTGAACTAAGCTAATATTGGGTATTGATCTGCCCTGCTCTTTAATTCTTTAAAGTTTTTGCTCATAAGGAAGACATCAAGCCTCAGCGACTGTGGTTTGATGGGTTGAGTAGTCTGCTTGCACTTGGAAGGTTGTGGGTTTGATTCCAGCTTCCTCTTGTCATATGTTGATGTGCCCCTGGGCAAGGCACTTAACCTCAAGTTGCCTACTCAGCTGTGTATAAATGTGTGTGTGTGTTAGAGAGTGTAATTGAATGAATGTGGCTCTAGTGTACAGTGCTTTGAGTGGTCAGTATGACTGGAAAAAGCGTTATATAAGTTCGGTTCATTTACCATTTATCAAATGCCTTTCCTAAAAGCATATCCACAATGTTAGCAGCAACACTGTCTGCTGCCATCGTGGTTAGGCTAACAACAAGCTAGCTCGCAAGTTGCTTCCCTACAATGGTAAAGAAATAGACAAACAAACTTTAACGAGATGCAAACGGTGCAATAGCGCTGGATTTAGTAATTTATTTACAATGTTGGTGAAAATAGCTGTTCAGGATATTTTCTTTTATTCGTCACCAAGGCGAAATTTCTCTTTGGCTACTCCGGTTCACATTACAGTTCCCATTAAACATAACGAAGGCAAAAAAACAACAACTGACAAACAAGCATACAATGAACAATGGCTAGATCTTTTTTTTAATTAATTTTATTAACCTAAATACTGTTTGTATATTACTTGTTATACAATTTGAGAGCTCTGTGCATGTGCATGTTGTGAGAGAAGCAAGTGATCAACGACATGCTCAAAAGAAGCACAACAAGCAACACAGTAATACAGCCTCTGTTCTTGGCTGTAAAATTGTTGTCAGTTGTATGTGTGTGTATGCCGACAGATATTCTAGCTGGCTCACGCTGTCTGTGACTCTGCAGTGTCAACAGGTTTCTTTGTAGCTCTTCACAGTCAGAAACAAGCCCAAAAAACCTGTGACTCATTAAATGTACAAGAAATTTCACAAATAATAATAATTAAAAAAACATACCAAAAGTTGTGGATTTGGTAACACTGATGTTGAGTTTCAAAGAACATAGCACCACTAGTGGCATGGCTTGGAAATTACACCGGGAATGGCTGCTTCTTCTTCCAACATGGCTGCACGAGTGCACAAAGCATGGTCTATAAAAACATAGATAAGCAAGTTTAACTGAATTTAACTCATTGAGTGATTTTACTTAAAAACTAAAGGTTCTTGAGGCTGTTTCAATAACATTTACCTATTTTTCATAATTTGATGTTTTGATAATTTGTTGCTGCCTCTTGTTCAGGACTCCCTTGAGAATGTTTTTTATTCTCAATGGGATTATATCCTACGTAAATAAAAAATAAAAGAATGGACACTGTGACTAAGTACCTCTCGTCCAACATCAGTGCCTGACTTCACTAAAGTACTTCTGAACCTTGTGGAAAACTGTCCCAGAAAACTTAAAGCTGTTATTGTCATGTTTAACTTTAGTGAAGGACTCAAATTGAGAGGCTGACTGAAGTGCACACAGTTGTTTAATAATAAAATAATGAGAACTTACAGGGATGTCTTACACATGGAGAACAGGGCATAGAGCATAAGCAGAGTAACAGGGAGAAAAAGCAGGTATGCAGTGATATATCAAAAGGGTAAAAGAGAGAGCAATAAAATACAGAACAGTGTAACCCTATATATCATGTTTTGGTAGTGGTTGAGACCAAGGCAGGGAGCCGTTATGGGTGAGTTTAATGAAAATCCAAAACTTACAAACACTGGAGACACACAGGAGCCAGAGCGAAACAAAAATCATAGAAGCGATCAGGCAAGAGAACAACAAAGGAATCATAAAAACAATGTAAATGTAACTGAGGAAAACAAGATACCAGGAATGACACTAAATCCCAAAACCAAGAACTGTGACAACCATGACAGAACCTGCCCTCAAGGGCGGATTCCAGATGCCCAACGACCCCATAACCCAACTAGAGTCCATAATACAACCCAAAGAGGGTGGACGGACGGAGCCCTCGGCGTGGCAAGACCTCAGACGTGCGTCCCAGAGGCAGACCTCAGCGTGGCAGCGTCTCTGGCGGGCGACCCTGGTGTAGCAGCGTCTCAGATGGGTGAGTCAGATGACCCTCTAGGCGGAGAAGGACCCTCGGTGGCCAGCGATGGAGAAGGACCCCAAGCAGCCGGCAATGTCGGGGCCTCACTTGGATCCCCGTTTTTATGGAACTCTGGAGCGAGGACTGGAGGCGGATCCACCTGGACCCTCTCCTCGCAGGACACTGGGGAGCAGATTGGAGGCGGATCCACCTGTAAGCAATAATCACCAAAATAACAAGAAATATGTTTCACTCTATGTTTAATGAATCTTGATATATATATATGAGCTTCATTTTCTGAAATGTTTGAAAATGTTTTTAACTTTTTATTTAAGTGTATTTCTTTATAAAAAAAATGTCTTAAGTTGTTGAAATATCCTTTGCTGATAGTCATGGACTCTGCATAGTAAAGATAAATGGTAAATTTGTGTAGAAAATATTCCTTCCACATATATGGATGGTAAAACTAAAACAGACTCATTTTCCCACAACATTTTTGGAGATTTTATCTAGATGTGGATGACTTATTTGGAAGAAAGAATTCTGTCTTCCAATCCAACGTCTCAGATCAAATATAAGGAGAGCCCGAAGTCACATAGAGAACACAAGCAGCTCCTGAACTACAGATTCCAGAAGCTCATTTAGTTTTAGGAACATTTCCAGTTTGTTACTGTTTCACCGTGTCCCGTCTACGGTGAAGCAAGTTCTCGTGTATTTTCTCCACTTATAGGTGTCACTTCTTTGTACTCTGGTCCTGACTGATACAAATCCTTTCAATCCTTTATCTCTGCAAACAAGACCTTTACCTAAAAAATGCAGATGAGCAAATGTCACCTAATCCTCATAGGGTGCCTGGACTTTGTTGTTGGTTCATTTTATTCCCTATAATAGGTTGCAGTTTTATACTAAATGCTGAAACGGAATCAAAATTTGATTCAGCCTAGCAATATTTTAGGAATGTACACAGGTTTCTATACCTGATTTAATGCAATGTGAAAAAAAAAATATTTAATGGAACAACTTTCTGCACACAAAACCACAAAACATGTTTAAATGATCTGTTTCAAAATCAGGTTTAATGGATATCTGAAAGGAACACAAACACGTTACAACAATAACACTGATACATGTTTGTGACTGCATGCAAACATTCAGAGATGAGTTTTAGGTGTACACCATGACCTGCAGAGACATAACAGTATTGTTAATGGAAAATAAACCCAAAGAGATTGCATTGTAAACACCCTTGAAAAAAGTAAGGCTTGAGGGATGTCATGATCAGTAGATCAGTGTTTGCATGCAAATAAACGACTTGCTGTGGAACAAGTTTGCTTCAAAATCCCAAATGCAGCATGGGTGAGAAGATGGACAATCTGTATTTCATAATAATCTACTGATAGGAGTAGTAGTGTTGACATTTTAATTTTGTCAGTGTGAGTTGGTGTTAAAGCCTGGTGGGATTTTTGTATCAAGTTTTAAACTACACGGGTCACATCTTAGAAAGCATTATTAAACGTTAAATCTTTTGCCTTAATCTGTTTTCCCCATTCTCTTAGAATTTGTGCCCAACGGTACCTACCTTTTACATATTGAAACAGAACCACTTAGGGCTTCATATCCACTGTACTAACTGCTCTCTGACTTGACAGACTCCATTTCATTTCATAAAGTGTCACCTGTCATTTTCTAACCTATAGAATTATGTTGTCATGATCCAAATAGCTCTCTGTCTCATTTCTTTTCTACTTAAAATAGGGTTCCTATGAAATTGCTTTGTTTTTGAATCCACAAATTGAAAAGTATTCTACTGGAGATTATATGTTGTAAGACTAACAGAAAGTACTGCTATATTGAGAAATAGAAGACAAATCATGCACATGTTTCGAATTATTATATAAAAGAAATCTGAACAGTATGAATCAATATTTTTTAGGAGCAGGTTTTACTGCAGTAAAATCCTTTTTACGATCAATCAGAGTTTTTAGGGGTGTGTCTCTTGCAGTTTTACGCACCCGGAGATTAAACTTTCTGATCATTCTTCTTTGGCAAAATGGTGCTATATCAGTTTCCATGTCTTCCTATAGCTCCCCAATTTGATTTAGGATTTGAACACACCATCCCCATGGTAGAACATGATGGTGGCATTCTGTGTTCAATACCTATCACAAATAGGACTTTGCATGTAGGCTGAAAAGTTCAGGTCTCATCTGAGGAGATGGAGGAAGGATGAGTGTTCCCATCAGGGGACAACTGCAAAGATCACCTATTTTGTCTTGCTGCTCTTCCATAAAGACCAGATTTCAGCAAATGACTGTTTCACTGACATACACTCATGTCAAATATATATTAGACCACCTGTTTTCTTAAATTTCTTGTTAATTTTAATGTCCCGTACAACTAAAGGTACACTTGTTTGGACAAATATAACAAAAATAGCTTCTAAGTGTGATGTTCTTGGCACTGGCGCTGATTTATCTACAACTCTGCACACCTGCTCCTCTCCGCCCTGCGTGCTATTATCCTTCACTGGCCTCAGCTGTTTTCACCTCCATATAAGCTCCGTCCAAATCAGCTTCCAGTGCCAGATCGTCTCATAGCCTGCTATCGTGTTCTTTCCAGCATTCCCTGTTCTGCCTGCTAGTTTGTACCTGACCTTGTTCCGCCTTGACCACCGAGACTGCCTTATCCCTTAACTGGTTCTGTCTGCCCACATCTGGAAACCTGACCTGACCTTTCCCTGGATTTCTGCATCTGCCTTCGCCTTGGATTGCCTACCTGTTAACCCGACCTCTGCCTGTCCGTGAGTCTTTTGAGTCTGCCTAACCCCTTACGTCTGTGTATCTGTCAGTTTTTTGGACCTTGGATTGGACCTGGACCTGCCTTCTGGATTTCCCTCCTTGTACCTCTGCCTGGATTTGGCTCACTGGACTTTACTCCCAGACCGCCAGCCGCTCAACGGCTCCAACCCCTGCAAACCCTGTCCTGTTGAGCCGTTCCCCAAGCTCACAAACCCTCTAACAGCTTACTTCTCTTGCCCTTTCCCCCCCCCCCAACTGATCAATAACCTGTTGTCTCCATCTCAGGGGGTTACTGGTTCGAGAGCTACCCGCGCGCTCCACGCGCCGTGCCCGTAACATTCAAAATAAAGCCTGTTACCAACCACTGACCTGTGCTGTGTCGAATCTTGGGTCCTACTTTATCGTTCGTTACACTAAGAGTTTAATTTAAGAGTTTATATTTAGCCATTTTCCATGGTTTTCTTGGTAACCAAAATCACTTGCATTCTTATATCAATAGCTAAGGCATTGCACTGCCAAAAGAGTGCCTTTAGGCATTCCATACTTTCGTTTATTTTTGTCACGTGATAGTCACATGATTGTTTTTGATGACTGCAGCCAAGATGAAGAAAACAAGGGTGGTCTAATATTTTTTCAATGACTTCATATCTGCGGTGGATTGTAGGTGGTCCTTCTATAATTAATTCTCTGCATACCCAGAACCAAACATGGAGAAGCAGAATTTAGTTTTTATGTTCCACTTATCCGGAACAAACTCCCAGAAGATTTTAACAGTGCTGGAACCCTGAGTTCCTTTAAATCAAGGTTAAAACCTTATTTGTTTAGAATTGCCTTTAATCAATGTTAATGTTGAAGTTTGTAGTCCAACCAGCTGCTGCTGTTCCAATGCAATGTGATTGCCTCTGCAATGCTTTTCGCGTCTCTGTAATGCTTTCTTTACTCTTGTCATGGTTTTTATATGTTTTGCCCACATGCAGACAATACGGAGGACAGAGCGCAGTTTTAGATGTTTATTTAGGTTCAGGCTGCAGAGAACGACACAGTTGACTGGATCTATCGAGGTCTGAACGTCAATGCTGGAGAAACTACGGGAAGAAAGAGGAGATGGATTATGAGAGATCGAACCAGAGGGAAATCTCCAGAAGCCGAGCCGCTTACCACTTAGTTGGGCTGATCTAACCGGGGAAGTAGTGCCGAGGGAACTCTAAGGTTGAATGCTCACAATGGTTAACAGGTGGCTAGCAACAGGAGGGTGGGCTGATGGTAAGTCGGCGAGGGATCCGGAGCGAGCCACGGCAGACAGAGGTGACAGATGGATTAACCAGAGAACGGAGGGAACCAGCAGAATCCAGGGAGGGGAAACCTCGACCCCGACTTGGTAACGCCAAGGGGGTAATAAGAGGATTGCCAGAGCAACATCTGAGCATAGTGGATTCACGGGAGGCTGGTTTGTTGAACGAGAAGTCAAGGCGGGTGAGTATCCAAAAAGCCAAACTAAGAAAAAACAGGAGATCCAAAATTAGTCAGATGTCAGAGAACAGAGACTCACGAGTACAGATTTCCAGGATCAGGTCAGAGGCCACGTCGTACCACGACTGGGTAAGGCTCTGGCGTCTTTCATCTGTCTGTGCCCTCCTTAAGATGCCAGTGAATTACTGGTCCAACGAGCCGCAGGTGTGGGCCACGCCCCCTGGCTGACTAGAACCACCTGTGGAGCAGAGTTAGAGCACCAGAGTTAGAGCACCAAGCGGAGCTTAAAGATTTGCCAACAGTGGAGGCCGTTGACATAACAAACTATCTGGTCCTGAAAAGTGCCTTATAAATAAACTTGCCTTGCCTTGCTTGGCCTCTCAGTTAAGGTGTACAGCAATGTCTTGTTAGAGTTGTTGCCATTCAGTGCCTGTGATGCTGTGTTCTGTAATATGTTCAAAGCTTGGATTTTTTTTTTTTTATAACTTGACCCTTCGCCATACTTCTCCTTGTTCCTCATGATTTTTGTTAATTAATTTCTGAGGTCTTCGCAGTGACAGCTGATATGTAATTCCAGAGAAATGTGTAAAATGTATATATTCACTTTTTAGATTTCTATTTGACAAAAAAAAAATGAAAATAATTTACTCCCCCATCATCTATCAGTTATGTACAAATTTTTGTTGTTGTCCAGGGTGTACCCCGCCTCTTGCCAATTGACAGCTGGAGATAGGCACTAGCACCCCTCGCGACCCCACAACAGATAGACGTGTTAGAAAATGGATGGATGAATGATTGTATAACATCTCAATCCCATTGAAGTTTTTGATTTTAACATGACAAAAATGTAAAAATGTTCACACGGTATGAATATTTTTTTGCAAGGCACTGTTTGATTAGGGGAAGAATTATTGAGAAATTGCTTTTTAGGTCAAATTCAAGTCTGTATTTCTGCTTCCACTTTGCGTTGGTGGAGCTACTCGTCAGCGTTGAATTATTGGTCGGTTCTATCAGCGGGGGACCGTCCTCCCACTGCTGCATCAAAGAATCCCTTCATGTGTCAGGGACATTCAGAGCATGAGATGAGGCAACCCTAAATTCTTTCTGACAATTAAATCAAATTCCAGCGTGATATTCCTTTTTTTCCCCCTCAAGACGCTTATTTGCAGTATTTCTTTAGCAAAAAATAAGAAGCATTCTGAATGGAACCTCATGCATTGAACTGATGTGTATTCATCTAAATGACCTGTGGATAAAGAAAGCTTGATTTAATCTAAGAAGAGAAATGAAACATCCACATTTTCTAGAATCCACATTTTCTAGAAAATAAGCCAGTCCTACACTTGAAGCAGTAGACACACTTTTCATCACTAATCTCATAATTTAAAAAAAGTCAGAATCACTGGTTGTTATGCTCAACCAGATTGTTATATTCAACATCATGAAAGTTAAAGTGCTACGTGGGAGATCGTCTCACAACTGGAAAATAAAGTAATTGTGCGTTCTTTCCTGCAGTTTATTCAGATATGAGGACCCTGCAGGGAGGTGGAATGATTAATTACTTGTTTACTGTTGAATAAATGCTCCCTCACCTCTTATTTAACCTTGTGCTGCTGAGTGCTCATTAGAGGAATTGGTGTAATAGAAAGGACTGAATTTAGTCTTTTTTAAATAAAATCACGGGGTTCATCCTTTAAATTCCTGTTGCTGCTTAAAGTGATGCTCATAGCTGCCCATTGGATTACCAGGTAAATTAACAGTTTCATGTCTTGATCTTCAGTATTCATAGCCTTGGCTTTGTTATATTTTGTCACACACTTCCCTTCAATGTATTTTTGTGAACTCATGTGAGGAAATAGCACAAAGTAGTGCAGGATTAGGAAGTAGAATAAAATAAAAACAGTTTTTTCAGATATTTTGATAAATAGGTGTGGCTTGGATTTGTGTTCACCCTAATTTAAATTGGATACCCTATTAAGAAGGCCAGTAGTTGCACTCAGACAATTAATAATGAAAATGCCATTATTAAAAATCACTATTCTGTAAAGTACTGGCTAAATCCAGCATGCAGTCAGTACTTTTTGGAACAGTCAGGACCTTCTTCCTGCACAGCAACAGTGCTGCCAAGTTAATTCTTAGCACTGTTGCTCAAAAACTTTGATTTTGCATGATATAGTCCCTTTAACTGGATAAAAGCAACCTTGGAAAAAATTTAAAGACTTAAATCACTTTGTTTTAAAACAAAGGAACATGCTCACATACGAAGGAAGTTGTTGTAAAAGTGGTAAAAATAAGTTCATTTCACCATGAAAAAAACTATCAACAATTTTTTTGGCATGTGCCATTTTCTTTTTCTTGGTGCACATACACTTTTAGTATGGATTCTGAACATTGTTTTATAAATTAGACCCCTGGTCATTTCAGTTGTAGAGGGGGACATTAATCGTTGTCAGTCCTTCTGGTTCTACTGAAATTCACAACAGGTTCAGTAAAACAGTAACAATGAGACAACCCCAAAAAACAGGAATTGTTTTGCAGGTGGAGGCCACAAACAGCTTTGCCTCCTCATTTTCATTTTACTACTTTTCGATAGTTTTCATTTGGCCAGGGTCAGTGTCACTACTGGTAACATGAGACAATACCTGGACACTACCGAGGGTGCACAGGCAGTCTAACTCCAACAAGATGACACATATACATGCCATTACCAAAAATTTTGCTGTGTCCCCTCCCCCAGCACAGTCTCAACAACATGGAGGAGATTCCAGGAGACAGGCAGAGTAAAAAATAGACCCTGATCTCCAGCAGCCTAAGCCTATAGCAGCATAACTACAGCGATAACTATAAGCTTTGTCAAAAAGGAACACTTTATGCCTAGTCTTGAAAGTAGACAGGGTGTCTGCCTCACGGACCAAAACTGGGAGTTGGTTCCACAGGAGAGCAGCCTGATAACTAAAGGATCTGCCTCCCATTCTACTTTTAGAGACTCTAGGAACCACCAGCAGACTTGCAGTCTGAGAGCGAAGTGCTCTGTTAGGAACATAAGGGGTAATCAGAGCTCTGATCTATGTTGGAGCTTGATTACTAAAGGCTTTATACATGAGAACGAGAATTTTAAATTATATTCCTGATTTACCCTGATTTACAGGGTGTACCCCGCCTCTCGCCCATTGAAAGCTGGAGATAGGCACCAGAACCCCTCACGACCCCAAGAGGGATAAAGCGTGTTAGAAAATGGATGGATGGATGGATTCTTGATTTAACAGGAAGCCAATGAAGGGATGCTAAAATTGGAGAAGTATGATCTCTCTTGTTTATTTTCATCAGAACTCTTACTGCAGCGTTTTGGATCAGCTGAAAGCTTTGAACAACATCTTGTGGACTTCCTGAGAGTAAAGAATTGCAATAGTCCAACCTTGAAGTAACAAATGCATGGACTAGTTTTTCAGCATCACTCTTGGACAGAATATTTCTAATGTTAGCAATATTCTGGAGGTGAAAAAAGGAAACCAAGGTTGTTTACTGTATTACCAGATGCCAATGTAATGCCATCCAGATTAAGTGATTGATTAAGACGTTTATTTGTTTAAGGACTGTGGTCCAAAGATTACAACTTCTTTCTTGTCAGAATTTAACAGCAGGAAATTTAAAGGCGTCCAGGTTTTGATGTCATCAAGACATGCCTGTACTTGAAGTAATTGATTGGATTTATCTGGATTTATGGATAAATATAGGTGGGTATATATATATATATATATATATATATATATATATATATATATATATATATATATATATATATATATATATATATATATATATATATATATATATATATATACATACATATATATACATGTAGGAGAAAGAGACAGTGAGGGCCTGATGGACGATAAAAAACAATAAACAGAAGAGGTTTTATAGCTTTGCAGTTTAGATGAGGGAAACTAAGGGTTAAATGTTCAAAAGAATTGTAGTTATTAATTGGCCTGGGACTAATTAATAAATCAGACTGAAAGATGGTTGCTACTCATCCTTCTCGTCCTGTTGTTCCGGGAATGTGGAAATTTAAATAATTAGAGGGAGTTGACTCATTTATACTGCCGTTGTCCTCTTGCAGCTAGGTTTTTGTGAGACAAAATAAATTAATCTGATTATCAGAAATCAATTCATTAACTAACAGACCATTTGGAGGGAAAGAAATTATATTTAATATATTAAATATATTTATATTTAAAGACAGGAAACAGAGCTAAGTAGTCTGTTTTCTGCAGAGTCAGATGTCGAAGTAAGGAACCATCCTCAACAAAACAACAGCTTTTGTGATCTTTGTCAGCTTTTGCAGGAAAGCTGATCCAAGACTGCATGAAGCAGTCCCTGCATCTGGAGGAATCCGAGTCACGTCTCTGCAGGTCGTATAGAGGTCCCCAGAAGAGCCTAAGTATGCCAGCAGCCTCCATAATCCGGTCCCAGCACAGCGCCGAACACAGCCATGCCGAGGTCCCAGCAGAGCTGATCTTCCTACAGCCAGAGAGGACATGGAAAACTTCCCATGGATCCGGCATGCTGCAGCCTCCACAGTCATGAGCACAGGCCTGGATTCCCAAATGCTAGTTTTTATCCTGAGATGGAGAGCTAGCATATACCCTGGAACCCTGTGGTGACTAGGCAACCGGATGCCTAGTCACCACAATGGAACACAAAGGCAGAGGTTTGGCAGAAATGATCAGGGAAAGTTAGAAACAATGTGGAATTGTTTATTTCCAATGTGCTTTCACAGCCTGGAGCTCAGAGGCTAAGCTACCTGTGAGCAACCTTTGAAACAAGGCTATGCTGATGTGTTTTGGCTTGTGGTTAAAGGTTATGACAAACTTAGCTTTGAATACCCGCTAGCATTAGCCGTCACTTTTAGCCTCCTTAACAGCCTTGTTATTAACTACGGTTTGTTTAAACAAAATGCTTGTTTTCCGTTTGCGCCACAATCGTCCAATAGCGCTACGAATGTTGGTACAGCATGAATAGGCAACATTAATGTAGATTTAATGGTAGTCTGTATAACTTAAGCGAAAACCATCAAGCTAATGGCCTTAGCTATGGACCTAGATGTGCCCAAACACAACTCCCTGTCATCTTCCCCGTACAGCACCTTCTAGCATCTTTAAGTTAACAATTTGAGTCTTAATGATTTCCTGAATTTTTTTTTACATCAATTAAAAATGAAGGTTATTGATTTTTAATTCAGCAAATCATTCTTTTAAATGATATTTTCTTGAGTAATGTTTTATTAAGTAATGTTTAGGTTTTTATATGACTCAGAGTTGAACACAAGCAAATGTTTTTCTAAATTATTTAGGCTAATTAGACTCATTCCATATTCTTTAAGAAGAACTTCAGTTTTCTAAATTAACTCTTCAGTGAACTCTACATTCACTGAATCATTCTTATGGTGATGGTTTTTAACTATTTTTATTTATCCTTTTGTTCTTTTGTATGTAGTTCATTAGTTTCTTTAATCTTAATTTTGCTTAGTAGTTTTAGTTAAGTTTCACAAGCCGAGTAAAGAATATTTGTTGATTAAAATATATTGTTAATACAGGTAAACAACATTGTGTGACGGTGTTCCCTGGATGACCATTTATTTTTGTTATTAAATTCTTATACTTCTTATACTCATTTATTCCATACATTTATTCTATATGAGTTTCCCTCTTTCAACAATTGCTTTAATATCAAAGCCGACTGGGCTGAAATTCACTAGACAATACAGAACAGACCAAGAGTTATTTGATAAACATTAAATAACTTAAACACATGTAATTGCACAACACCCCAAATATCCCAGACCAGTCTAATTCCCCAAAGAAAATAAACTAAAGCATAGTAAAGTAATACATACAGCATACATACTATCAAAGAACACATGACAATGCAAACATTAAATGTAGTGTTGCTTTAATGAAATACAGCAGACCATCATTAAATGGGTCAATAATTTTAATATTTCAAAGCTCCTTAATTTGATCACACCAAAATACACAATGTGGTAGAGGAAATTTCAACAATCATAAAACATTTAGCAGCTGTCTGTGAAATGTTTTTTGGTAGATGAAATGTTTGGCCTCCAGTACAACCAATAGTTAAGATAACTATTTTTTGCTTTGTTCTCCTACAACAGCTCAGTGTCTTCCTAAAAGTTTCCTGGTAAACCAACTGCAAGCAATATAGACTGAATTACCCAACCAGAAAAATGTCTGTATTGGTTTTGTCTTGGTCAAATTTTATTAATATTGAGTTGTAAGAGCACCTCAAGGCCTGAAGCATCTCCTCATACAATCGGACTGAATTATGGCTCCACAAATGAGTCTGTGATTGGGCAAAACATGCTGATGTGCAGTTTTGAGAAGAGAGTAGAAGGACATAAAAGGTTTGGTAAAGGCGGAGGGTTGGAGGGAGATTGTTAATTTGTGCTAATTATATTAGGAATGTTTGTAATTGTGGCTTAAAATGGAATAAACAGGTTTTATGCACCCTAACATTATGTTTCCCATCACTCCACTGCTCTTCTGAAACTGGCCTTCTGAGAATACATAATTACTTGTTTTGTTCCTTGCTTAGCTTATGAAAAATTAAAATTACTTTTAATGCAGGCTGCTCACTGAATCACTGCAAATGTGCTTTTGTGTGCCAATTTCTAAGATACTTATCATAAAGATTGATATCTGAGAAACGATTGCTCATACACAATGATTACTATTTTGCCAAATTTGACAAATAGTGCTCTGTTCATACGTGGTGAGTGAGTGAAACCCAGAGGAGTCCTCTGAAGGGATCAAACGAAAAACAGAGGCTCATGACAAGTCTACAGAGAAATGGTTTGCTGGTCTTCTGCCTTTTGATATCAGTTTGAATTAGAATGACATTATTGATTTTCAAGAGAGCGGCTTGACAATATGCCTGCAGACAATCCTCAGAGAGTGAAGAGACAGAAGCAGCAAAAAAGACAGGAGAGACAGAGTGAGGCATGGAGAGAGATCAGGAGGAAGAGGCAGAGAAAGACAGAGGGAGGAAAAAAGACAGAAAGAGCTGTGGCAGATTAAGGAAAGCAGACGTATGAGCAAGGTTCTGCTTGCAGAAATAGAACAACTCCTCTATCAATGTGTGTCAGGGCCCTGCTGCGAGGCTGCAGGGAATCCCTCATCAAGAACCCATAAAGGAGAGGTTGTAACAGGCCAATACATTAGATAAATGGCATTTACTGCTATGGAAATGACTCCAACCTGGCTGGAGGTAGCCCACCAAGCTGGCATCAGGTTTGTATTTATAGTGCTCTCCTGCTTTTCTCTGTGCAGTTTCTTCTCAGCCGTCATCCTCTCTGCTACTTGCCTTTTTTACCCTTCCTCTCCTTCTGTCATCTTAGATCTGATACTTCGCCACCCACTTATCCAGATGCCCCTCTTCGGCAACCGATTTTTGGTGTTCCGGGAAAGGCTGTTGGCGACTCTCCACTTCCTGTCTGCGCAAAAAAAAAAGAAAAACGACCTGCTGGTGGACTAAGTGTTGCCCAGGGTTCGCTAGAGGAGCTGTCATGAAAGCCAAAAAAGTCAAGACTGCCACAGCTCCTTAGTGGGAGTGTGGCCTCTAAAGAAATAATTGCTGATCATTGAAGAATTGGGTGATTAATTAGCTAGTAGATAGATCTCAGCTAGTCTGTCATAATCCTTCAACCTCGTCCCTATCAGAGTGTAATTCCTCCTGGGCTCTTACGGAATTCCTTGTCACTCCTTAAAATAGTCCGACAGAAGACCGCCATAGTGAGCCTGGTTCTGCCAGAGGTTTCTTCCCAAAGGGGAGTTTTTCCTCTCCACAGTCGCTTCATGCTTGCTCATCATGGCATCATGGACAGTTCATGCAAACCTGCGTTTTTTAAGTTGGACATCTAACTCAAACAGATCATCATATGGACTAAATAAAACTTTGTTTATCTCCACTCCACCACCAGTTTTAGTCCAGGGGGCAGAACATCCCTATTCTCATACATCTGCTTATGCATATTGAAGTATAATTCTGCGCGAATGTTTCCTGCCGAGGTCTGAGCACCAAAGTCTTAAAATATTGTATCAATAAATTCTTTTAATTGTCTCTTCTTTCCGTGTGAGTTTTTCAGATTGAAATATAGTGTTAATTCAGATAAACAGCATTGTATAGTGGTGTTCTCAGGATGTTCCTTTTATTTCTGTTAATACATTTTTGAATTTGATGAAAAGTTGTCACTCCTTTATTCTCTATGTGTGCAGAGTTTGCTGAACGCCAGTGCTCGATTCATCCCTTTCAACTATTGTCCTAATATCAGCTGTTGGGCTGATTTTCAACGGACAATACCTAACAGACAAAGAGTTATTTATCAAACATAAACAACTTAAAACAGTGTGTAATAGCACAACATAGTAGAAAGTTCTCTCACTTCCTAACACAAATAATTTTCACCTGTTGGCAAAGCACACTCGTACGCCAGCACACCGAGGGAATAAAGAGAATAAAAATATAACATTTGCAACCTCAACTTCTAATTTTCCCAGATTGAATCCCAACATAGGTCACACTAACGCTGGTTTGTAATTAATCATATTATTCTTTTAATAACCTTTTAATATGATCTAATTTTTAATTAGACCATAAGGCATTTGAGTAGTAAAAAAATTTTTTTTGCAATGCTGCTGGATTTTACTCACTAAACTGGTTGGTCATCACTGATGGGGTGCCATGTCATCTGGTGGTGTTGGTCCACTGTGTTTTCTGAGGTCCAAAGTCAATGCAGCCATCTACCAGGAAATTTTAGAGCACTTCATGCTCCCTTCTGCTGACTAACTTTTATGGAGATTTCCAGCAGGACATGACACCTGGACACAATGCCAAAGATACCAGTACTTGGTTTAAGGACCAGGGTATCCCCATTCTTAATTGGCCAGCAAACTCACTTGACCTTAAATCCATAGAAAATCTATAGGGTATTTGTGAAGAGGAAGATGCAGTACGCCATACCTAATAATGCAGAAGAGCTGAAGGCCACTATCGGAGTAACCTGGGCTCTCACACCTGAGTAGTACCACAGACTGTTTGACTCCATGCCATGCCGTATTGCGGCAAAAATTAACCCAACTAAGTACTTAGTGCTGTACATGCTCATACTTTTCATGTTCATAATTTTCAGTTGGCCAACATTTCTGTAAATACTTTTTTGTATTGGCCTTAAGTAATATTCAAATTTTCTGAGATACTGGATTTAGGGTTTTCGTTAGTTTTCAGTTATAACCATCCAAATTAAAAGAAATAAACACTTGAGATATATCAGTCTGTGTGTAATGAAGGAATATAATATACAAGTTTCACTTTTTGAATGGAACAATTGAAAAAAAAAATCAACTTTTTCATGATATTCTAATTATATGACCAGCACGTGTAAATATGGATCGCCAGTGGCTGTCATGATTTGCGGAGAAGGACCAAAGCGGCAACCAGACAATCATATTTAATGTAGGTAACTCACTGAGTACACAAGGGAACCTAAACAGGGCACAAAAACAGAAACACAGGAAGAGGGTCACAGAAACAGGACGAAAACAGGATCAGAAACAGGACGATGCAGTAGGGAATCCGCTGAAAAAATGCTCAACACAGGTGAGTCAGATCATCTAATTAACTATCAAGGATCCTGACAGTGGCTGGTATAGTGTACAGAAACATCTGTGCAGAATACGAACCGGAGACCATCAGGTCAAAATGGGAGTCCCCTTCTAAGGTGGTTTAGAATGACAGTGATAAGATCCTGTAGGACTTCCAGATACAAACAACCCACCGGATATTGTGATCATTAATAAGCAGCAGTGGACAGCCGTTGTGATCAATGTGGCTATTCCAAATGATGGAAACATCAGGAAAAGAGAACTGGAGAAATACCAAGGGCTGGAGCCTGGAAGATGAAGGCAACTGTGTTGCCTGCGGTCCTCAGAACACCCGGGGCAGTAACCCCAACACTGGATAAGTGGCTCCAACAGATACCTAGAGAAACATCAGCCATGTCAGTCCAGAAGAGCGCAATCCTATGAACGGCTAAGATACAAAGAAGAACCCTCAAGCTCCCAGGCCTCTGGTAGAGGACCAGAGCTTGAGAGATGATTAGCCACTCACCCAGCCCAGGAGTATGAGGAGTGGGTGAGAGACCAGTTTATCTATCTATCTATCTATCTATCTATCTATCTATCTATCTATCTATCTATCTATCTATATATATATATATATATATATATATATATATATATATATATATATATATATATATATATATATATATATAAACAGCATATGAAACTCATTGTTTGATATGCCATGACATATCAAGCAGTGATTATCGCAATTAACCAACCCATATGATGTTCTTGTAGAACTTCACCAGAGCTGTCAAGCCTCACGCAATTAGAGTGAGACACACACATTTTCCTGACTTCACACACACTCACGCCACACATGATGTTCCTCATGCAGGAAAATAACTAAGCCCATATGTGCTGCGAGTGATCCGTTTTACACTGTCCGTTCAGTGCTCAATGTAATCCCAGCCTTCTGTGGAGCAGCTTCGTCTGTTTTCACAGCTCCTGTTGTTTTTAGCGTTGACAGAGCAAGTGCCCCAACAACTTAGTTAGCGGTTGCTACATGCATGACTCACAAGAGCTCCAGGAAGCATTAAACTTGATAGAAATTATCTGTAGTTTACCCATACTTAACTATATAAAAATATATATAGTATTATGGAACGAGTTGGGCATATTTTTTAACCAATTATTCTCCCAGCACATTTTTTCCATACAACTGGCAATTCTTTATGTCATGTTTGATCTTAAATACTTGGCCCACATGCGGAACACACTCAGCAAACAGGAGCCTGTTTAGGATGTTTATTGTAAACACAGGATCGATACAGGACGCAGAGGAGTGAGCCCCAACCCTCACTACTAAAATGAACATGCCAAAGAAAAATCTATGAAAATAAACAAGTCAAAAATGTATTAAAATGAGACATAGCAAATCTTAGTTCAACTCACAGTTGTTGAACATCCTATTCAAGACGTCGGCACTTGACGTAGCAGCACTGAAAGACAAAAAGAGCTCTGAGAAGCTGGATGGGCGCTTCAATGTTCTTCAACAAGCTAGCTAACAGCTTAGCTACGCTGCACCTTCCCAAGATGACTATGACGACACATAACCTACAACCTTGCGTGATGTGTAAATCAGCGCCTACGCTGGTGTGGGGTGTGCCTTGATTAGGGAGGCGGTCTAAACTGAACGATGAATTCAAAGAAAGGGCGCGAGCTTTCAGACAAAGAGATTTGACTGAAGATAAGAATAAGAAAAGAAAAGAAAGGGGAAGAGATAGAAAAATCGACCCACGGCGGGGTCACTTATGAACCAGAAATCAAACACAGCCAAAATCACTTACAAAATGCATGAACATATATCAGAAATATCCAGAAGTTAAACAAACTCCGTGTTGGAGTAATTAAGCATTAAACTAGAATCTCATAGGTTCTGACCAGGCACTTAATATATCACCTTATGGGTAAAAAGAGAAATAAAAGGGGAACATCCCGTTTACTTGTGTTGTCTCACGGGGATGTCCCAGCTCCAAATCAGCGGGCGTCCTGGAGCGCTTCTGCAAACGCAGGTCCGTCAAACAGCAAGGAGAGGGGGATCCCCGAAGTCTCTGAACTCTTCGGTTACTTTGTTTGGCCAAAACGAAAGCATGGTCACTTGACGATTACTGGGAGATAAGCGGCTCTAAGTCTTTGATCGAAGTGGATTCAAAGTAATTTTTAAAGTTGACATCCTGCATTGCAACATACATTCCAATGAAATTTGTTCTCTGCATTCAACCCATCTTCTCTGGCAGCAGTGGGCTGTCACTGCACCTGGGGAGTATTCTGGTGCTAAGGGTCATCCTCAGGGAGCCACAGTCTGTGGGAGTTGAACCCAGAACCTCCAGGACACAACTGCAATACTTTTACCTCTAGGCCACCACTCCCCATTAAGGGATTTAGTAGCACAATGTTTTTCATGGGTTATATACAGATCTAAACCCAACTGAGGATCTGAGGCAAGACTTGAGAACTGCTGTTAACAGATGCCCTCCATCCAATCTGACTCAGGGTATTTTCCAAAGAGTAACATTCCATTTCAACTTTCCCCTCCAGTGTCAGGTACTGCTTTGTGTTGGTTTGTCCTCATGACATTTGAACAAATTACACTGAAATGTTTTTAAATGTTTTGTTTTCAAATTATAGGATCATGATTACTAAAGTTCAACATATTACTTCTTCTTTAAAATGTAATGTACTGTGACATCGGAGAGGCAACAGTGCACTGATATAGAAAGAAAAAAATTAAAATGAAGAAGAAGTAACACGCTAATATTAGTGTTGTGAGACACTGGTCCCAGAAATGGCATATAGAAGACAGATGAAAAACCGAATAATCTAACGCTGATTATTTTCACTGAAGAGGTTAGAAAAATGAATGGAAGTGAACAGATAGATGAAAAGACTGCCTCCACTTTATATTTTTAATTTCCATGATTGAAATTTATGTTGGCCCTTGAGTTTGTCATACAAGGACAGTTTCATCTGTAGTAAAGATGCTGCTGTGTGTGACTGCTGCTTCCATTCATCCCAATGACTTCCCACTTCTACTGACACCTAAAAAGATTTCACAATCCATTGTGTACAATAACACCTCCCCCTCTCTCCTTCACAGTCTTTATCCGCCATTGGAGGATGAATAATTAATTCCTCATTCACAGCAAAAGGGCAAACAGACTTACAATGTTTTGCATGAACAAGTGCTTCTAACCCACAGACCATTGTCCCGATCATGTCTCCCATGGGAGCAATTCCAACACAATTTACTGAGCTCAAACATTACACTGTCAGATCCACGCCTGAGCCTCTGCCTTCCCCAACACAACAAGTCCAGTCAACTAATGCGCAGAGGGGAGGCAAGACATGGGCGAAAGGCTTTGGTTTCAGGTAATGGCTCTTAGCAATGCCTATTCATTAAACAGAGCGTCTGAACAATAGAGCTCAACGTAATGCATCTGCTTTACACATCCTGCATTATTTATGAGTTTTGAATAGCTCCATATTCAGATTGGGTTAAAAGCTTAAAGGATGTTCAGGGACTTGTTTAATTCAACTCTGTGCTTTCATCATAATGGTGAAACACTGAAAGGACGCTGATTAAAATCCGCTAAAACAAACCTTTTCTCATAAAGCAACAATGGAGAAAAAATCAATAATCGTTTAAATGCTGCAATAATCCTGTGTCTCTCACCTGTTTTGCCACAGTATGTCCTGTTTGCCCGGAGGTGTACAAATGCTCAAGGACCACTTGTTGCTATGTGTTGTTGCAACATTGTCTGAATATGTGCTTTAGGAAGAACTTGATGTTACAAAGAGGAAAAAAGACATAGTATAGTGTATAGTAGAGGCCTCAGAGGTTTGTTGGAGAACATTAGCTAACCAACCCTTACTTGACAACCTTGACAGGTGGGAAAAGGTGTTGGAAAGATAACTATTTGTTGTGGACACTACAAACCTGGCCCTTCAGGGAGACAATCCACATGAGGTCCTGTTCAAAGCTGATGGAGTACTCTTTTCATCAGGGACAAGGAAGCTGCCTTAGTTGAAACAAAGATGGGTGAAGCTGAAAGCACAGGGTAATGTGCTTTCACACTGGGAAGAGTGCCTGTTAAACATGGCAAAGATTTTAAGACACAGACAAATGATGACCCTCCTGCAGGACAACTATTCTAAACCTACAATGTAATGGTTTAAATCAAAGCACACTCATGTGCTTAAAATAGCATAGGCAAATACACATCCAGACCAGACTTTTTTTGGTAAAATATTTATGATCATTTATAATTTTCTTTCCACCTTCTTCCACCTTAGTTATGACATGACAACATGTAAAATAGTGTGAGGGGTTGTACCAATTACTGCAAGGCACTGGAATTATTTCTCAAAGGGGTTTTGGTAGAATTGTAAGAGCTGTGGTAGATCAGATGGATGTTAACAAAAATACACAACAGAATGTGTGTTAAATTCATCTGATGCTGCTGAACAGGGCTTTCACAGAGGGAAGGTTTTAGGGGAGGTTTTGAAGCCAGCTAGAGACTAATGGGAGCTCTAATGGAAAAGGCCAGATCTCCTTTTGTCACAAAAGATGACCTGCTAATAGTTGGAAAGGCCATATGTAGGGATCTCAGTGGCTGAGAAGTATATCAATTCAATATTTTAGACATGGGTTCAGGAGCAAAGCTTTGAAGGTGAACAGCAAGATTTTAAAATCAATCTGTGAAGTAGTTTTGTGAAGGAAAAAGTATTTTAAAGCTTTAGTTAGAAATCCTGTTCAGAAGCACATTTTGTTATACAGGGTAAAATCGTCCTTCCATTTTCAAAGTAGTTAAACCATTATGTATTCACAATAAGGAGTTTTGTTCCTGCTCTCACCCATAGACATATACTCACCCCACTCTGTCCCTTAAGTTCCGGGGGGAAATCGCCTTTTCTAATGCCAGTGTCCATTTTCTTTCCTCCTGAGTTTCCACTTGCTGGTTGTGCATGGGTACTTCTCATGCAGTGACGTGCAGTCAGGGGAGGCTAGTGAGACCAGGCCTCACTTGTCATCATGGAAAGACAGAAAATATATAATAATGATAACATAATATAAATTGTGATTCACTCAGTCATTTGTAATAAAAGTTATTTTGTTAATCTAATTTCCTTATTTTTTATCATATTCTCTTTAAAATCAAAGACTTTTCGCTATTTTTCACGTAAATCCTTGGTGGTGCTTGATAGCGAAGCTGGTGAGGCCGCAGCGAGCTTGGCCTCCCCTGGGATTGCGCAATCCCATGTTAACTGCGCTGGCTTCCATTCTGTGAATGCATCTTCCTGTCTCTAGATCATAAATTCAATCGTTCAATCAGTTATGAACTGATTTTCCACAATTTAATATATATGGATTACGAATGGTGTTTTGATCATCAAACCGTGTGGAGGTAACATGTTTTCGTGCGCTGCTGTGCGATCATGAAAGGCAAAGAACTGGTTGTAGGTGAGGCCGGCAGTTCCTTGGCCTCTAGGCAGGGGCACTCAAGGGGCACCGCTCTGATCCTAAAACTGTAGAGTGACAGCAAGTTATGGATGTTTTATTAGCGAGTTATGCTAAACAAGTAAAGCATTAAAAAGACTCGACACATACAGCCGGAACGGGACTGATCAAGGAAGGCTCTCCTCCCTGGCAGTGATCTCCACTGAGACTGAGAGACTTTTAAAACTGAAGAAGATAAAGAGAACTTTTGCCAGAAAATGACCGATATTTTTGTTCAGAAAGAGCGGTGCATGGACTTAATTTATAAGTAGAGGTAAGAAAGCGATAATTATTCATGTTTTGTTTTTGTAATGAAATGTGCGTAATGTGTGTTATATTTTTTAGAATGTGTTACAAATGCAGAAATCCACCAGAACTCATAAACTGTTACCAATCAAATGACAAATTCTTTAGTTATATTTTTTTATGTTTTCCATGTCTCTTGGTGAATTGATTTGGCTCAATCAGTCTCCTTCAGCACTTTGCAATGAGTCTCCTCTGTAGAGTGTATATATTTTTAAATCTGACTCTGATGATGTCAGTGCCTCACTAGCTATGAACCCTACCGCACGTCACTGTTCTCATGTTTATGTATTCGGTTAGCTTAGCGGACAGGTTAGCGGTTAGCCGTTCATTGTAGCTCTGCTACTCTCACCGTAGACTTTGAACATGGATGAGAGTCACAAGAAGCAAACCGCGTTCATGTTTATGAGAAAAAGAGGAAAGACTCAGTAGAAAGAAATAAGACCGGAGTGGATTTGGGAGATTTTTGTTTTTGATGCGATCCCTATCAAGAGTGGAAGACCAAGGTAAGATTGTCTTGTGCATGTGCAGTTATTGAAAAAGGGACTTGGGAAAACTTCTGTAAAAATAGGCAACCATAGCATTAAAAAACAAAGTGAGACAAAGGTCTTTTTTTATCCTCACATGTGATTGAATGCTTCTATAGTTCTACAAAGTTACACATAGTAGAGGTGTGCGATACCGGGAATTTTTAATCGATCCGATACCAAGTAAATATAGGGGCAGTATCGCCGATATCGATTCGATACCAATACTTTTAACATTTAAGCTTTATGTATCATGAAACCTTTGACCTTTTGGGTTTTTAATTTTTACTTTATTATTACAATTACATAATAATAATAATAATGATAAAAACAATAATGTTATGTTCAGTGTTTTTTTCCTAATCCACCTCTTATATCTTTCAATCCTTATGTAATTTTGTCTGTGTTGTGTGCACCTTCCTGTTGCTTTAGTCCTATAATTTTACCTGTCGTGGGATAAATAAAGGATTAGCTAATGTTATCTTATCTTAAATAACACTTTTTAATAGGATATATGTACTTGGCTCTTTCAAGGTTTAATAATTTTTTTTGTGTGGACTCTAGTAACATATGATAGATATCTACTTTGAAAGTTAACATGAACTGCTGCTGAAGATGACCACTCTTATCTACCTGGATGTTCTCTGGAGGACTGAAACGCCTCAGTCAGTGACGTCAGTTTGTGGGTCTGACGGGGCAATGAGAGAAGTTTCGTCTCCGCTCTCCGTTTCTGTTGCTCAATGTTTTCTTGCTCATGGTTTTTCACGTGCTTATATAGATTTGTTGAGTTTCCACTGAATTTAACCGTGTTTTTACAAACCACACAGCTTGATTTCATTTACGGTATTAAAATACAGCCAAACAGCGCTTATTTCTCTCTTCATGTTTTTCCGCTCTGGCAGTCTCTCAGTTGTTTGTGTGTGTTGAGTGGAGAGAAGCAGAGTGAGCCGGCCAGTCTGAGCCTGCGTGCTGATTGGCTGGCGCCGCTGAGCTATGTACGAGAGGGGAGGGGGAGCAGCAGAGTGCCGTGACACAGACACGGAGACTTTGGTGAAGCTGCTGCAGTCAGCGCGCGCGGGAGAGAATAAAAAGGATCAATCCTGTTAAAGGAATATTATTTAATATCAATACCCGCGTTGGTATCGATAGTATCGATCCTAGGATCGATCCGCCCACCTCTAACACATAGTATACTTTGATATGATTCTCAGTAAAGTATATCCAAGAAGATGAATAGCCTCTTGGATATGATTCATAAACACATCTGATATACTACGTAGCATCCTCTCAAATGTTTTGGAAAGGAGTGGAGTGAACAGAGCTGAAGGCAGTAGCCTAGCCTTTAATGCAGCAGGGCAGTGCCTGCTCTCTCTCCTTTAATGACCAGGTCACAAACCGTGCTGGAGTACAGGAGTAAAATTTCGTTGAACACTGGTTTTGAGAATAAACTACACAAATTACCTTTATCACAGAGGTCCAATAATTAATATATTAGCCAGAGAATATCAAGTCATGTATATCATACATTTGTCAAAAGCAATATAATAATAATATAATCTGAAATTGTTAAATTAAAACATGATAGCTCTAGCTGACATATAAGAAACATACTTAAATAGTGTGAGTGTGTCAGACTTTACAAAGAGACATGAAGAACTCCAAATGGTTGTGCATTATACATTATACAACTTATATGTTCATCCACTCATTTGTCCATCTGCTTATCTAAAACTGGGTTACAGAGGCGAGGTCCAGGAGGAACCCAGACATGTTTTTTTGTCTTCCTGCGACAATCTCCAACTCCTCAAATGTGTGACTATACCTCAGGAGATAGATAGAGCAGCATCCATGTCATCCATCTGCTTTTGATGCTAGATCTCTACTTAGAGCGCCCCCTGGTTCATGTATCTCCTTACTTTATCTCTGAAGAAAAACTTGGTTAAAAAGTTATTTTGGTATGCTATAAAATACATTCTACATTCTCTAAATATTTTGTACTAAATTAGAAAAAAACATGACAAAAGTAAGGCTCTTAAACTAAAACAGAAAAGGTTCAGACTAAATACAAAGTAAACAGAGATGTTAAATCACATTAAAGGCATCACAGTGTATTTCTAATACATTGTAGGAACACTAAACTAGCCTCAATCCATCTACAATATGAAATGATTCAATAAATAAATAAATTGGCAGAGAGCTTAACCCACCCCAATGGTAAAACCAAAGTTGCCAAACAAGCCCACCATAGATAACAGTCACAGTGCAGATGGAGCCGCTGGCTGCCTGGTCAGAGAATTTGACCAGAAGAGGCCAGAAATCTGAATCAGAATCTGAATCAGAAACAAGTTTATTGCCAAGTAGGTGTGCACTTACAAGGAATTTGACTTGTTGTTGATGGTGCAGACAATAAAAAAAAATACAAAATTATATATATATATATATATATATATATATATGTATATATATATATATATAGACAGAATCTATAGCTATATACATAGTAGACTGTGAGTCAATGTAACGCAGAAGCTCTGGAGATGCTACGTCGGTGTAGCTTGTAGGTCCTGAACGGGGGAGGGAGAGTGGCGGTGCCAAGTGTCAAGGGGGGCTCTGGGCCTTGTTGATAAGGCTGGTAGCGGATGGGAAGAAACTGTTCTTGTGGCGTGAGGTTTTAGTCCTGATGGACCGCAGCCTCCTGCCAGGAGGAAGTGTCTGAAATAGGTGTGACTGGGGTGCGAGGGATAAGCCACAATCTTCCCTGCACGCCTCAGAGTCCTGGAGGCGTACAGGTCCTGGAGAGATGAGAGACTGCAGCCAATCACCTTCTCTGCAGACCGGATGACACTACAGTCTGCCCTTGCCCTTGGTGGTGGCACCAGCGGACCAGATGGTGATGGGGGAGGTGAGGATGGACTCAATGATGGAGGAGTAGAAGTGCACCATCATTGTCCTTGGCAGGCTGAATTTCTTCAGCTGCCGCAGGAAGTGCATCCTCTGCTGGGCTTTCTTGGTGAGGGAGTTGATGTTCAGCTCCCACTTTAGGTCCTGGGAGATGATAGTTCCCAGGAAGCGGAAAGACTCCACAGTGTCAATTGTGGAGTCACAGAGGGTGATGGGGATAGCTGGGGCTGAGTTCTTCCTGAAGTCCACAATCATCTCCACTGTTTTTACAGCGTTGAGCTCCAGGTTGTTCTCCCTGTGCCAGATGGTTAGCCTCCCACCTGTAGGAGGACTCCTCACCATCAGCGATAAGTCCGATGAGAGTGGTGTCGTCCGCGAACCAGTGCTGATGAGCTGTGAGTCGGAGACATGTTTTCCCAGCTTCATGTGCTGCTTCCTGTCAGACAGGAAGTCTATAATCCAGCTGCAGGTGGAGTCAGGCACACTCAGCTGGGAGAGATTCTTCTGAAGCAGACCTGGGATGATTGTGTTGAAGGCAGAGCTGAAATCCACAAACAGGATCCTGACGTAGGTACCTGCGGAATCCAGGTGCTGGAGGATGTAGTGAAGGGCCAAGTGGATAGCGTCATCTGCAGACCTATTGGCTCTGTAGGCAAACTGTAAGGGGTCCAGGAGGGGGTCAGTGATCTCTTTCAGGTGTGAAAGCACAAGGCGTTCAAAGGACTTCATAGCCACAGAGGTCAGAGTGACGGTTCTAAAGTCATTAAGTCCTGTGGACCTTGGCATATTGGGAAGAAGGATAATAGTGGAGGATTTGAAGCAGGTTGGCATGTGACATGTCGCCAGTGATGTGTTAAAAATGTCTGTGAACACTTGAGACAGCTGATCAGAACAGTGCTTCAAGGTGGATGGAGAGACAGAATATGGTCCAGCAGCTTTCTGGGGCTTCTGTCTTCTGAAGAGTTTGTTAATATCTCTCTCACGTATGGAAAGAGTTGTGACCAAGGTGGGCGGAGGGGAGGAGGGGTGGGCCTTTAAGATGCCACTGCTGAGGTGGGGGAGGTGGAGGTGATCTGTTTGGAGGTGTCATGGGGGGTGGTTGCAGGACTGTCCCTTTGTCTGTCGAAACGACAGTAGAAGTCGTTCAGGTCGTTAGCTAAACGTTGGTCGTTCATGGAGTGGGCGACTTTGGTCTTGTAATTTGTGATCTGTCTAAGCCCTTTCCAGACAGACGCAGAATCGCTGGCTGAAAACTGGTTTTGTAGCTTCTCAGAATACAGTCATTTGGCCTCTTTCACCGCCTTACTAAACTTGTATTTTGCGTCTTTGAATCTGCATCTGTCCCCACTCCTGAAGGCCTCTTCCTTATCCAACCTTAACCTTCTGAGTTTGGCTGTGAACCAGGGTTTGTCGTTATTGTAGCTCACCCTCGTTCGTGATGGAACACAGCAGGCCTCACAGAAGATGATGTATGTACCTCCGTGTACTCATCCAGACTGTTGGCAGCAACCCTGAAGACATCCCAGTCAGTAGAGTCCAAACACGCCTGAAGATCCTCCACAGCCTCACTGGTCCATTTCTTTGATGTCCTAACTACAGGTTTACAGAGCTTTAGTTTCTGCTTGTAAGCAGGAATCAGGTGAACCATGACGTGGTCGGATTGGCCCATTGCAGCGCGGGGGATGGCCTGATAAGCATCTCTGACTGTGGTGTAACAGTGATCCACAATGTTCTCCTGCCTGGTAGGGCATTTAAAAAACTGTCTATATTTAGGAAGTTCAAGAGTGGGGTTTCCTTTGTCACCAAGGGCAATAACTAAGGAGTCCGGATTGCTCCACTCCACACTCAGTATCTGCTCTGTGAGCATGCGCTGTGCGACCTGCACATTTGGATGTGGCGCGATGTAAACACCGATCAGAATGAGTGAAGCAAACTCACGGGGGGAATAAAAAGGCTTACAGTTTACGATGAAGGATTCCAGGTCAGGAGAACAGTGCTGCTGGATCACTGCCACATCGTAGCACCAGCCACTGTTGATGTAAAAACAGATTCCTCTACCTTTCGCTTTGCCGGAAAGTTCTTTGTCTCTGTCCGCTCTGTGGAGGTAGACAAAGTCCGGCATTAATCCACACAGCCATGTCTCTGTGAAGCACAAAACAGCAGATGAAGAGAAGTCCCTGTTTTTTTCCCAGCAGCAGTTTTAGTTCGTCCAGTTTGTTTGGCAGGGAACACACATTAGTGGAATCCGTGCTGGCGAAGAGGCATTTCGTTGCGTGAGCAAAGGTGAGTACACCTTTGACAAGAATGTCCAAAATTTCCAGTGTAGTGAGAAGAAAAGTGGGGAATAAATCCTCTGGTGATGTTGCCCTGATGTTCATGAGCTCTTCTCTGGTGAAAATGCTGGGTATCATCGCAAAGACCAGAGTTAAGTTGTAAAACAAAACAAAAAAGTGCGCACCAACACACCGAGGCAGCCGTCTGCGGCGCCATCATTCTAGGAAAATTTATTACCCACTTAATTTCTATGCTCCTGCATTATGGCTGACTAACATGACCATTTCTGATCGAGTGAACGTTGTATGTGTAATGAAAAAACAAATACCTTTCTGAAAGAGGGCAGAGGTGTAATGATTTGTGTTATGGTTGTTTGGGAATCTCATGTTATAGATAAGCATGATTTATAAAAATATTGAAAACAAGGCTTAGAGACTGGCAAGGAAAAACAGAAACCAGGATAATGACAGGATGGAGACCACAACCGGGATAGCTTAGCAGAGGACCTACTGATTAAATTAAATTCAATAAAAATTTATTCATAACGCACCAATTCATGATACATGTTATCTTAAGACACTTTCCAATGTCAAATTCAATTAGATTATACAGTTTGGTCAAAAGGTTTCCTATCTAAGGAAACCCAGTAGATTGCCTCAACTCTTGACAAAAGCAGCATTCACTCCTGCTGAAAGAGCGTAGAGCCACAGGGAGAGTCGTCTACATTGTCCATGGATTTGCAGCAATCCCTCTTACTGAGCAAGCATGAAGTGACAGTGGAGAGGAAAACTCCCCTTTAACGGGAAGGAAAAACCTCCCGAAGTGAGGTAAGTGGATATGATTTTCAGCTATGTTTTTTCATACTAGGACTATTCGATAGTTTACATATATAAGACCAAAACTCCTTTCACTTTTACAAAGCTTTTTAGAAACACTTTCATTGGCCATAATTCCAGGGCTCAACAAAGCTGCTATTTCGGAGTAATTTTACAATATAGTTTACTCTGACTTTCTAAATTTGTCTAGCGTTTAATATCTACTGTAGTTAACATATATCAATCATCAAAGCAAGTGTTACTGATCACTGAAAATCTGTTGTTTCAGCAGGTAAAAATGTGTGCTATTTTTTCCTTACCAACATCCAACTAGGACAACATTAAAGTTTTAGTTATACACATACCTTGAAGTATAGACCTTGTTATGCAGTTCTTCTCAGTGCATGAAATGTCTATAGCCTTCCTGTGCCATTTCTGCACCACCTTGACACTTGCCTTTATGAATCTGGCCTAGAACACGCATATGCCCAGCATTCACATACAAGTTGTGTGTTGCACAAATTCACACTCAATAAAACATGCACACAGAGCTGGCATCTATTTCTGTGTTCTCAGTACAGATGGGGGTGTAGGAGTGATTTAATGAGGTGTGTTTATGTGTGAGAGTGCCGATAGTGAGGGTAATAGTCACCCTGCTGGTAAATTCTGTCCTTTCTAACCTCTCACTTCCACCTAGATCATCACCTCTCAGTTTCCAGTTGAGTTTTTTTCAAGTGTTTTAGAATGTTAATAAGATGTCACACACTTTCTGCTTCATCTATCCATGGTATAACAATGCATGGAGAGATATCAAAAGACAAAGCAAAGGTAAACACAAATGTCTGTGTGGATGGTGGTATGTATATAAATGTTTAACAAAGACAACAGATTTTAAGTGGGATTTAAATGAGGAAACAAATAAAGTACAATAAATAAAATGCAACAATGGGGAGTGTAATAAAAACTAGGACTCATCTTATAAAGTGCTTTTTATAAGAAAATACTTATTTTGTGCTGTTTTTGCATATTATACTCAGGTATTTGTTTGATGCAATCCCCTAAAACATCAAAAATGTCTGACTTTACAGAGAAAACGGTCTCATTTGATCATGAGACTTTTTTTCCTGAGGAAGATTCATTAGGAGGGGCTTATCAAAACTCTTAAAAGTCTGCAGAACTTCTACATATTATTTTAGATTAACAAACTTTAACACTGGTGTTCAGAGTAAATGATTGTTAAATTAGGATAGATGTAACAGTCTGAACGTGGGGTCATCTATCATGTCCTTGTTGCTTTTGCATTTATCATTTTTCATGTATTTCATTCGATCACAGAAGTTTAGTGTTGCTTTAGTGAATAACTGCATGTGAAAAGATGCTTTGCTATGATTTCTTTGGTCTACAACAGTAAAAAACTTCAAAGGTTCTTTATGTTTCTCTCCTTCTCTCTGAGGGCGCTGAGAAGAGGTAGACAGAAGGTGGGACAGAGTGGAGCTGTCTCCCAGACTGAAACAGAAATTGAAACAACGTTCAAACTACAGTGCTGACGAGGTCCAAAACGTACGGAAGCATGTGCATTAGTCATTCATTAAAAAATATTATCATTAAATAGAAATTATATAAACACGTATTTACAAGTCACCAAGACCAAATGTTACCAAGATGTTTTCCATTCATCATTGTTGTTGAGCAAATACTTTTGCATTGCTTGTATTCCGACTATTTTAAAATCCTGCCATGTGAACCAGCCTTTAAGTACCCTGCAAACAATTCTCAGGGAACTTGAGACAGATGTGTCACCTGCTGGAGCTCAGCCACACCTCCAGCAGAGATCCTCTGTGGGAAAATCATTCACACAACCACACTCACACCAAGATTATGAAAAAACGTATGCAAATAAGCAAACTTCATGAAAGTACATTTACACCTACGAGATCAAGGCAAATTTTTCACGGTTGATCACTTGACATTTTGCCTCTCTCTCCCACCCCGCTTCATCGCATCATCAAACAGGAGGAGCATCTATCCGCTTACTGGTTCCTCCTGTCTGTTCAATTCAGCATGGCAGAGATGGAGTTTACCGAGCGAGTCATGGTACTATAGGTAATGTGGAAAGCCAAACAACGGCGTGGGCTCCCCTGAGTCTACCAGATCCTCCAGAGATGCACCCGGTTTGGTCAATACCACCACCTGTAGCTGTGCCTGGATGATGGTTGTTTGTAGAGGTACTTCTGTCTTTCCAGGACTCTGTATGAGGAGCTCCTGCTCCTTAAATAATGCTGGAACGTGATAGCTACCACACAGCCCAACCAAATTTACCATACTAAACCAACGTCTTAGTTGTTTGACGCCGTGCTTCTTGATTGAAGCATGTAGAAATGAAGCTCCTGGTATATCTTCATCTTCCAAAATTATTGGTGTTGCAAACATTTCCATTTCTCAGTTTGTAATTTGCTTGTCTGACCATCTTGGGTGGAGCTAATCCGTACAACTCCTCTGATCGGTCATAGCGTCAGGGCTGTGTTGCATTCACGGAAGCTGGCAAATTACAAAACTCCCTTTCCATTTAATATTATCGAGGGCCTCAGTTAATGGAAATTTCATCTTTTTCGGGTGAAAAAAGATTTGTGGTTTGATGAGAAACATTCGGGGCTAGAGCCGGGAATGCCCAGGCCAGGCAACGCCACTGAAGAGTACCATTAACGTGAAGCGAATTTACCGAAAAGTTTAGATTGTTAAACTCCATCGAAATTTCACTTTGCTCAATTCAGTTTTGCTTCGCTTTATTCACGCATCTGCTGTGCTGTTTGTAGTTGTGCTTCACTCTATTTGCCTAATTTGTGCCATTAGCATTGCGGATCGTTAATTCGCTCCTGAACGCGCTTTTACATAGGGATAACAAGTAAATCACTGGCTCTATTCGCCTCGTTAGCGTTCGGTGTGAATGTACCTTTCTGATCAGACTGGTTAACTGTATGGCAGGTTCATGACGATGAAATAATTAAAAAATGATACATCCAAGCTCGCGACCCCAATAGGGATAAGCGTGTTAGAAAATGGATGGATGAATGGATACATCCAAGCATTCAATTTTAATACAATAAAACATTGTTGGTTCTTTTTTTACTTGCACAGCAAAAATAACAAAACTGGCTTCATGCACACACAGTTTTTATTTTGCCTTTGCACACTCCTGTTGCTGACTGAAAAACTGAAAACCTACAACAGCAAAATCCTGGAAGCAAATAGAGCTGCAGTGTGACTCTGGACATGCCTCCCACACTATAGCATCTCATGGCAAATTTGCAGGGCTGACACCCACACTAAGCTGCTACTGTGAGTATCATGGACAACAGCATGAGACATAGGTGTAAACATAAGTGATTTTCCACATGATAGGATTGGTTAAACGTGTAGCTTTCATAATGACAAGTTGCAGATTAGAGTTTGTCATAGGTGTGAATGAATCACAGAATATCCAAGGTCGCTTTTGATGTCACACCCGGTTTTTCAATTACAGCCTCCAAGCACCAAGAAAGCACTGGTGGACTAATTTGTATCCTCACAAAAATAACACAGATTACATCCCGCAGCAGTGGGATTTTACTGTGAATTTGGTGAACAATAAAATTAGGCGTCACACTTCTGAGAAATCTGTCTTGGTGCCTTTGTAATGTAAAAGCTAGTGGGGCTCGAAAACAGGCTAGTGATATATGTCGACACAGAGCTCAGAGTATTTAGTGAAGTATGGAAGCTGTTTTTGAAGCTGTGTAAACAGTCCAGGTGGACATCCACTTTAGTCAGGGGAAGTCAAAAAGTAAAGTGGGTAACTGAACATGTCACATCACCTTAAATCATGTTTCCCCATGTTCTTCCACACCACACCCTGTTTTGTCAGCCTCCAGTTCATACC
Source organism: Fundulus heteroclitus (assembly GCF_011125445.2). Taxonomy (NCBI): domain Eukaryota; kingdom Metazoa; phylum Chordata; class Actinopteri; order Cyprinodontiformes; family Fundulidae; genus Fundulus; species Fundulus heteroclitus. The sequence continues at coordinate 20,386,524 of NC_046364.1, read as the reverse complement.
TTGTTCATGCCTTGAAAATTTTGTTGGAACCCATGAACATTTCACATTTTGTCACGTTAAATCTAGAAACTTCAATGCAGGCCTGTCTAAACACAGGCCTGCATTGTCAAAAACTGACAAGCAAATACAAAAAGTTGAATGAGCCATGCTCACACAGTACATCTTGATAACTAACACATTTTTAATAGCTAAACATCAGTAAGACTCCTTTTGTGCATAAATAATTCCTCAATTTAATTTGTTATTTGCTATTTTGCATATGATGGTTTAAGGAGTTACTCTGGCAATCTTTAGCAGGAGTTCAGGTTGGCCTTCTTTGTAAAGTGGATAAGTCTGGACCCCCTTTGGTGATCTTGAATTACTACAGTTTAGTGGAGGTGAAAGGGGAGATACATATATTCCTTTATATTCATTGTACACAAAAATCATACACAACTAGATTCAGGTGCACACTTAACAATACCTATGTCAGAATTTTTTTTTGATATGTATATAAATTATATGTATGTATGTATGTATGTATGTATGTATGTATGTACGTATGTATGTATGTATGTGAGTGTGTGTGTGTGTGTGTGTGTGTGTGTGTGTGTGTTTGTTACGGTTGTCATAACTACAATTTCGAACGCAATTTCAATATTAAAAAAAGTACTCAATACCATTTTCGGTACTGCGGCAGCATTTTTTGATGGGATGGGGTTGTTTATGGTTGAGTACAAGATAATATAAACAAATGACCAGCATAACTTATGTATTGGATATTTTTAATATTCATATAATAATTCAATTATTACTCAATTATTGGTAGATTAATTGGTAAATTCTAAGTGCATTGCTTTATTTACTGGGCACTTTACATATTTCCACTTTAATATTTAATTATGGCAGTGTTGGTCCTCCATACTTTCATCCCTCCTTTAGAATAATATATATAATTTAGGTGTCCCTTCCCTGTTTGGTAAAACAGTAGACTAGACAACATTAATAGTATAAGTTTTAATATCTTTTATAGAAGTTATCCACCTTTGATTTAGTCATACAGTTATTTTACTAATTGCTTATCTTTAATTTGCCAGTGCCAGTGTGTCCTTTAATTTATTGTCAGTTAGCTGATGTTACAGATCAATTTGACTACTGATGGACATGTAACCCATATAAAAAAAAGGTTACTAATCTTTTCCGCCAGAAGGTTTTTCCTAACTCTCCTTGAACACACCACCCTTTTCCTAGTTTCCCTGAATGTGTCATTTGCTCACGCAGCATGCGTCTGAGCAGACATGAAAAGGGGAGAAGAGCGTGTGAATCAGGTACAGATTGAGCTGAGAACAGTGCTAAAAAAACTACTCTTGACAAGTTTTAAGTTTATATTGCCTTATTTTCAGAACTGTAGAATGTTTTGCACCCAATCCAACCGAATAGTGTGTTTGCTTGTCCTTGAAGCTCCAGTGAGTTAATTGTGGTTAACCTGGAAAAGTACTACTTCTACAGTAAGGTAAAAGCTATAGCATCTCCATGTCTTGTAAAAACTAAAACCAGTCGGAGTACTGAACCAAAATGTTAAAATGGAGTTTTAACATTTTATTTGTTATTTTCTTTTGTTGTTAAGTGATAAACCATTACAGAAGCACTGTAAAAAATGCAAAAGTGCACTTTTATTTAATTTAATTTTCATTTGTGTGTTTTGAGCACTGTGTTATTTCATTTGTGTTGAAATTCATGACTAAGCCATGGTTAAACATGATTGAGTTAAAATTGCATGATTTGGTTTAAATTGCATTTAAAATGTTATTATAATCAACAATATTGTTTAAAATGCTATAAGCAATACAGTTAAAATTCATGAAGACAATGTTAAAACAGCAAGCTAACTAGATTTTGAACATTTGATGAGATCTTCTTATATATATATATATATATATATATATATATATATATATATATATATATATATATATATATATATATATATATATAAACATTTATTAGAGTTATTTCCCTAATTGCTATGTATTATATGTGCAGACTTTTTTTTTAGTGGTCCAGATCTGATCTTGTGGTTGATCGTTGATTATTGATGGTGAGCCAGACCCAGGGAGAACTCCTCTGAAGAATCCTGTAGCAGAGTGGCCAGCTGCTTGGGTTTCTGGAAAAGATTTATGGACATTTCCTGAACATTTTGAACTGCAGAGCCTCAGATAAGGGATAACAAAAAACACTTTATTCCAAATCCGTAACTACACAGTAGGAAAAACTTTACTCTTCTTAACAGACACTACACACAAGGACCAAATACAAAGGACATTAAACTACAACAATTCCCAAATTGTATTTTATTTTCAGACAGCTCTCTATTTGCTGTTATTTGCACAATTCTATTGTACCATTGGTAAATTGTAATAAATCTGCCAACTGTTCAAATTTCACATTTCCCTTCATTTATACTACTCCTCTAGAACCTAGATAATATGTTAGTCCTTGATTTTAGTAAGTGAGTGCTACAGACAACTATCATTTAATACAAAAAGACACAACTATTTTACAATGAAACTAAGGATTTGCTTATTCAGCATCAGGCCTGTACATTTTCTGTCTTTGGCCATTTAGCATAATATTTTCTTCAGTGATTAACCACAGCAGCAGGGTTGATTTTTACAGGTTCCTACCTTTTTATCCTTGTCAGCTTTAGTGTGGCTCCACCGTAACCAGCCCCAATGTCTTTACAATCAAATAGAGGAGTAAGGTAGGGAGGTGCGCTGGTTTATTTCGTTACTTCATTGTTTATTAGCTGACTGAGCCATAAGCTGATTGATGTTTTCTTAATTTGACTTAAATACGGCAACAGGGTTGCGCTGCTGCGCAGCTTGAACAAGTCCCTCAGAGACTGACAGAACCCTGTCACCGGGCTGTCCGTCAAGTTAATAACAGCTAGCGTTGATTTGTTCAGGGGATTTATTCACTATTGCAGAGACAGGAGCTCACTGACCATTTTACCAAACATCCGTTTCGTACTGTTAGCTGAGCATGTAGCGTTATTTCTGACTGTTTGCCCTTTTTAATAGAAGTCCTTTCGGATGACACTTTAGTGTTGTCTTGTCGTCAAAGAGGGTCTCGAGTGTTTTTCTGTTAAACAAAAACTGTTCGATTTTAAAACTTCCAGCAGTAGATCACTGTTTACATGAGTGGCTGCAGGGAGTGGAAGCCTCCGTTGTTGTGGGGGTGCAGTCAGAAGTGTGACAATTTGGGGAAATGTGAATGGTCAGTCTATATCAATTTTGATGCAAATCAGTATCTTTGAATAATTCATTTCTCTAGTATTGATAATTTCGAGGTGCTGGTATTTTTTGATAACCCTACGAATGCATGTGTGAATCATCATAGAAAATTTCAAAACACATTGAAGTTTGCAGCTGTATCGTGTCAAAATATGAAAAGTGATGTGAAAACCTTTGCTCTTCACTGTACATTAAGTCACTAATGTTTCCTAGAGTGGTTCTACAATCTGCTGCTTTCCTCAATGAGACTAATTGCAGAAAAAGAAAAACTAAGGAAATAAAAAGATTGAATCTTTTAGCTGCATGCATTATTTAAAAATATAAAAAATCCTGTGTCTAGGGGACAGTCTGGTGTTGTAAACAGTACAACAGTATTAAAACTGAATTTCATTTAACTGAAATGTTTACCGGTTAAGTTTGTCTTTTGGAAAAAATATGTAGTTGGGATTTTTATACTCTGAGATCTGCAAGTTTCACAAGCAAGGATCATACCTCCAACTTCTACAGATTAGCTGTCAGCGTTGACCTAGTAAGTATAAGATCGAGACCCAGGGGCAGAGGGTTGGATGATGTAAACTAAATAATTTAAAGGGCCCAAAGCTAAAATGTAGCTCAGGATTGTGCATCACACACAGTGTCCCAGGGCACCAGCTGTCAAGAGGGACAGCTGAATTTCTACATATACCTCTTTAGAGACTTGTACTGAACATAATATAGTAAGATTCCTCACAGCAGCAGCAGCAGAGATGGGGTTTTATCCAGCTGAGTAACAAGGTGTTATTAGCCCAGTTTCTCTAGTTGAAAATAGTGTGATGTAGCCTCAGGACTCTGTGGGGGAGACCTTGTAGAGAAACACAGTGGAGTGCAGCCAAAATACTGTTACAGCCAAAATTGATCGATCCTGGACTAGAAAGCAGAAACTTCAGAGACTAAAAATCAACGGAGGCAAGCAGCAGTATTTTATGCACAATTATTCTTTCTGACTAGTAGAAAATTGTATTCAGATGTGTTTAAAAAAGAACATCTTATGACCAAACATATCCTCAGAAATTATTTATGTTTCTGAAAGTACCAGAGTAAGTCAACCAGTCACACTTGATGGAGCATTTCTCAAATGACGTCACATATTTCCCGAGACAGCCCGGTATCCCGGCTGGTCAGATAGGAGTGCAAATTGCAACTGCAATACTGATCATTTCGGAAGATGGCAATATCCCATGAGCTTAATTTTAACCTGCTTCAAATCAAGAAACCCAGCATAGAACAGCTGAAACAGTTGAAATGTAGAGGCCTCAAAGTGAGCAGAGAGAAAGTATTAGTAGAAAGGTAGGAGAGGCTGTCCTCTCCTCTACCACAACAGATCAAACACGAGGAAGAAACCTGCTGAATCCATGTAGAATTACAGCTATTACTAAGAAAAAACATATTTATAATTTCAGGCCTATGTTTTAATTTATTATAGATCTCATTGCAAAAAATATACTTAAAAACAATCATCCCACTGTAATTAGACACTCAGATCCCGTCTCACCTACACACACAAACACACACACACACACACACACACACACACCTCCGCAGACACACACACAAACTAGATCCCTGTGAGAGAAACATCAACTTGATCCATGAAAGGTAGCGGAAGACCAACAAGAAAACCACCACAAGCCTCTTCTAATCATCACAAATGTACGTATTTAGCTGGTTTTTATACACCCCGGGACTTTTACTGCTTGTAAAAAAGTTGTTGCGGGGGAGGGGCACAAGTCCTGGTCTCTTGCTGAGCAGCACCAGAAAAAGGCGTTTTGTTGGAAAAAAAAGCGAGGCCCAAAAACCGGCTTCACGTTCAAAAACAAGCCCAACAAACCGCAACCACTGACTTACGAAAGTTACAAGTGACTTTTGAGAAAAACAAGCTCAATATCGCTTATAATGAGTATATGCAACATTAAAGCCACTGGAAGAAAAAAACAAACAAATAAACATCACTTACCTGCATAGATGCTGCAGTCAGTGGTTTCAGGTCTGGACGTTCAAGTGTTGGCTCCTTACGAAATGAAGGAAATGAAGATACCACATTTAGGTGTCTTTGGTCAGATTCCACAGTAAAGTCCTCTCGGATACAAGCTTCTATCCAACACTGACCTTTCTCTGCAATCCTTCGGGGTTTTGGAAAAACAATGGAAAAAAAAAACCTCCCTTCATTTGGTCACAATCATCAGATCACAGGTCACCCCAGCAGATACCAACGCAGTGATGTTTTTGTAGCCGTAATTTGTCTCTTGAGGCAATATTCAGGACAGATCTGTTCACTATTTGACTCATACAAGTAACCTATTAAAGCATTACCGCTCTGCTTGTATGACCACAAGATGGCCACGACACATGCATCTAAATTTAGCAATTTGATGTCATTTGAGGAATGCCATAAAGAAAGCTAATGTCTGATGATGACTATAAAGATGTTAATGTTCTGTCCTACATTGTACCAATCCCTCTTTTAAAAAAATCTGCCCTTTAGATTGAATGTGACCAAGCTATACATTTACATCAATGAGCACACTCACATTTGTGAATGGATATGATATAAGAGACATTACAGCAATTTCTTAAGTGTAAAAAAGTCATACATTTGCTAAAATACAACATTTACTTGCTTTAACAAGCTTCATTAAGTTGTTGGCTGGTGCATGCCCAATTAGCTCGGGGTTCGTGTTCTCCCTTAAAGGAGCCCCTCTGCCCGGCCATTCGTATTTTCTGTTTCTTGCCCTCCTGTGACCCCATCTGCCATCCAAGTTAAGTTTTTTCTTTTAAAAAATGTCTCTTGCTCTCCTTCCTAGCCCCTTTATGCTTGGATTTTTTTTAATATGGACCCTAAGGCCGATTGGTATCCGCCCTTAAAACTGCAGAAGGGAGTTCTGAGAAAACCGTGGTCTTCCCCCAACAGGTCCTCCCCAACGGCAGAACCAGGCTAGTAAGCAGGGTTTCCTGTTAGACTTAGAAACAAGCTGCAGCGTAAAATGAGATTTTCACTATCACCAGTGATACTGTAACCTTCGCTATCTCAGTTGTGTAGTTACTAAAATTACTTACTTGGCTAACTTGGTTTTAAATCCTTTCAGGACGCAAAGCTCACTCCACCTTTTGTCATCGGTCTTTTTTATCTGTTTACCTGTCTTTGTTTTCTGAGCAGGTTCCACTCAACAAATTGGCAGTTTTCCTGTAACATTAGGTTGTTTCTCTGCCATTGCACACTGCTTGAGCTTAAACAACAGTACACACTGTTGTTCCCCCCAAAGGTGGGGGGTGCGTGGATTAGAAGGGTGTGCACAATCGTAATCGACACTGCTAAAACAGCCAGATAAGCTTGATATTTTTTCCAAAATTATCTGTCTCATATTTTACTGTCAGGACAAATGAAAACAAACATGTAAAAAATACATTTTACTAAAAGTTACCTACTGCAGCTTTAACCCCAAACATGACATTCTTTCTTTTCTTTTTTTTTTGCAGTTTGCATATTGAGTAGGTTCAATATTTTGTAACTGCATGCAACTGTTGATTTTAGGCATTTGTAATGGGAGGTACTAGAAGTTTCGAGCATGTTCCATTCTCTTTAAAGAATTTTAGAATTGTGTGAATGGTTAAAAAGTTCTGGTTTTACTTAAAGCAGCAATAAGTGAAATTGAACCACTAGATGGGCTGTTGAGAACTTTCTGTTGACCAAAACAAGATTTGTGGCAAGCCACGCCCCTCTCTACATCTCAAATCTAAGCACCAGACCAGTTATCTGTAACTGCATTGTTTACAGTAAAGATACCTTTAGTTCTTCACAAAGAATTTTTTAGTACTTTCTAAAACAATGATATTTCGCTTATTGCTCCTTTAACTTCTGGTTAACGATTTTGTTCACTTGGGTAATATTTATATTTTTAACTGGAAAACATACAAAATTAGCAACTAATGTATAAAAATTATACAGATGGAGCTACCAGGAGATTGCTTTTAGCTCTTGGCTGCTCTATTTCCTGTCTGACATCCAAACCTTAAATTATTATGTTGTTCTTCTGATCAAGTTCCATCACCAGTCAGTAGTATCTTAGGCCCTGTACACATAACAGTCATTCATTAAAAACTGGATTGTTATTTTGTTTCTATTAACACATCTACATGTCGTTTTAATCAAAATCCTATTGCACAACACAGTAGTAGAAATACTACCAACTATACTTTCTCTACAATGGCACTTGCAGACAGTATGTTCTTTGAAACTCGCCAATATATGCATGTGTGTACAAACACTCCCCGCTTAAAATGGCACCACCACTTAAACTCTCAGAATGGCTCAGACTTATGAATGTGTGCTGCTTGAGCGAGCAACATCAGAGGTCAGAAACGAGAAGAATGAAGCGGACCTATTAAGAGGAGCTAAAAATTGGGAAAAGTAAGAAAAAGGAAAGAACCTATATTTGTACTATATGAAAACTGCCTGAAGCCCCGGATATTTTCTGAATTTAGATGTCTGTAAGAAAGATGCATTGAGCCCCGAAATGACGTAAGATTTAATTATTTAATTTAAAACAATCAGATTAGTTCAACTTCACACCCATTTTCTGCCCCAGGCATGTTTGATAGATGAGGGCCTGCATGACCAAATTTGGGATTCAACTATAGAGGCAATAATTACATATGTGAACAGAAATGTATTTGACAGTAAAGATTCTTGATTCTTAGAAATGAAGTCCAAGTGAAATATACGTCTCATATCAATCTTATAATTACTTACTGGTTGATAGTTTCTCTCCAGCAAGACCATCATTCTATCTCATAGAGCAGATGCCAAATATAAGGCGCTCCTAATGACAGCTTCTAAGATAACTTTTTGGAACTGAGGATTAAAGGCATAACACAAGAAATGAACTCATCACCATTATACTTGTTAGTACTAATGGAAGGATCATGAATTCTAAGTGCATTGCTTGGATTGCGCATTTAGATGTCAAAGATTGGGGTTCTATGTAGTGCTTGATTATTAAGTACAATTTTTGGTGTGAAATGTTCTAAAAAGGCAGCACAGAGCAAACTCAGCATGAATACAGCTGTTCCACAAAAGTCGCAGATGTTTGTTAAACTATGTTAGTGAGTACATGATAACATGAAAAACTAGAAAAAATGGTATAAAGTTGTGGAAAGCCTTAAAGCAGGGTTAAGATATACACATTGCACCTAAATTACTGGGCCAAGCAAGGCCAGCATTGAGCTTTCCTCATTTAGAGGGAACTTGGATAGAGCTATGGTAAAATGATGTTTATATAAATAACTGAAAAACTACAAGAATAAAAAACAAAACAAAAAAACTGTGAGGCAAAAGAATTGAGACTGTGCTAAATGTTCACCTTCCTGCTGGAATTCCTTAGCATACAGCTAGAGCTTTGATGGTAATATTTATATAATCCCATAGAGAATCTGTGGTAAGAAAAAAGTTATGCATACACCATTCATCCAATCAGACAACATTTTGCTCAGAAAAATGGGCAAAATATTTGTGGGAAGTATAAGTCTTTACCAGTTTCAACATTACCGCTACCTAATTCTATATTCTAATGTAAAACATAGCAGATGTACACATTTTGTAAATGCAAACTTTAGGATTAAATATTTTAATAAGCCTGAAATGGAGCGATAGCGTCTGCAGATGTGTATCCCGCCTCTGTTTGCAGGGTGCAGCGGGTCACTGAATAATTGAAATAGTGGATGTACAGCCACAAAGTGTAGTTGGCTCTGATTGAGCCTGGCTAAACAAACCAAGAACAGCAGGAGTATTTAAGCAGCCTGGCTGATACTCTGCGATGCCACCTATACACTGGCAGCGACGGATTGTCTTGTAACGAGCCTCATTAGACCACAACTCCATTGCTGCATCAAAGGCTTCCCTTTTTGAAAACCAGAAGTGGGCTCGCATTCCTTGGGATATTTCAGGGCCTGCTCCATCCCGGAACCGTCACATCTACCTTCGCAGGAGGGGACAAAGTCAGATTTTTGGTGTCATTTTTAGATCCCTGCTGCTAGGAAATGGAAGTGGCACTGATTAATATTGAAGAATAATGATAATGATCTGGAAGATGTGGAATGGTCAGGTGAAGCTATACGTCATTTCCTCCTTCCAAGTAATGATGAGTCTGGGATCTTCTGCTAGCTGACCTTGAAAAGGGACAGAAACGACTTTTTCATTTTGTCAAGTCAGCAGGAGGGTTTTTTCCCCTCCCCTGGTCAATTCATTTCAGTCACGGCATTCATGGGGGACTGTAAATATCTCAAAGAGGAGAGTGTGACATCGTATCCAGCCAGTCTTCTACAAACATGCATCTGTACCTCTATACTGCAAAACTACAATTAGAGCTCTGTCTGCCAAAAACCAGGGTTTCCGTCTTTATCTGGGTGTTGTTCTTGTTCTGAGGGAAAGTTACATATTTCTATCTTTCACCCTCATCTTTCATCAGGCAAAGACATGTGAGACACTAACAGCTTTGTGGATCCTACTTTTTTACTGCTTTGAAATAATAAAGGATTATTTCTACAGATATTATATTTTCCAAGCTATCTACAGCACTTTCGAATCACATTACCACACTTCCGTCTTCTGAATGCTTCCACCAGTGATTAGCGAGTCACTTCTTTTAAGTGTTTCAAGGTGACATCCATATATAGCATTAATTGAATGGGTTCAGAGTTACCTTGACACCTTCTAATGACAATACTCTGTACAAATAAACCATGAAGAATTGAATACAGAGTTTGTTTTTCTTCATGACAAATGATCATAGACCAGTTCACATCATAGGTGGGTTGGCTGATTTGGTAAGGCGAATTGTGTCACTTCCTGTTTTTGCTGCTGCACTCACTAGATCTGTGAGGTGCTTTGATCTGAATTCTATTTACTCTGATATCTCTGTATTATTTTAACAAATAAGCATGTTAAAACACCTAATTTTGTTGCTGCACTTGACACGTGGGAACCTTTTGTTTCATGTTTTTCCCGGCATGGTAAGAGTAAAGGATCACTAGTTTTGAATAGAATTTAATTTCTTTATTTGTCCACCGTGGGGGAAATTTCGTTTAAGTACAGCCCATCAAGGAAAGACATACATAGGTAGATGGGAGACTGCGGCCGCAGCCTAGCCAGGCACCGCCTAGCCAGGCACCGCCTAGCCAGGCACCACCTTCTTGAAGAGTGGAGAAAGGATTACATTAATATGGGTGAGGGGGAAAAATAGTTTATTAGTCGCACTATGTCTCTGACAACTCTATCAATGCATAAAAAGAAAAAAAAGCAAACATACAGACAACATCATAAGCAGACATATTTCAGGTGGGAGGTTTTTCGGGTGGGGATTGGGGGTGGGGGCATCCAAGTCCAGTACCCCAAGTGAGCAGCGCATACGCGCGTATCAAACCTAGTTTCCTGTCCCAGGGGGAAAAAACATCAGGCACAGCTAATGCGGTGAGTCCCAGGGAGGTGTATTTATCACCATGTTCATGTACGTGTGTATGTGTGCGTGTCAGTATGGGCCCATGACTCTCCAACTGCCCCCTCTAGCTTTAGTCTTAGATGGTATATTATCAGCAGTTCAGAAGGGCGCTGTTTGAGTTCACAGGTCAGTGAGTCTTGTTTGCAAAACATCCAGGATAATTTGAGATAGCTAGCTCAAAGGCTAGCCATCATGGCACCAGATTCAATAATAAGGAAATCGTTTTGTCAGGTTGACCGTGGAATTTGTGTCAGCCTTCAAGGCTTTGCTGGTCTATCTTCATGGCAAGTCCCAAACAGCCAGATTTGTCGGACTTTCTGCCGTAAATCGAGCTAGAAACTTCCCCGAGGTCTTACCATTCCACCGTTCAGTTCAACCCGAGCCGGCATGCTGTACTGTGCAGGTATGGCATCCAGCTTGCGGTGTTCACAAATCATCTGAGTCTGGGTGATCACAGCCCGGTTCAAACCCTCACAAACTCCCGCCAGCCTTACCGTAGCAAAAACTGCCACCAAGATCTTCTGCATTTCTCGATATATCAGGTAACTGCCAGCTCCAATAATCAGTCCAATAAATCTTGTTACCATAAATCCAATTATGTACACGTCTACCACATCCTCAATGGACAAAATAGACATACACACCGTCTTCCAAACCCCCCAGGAATCCATGATGTATCCTGCAGCATGTGTCCCGGCCAGACAGCTCGGCTTCCCAGCGCCTGCTCTTCATGTTGATAAAATTTGATCAATTGCGTTGAGCGACCAGCTGATCAGATCCATAGTTTAGTGTTAGTTCCAGCACTACTATGGCTATTTCTCTGTCTGAGACTCACCCTCACTAGTGCTCTCTATGTCTCATGTTTTTGTTACTTCTCTGCCTCCTTTAGTGATGATGATATGTGTAAGAAATTTAGTATTTTGTAGCTTTGGAGGCAAGAGTGTTGAAATACAGATACTGTTCCAATACCAGAGCTCTATTTGCTTGAACAGTTATTCCCATTATTGTTTTTTATATGAGACTGTCATAAATTCCTCTCTACAAGCAAGTATGATAATCTAAGTTTGTATGCATTTATGTCCAAAAGATAATTTGAGGTAGGTATAAGGAAAAGTAATAATAAATTCTGTTAACAGGAAAAATCCTAACCTGAAAACAAATATACAACTGTAAAGGTTTCAAATTGACTGTCAGTAATTCAAGACGACAATGAGTGAACTACTCATAAAACTGCCTGTGTCTGAGAAATGCATCCTTCTCGTTGGTATAGTGGTGAGTATACTTGCCTGTCATGTGGGAGACAAGGGTTTGATTTTGTGATGCGGGAGTGGTGGCCTAGTGGTTAAAGAGCAGAGTGTTTGCATCCTGGAGAAGCCCTAAAGGTCAGCGGTTTAAAACTCTGCCTGTCACTCTGGATCCCTGAGCAAGACCCTTGACCAAATTGCTAGTTATCTATTGTCAATATAAAAGAAAAGCGCAGTAAGTGTAAATAATCACACTATTAAAAAACAGAATGTGTACATTCTTGCTCATATAATGGCAACAAATCAAGGTTTTCCTTTTTTTAAAGAAAAAAGTGAAAATATTACATGTATACATGTGTTGTTTTTGACCGAGAAGTCTCTTATTTGGGCAACAAACTAAGCCACTGGTTCAAGAGCTATAAATAGACCAGCTCCCGCTGCGTTACAGACAGCCAGCGGGTGACTCCGGGCACTATCTGTCCAAAATACACAGATCTCTTTGTCTCTTTAACCTCCTCTTTGTCCCCCTCCCTCTCTTAAATAAAAAAAACAGCTATTAATAGACTCACCAGCACTATGTTGCACTGGGCTCACTGTGATGTCACTGCATCACAAACACTTCTACCAGCCATAAAACTATAATAATGGATTAGTAATGGAGTGTTGCGCCAAGAAGTGTGGAAGGAGGGGTAAAGTGGTGGGGATGCTGCGTTTGACTGGTTTTCCAAATATGACTGTAGCGAGTTAGAGTGAAGTCACTAGGTAGAGCTGCATATCATTACCACACCCAACCCTTTTACTGAGGAGGGAGATTTGGTCTGACAAAACAAGCTGACGGTATATTTTATGGAATTTATTGAAGTATTTACATATGCAGCAACATTAACTACATGAAATGGTTCATACAGTAATGTCATGGCACCTTTAATACATACATGCCTCACATGTCTGTTGTGCTATTATTACTCACTGTTTTAAGTTATTTAAAGTTTTAATAAATAACTCTTGGTCTGTTAGGTATTGTCTGGTGAGTATCAGCCCAAACAGCTAATATTAGTACAATAGTTGAAAGGGTGATTCGAGCACTGGCGTTCTTTTAAGAGCAAACTCTGCACACATATAGAATAAGGAGTGACAACTTCTCTTCAAGTTCAAGAAATTATTAACAGAAATAAAATTAACCAGAGAACATCACTATATAACGCTGTTTATCTGAATTAACATTATATTTTAATCAAAAAATCCTCTCTACTAGGCTAGTGAAACTTAACTAAACTACTGAGCAAAATGAAGATAAAAGAAGCTGAGGAACTATGTACACACAAAAGAAACAAAGGACAAAATAGGAAAACCATCATCAGAATGATTGAGTGAATCCTGGTTCACTGCAGATCCTAGATAGACAACTAAAGTTCATCTTAAAAGATGTGGAATGAGATCAAATTAGCTTCACTAATTTGGAACAACATTTGGTATGTGTTTCAACCCATTTACAACGCAAATCCTGAGTTATATAAAACATTATTCGTCAAAACGAATAATGACATTTGACATGAAATTACATGAAATGACATGAAAACGAACGTAACATTGTAAAGAATGATTTGCTCAGTAGAAAAAGCAACTTTTGATCAGAAACCCCTAAGGATTTACTTAGTTTATTTCTTATTATGAATATAAATAATTAGTGTTGAAGCTTGTTCCAGTGGACCCAAAGAAGTCTAGTCAAGGATTTATTTAGCTCATTCTCATGACAATGAGACAAAATAAGTTGTTCTGGTTGTAGCTTTAGATAAGTTGTACAAAATTACTTTTGATCAGAAACCCCAAAGGATTTACCAAGTTTATGTCTTATTATTAATAGAAACAATTAAGTACTGTGATTTAATGCAAGTACTGTGATTTTACTGCATGCTTTCTGTATTTTTATTAATGCACAAATAGAAACAATTTAGCTTTCAATATTAGTGATCAAGCCTGTTCCAGTGAAACTAAAGAAGTCTAGTCGAGGATTTACCTAGCTTATTCCTTTGTTGATGTAATGTTTTCTTTTCCTATGTAATATTTCCCTCTGTAAAGTTTTCTGCTTCGTCCTCCCACACATGGAGGCTCTCAAATTCTCTGTTTACTGTACCGGTAAAGCAGCTAAATCCTCAAACTTTTCTAAACCTCCATTGAAAGAGACAACAATGTGAACGGTAACCTTCAAATGGTTTGTACTTTTCTTAATACAGTGTTGCCACATGGTTGACCTTTATTTGATGTTAAATATAGTTTACACAGCGAACACAGACCGCTTCATCACTGTTTATTCCAATTTTCTAACATCTTAAAGATTGAATGACTTGTCTGCATAATAACTCAAATGATATAGCTGTTGAAAATAGCACACCACAACACAACAGCTACTGCTTTTTAACAATCTTGTTTCCTTTTGGCATTCCAGGACACAAGAAACAATTTCTTTCATGTCTTGTAATCAGAGTTTGTTCTTCATGTTCACACAGTTGGTACTCTGTCATGTGCATTTTAATGCTTGTGAGTCCCTCTGATCGTGCAAAAGGAGGCGACCTGCCTTTCCTCCCATTTCCACATCCAAATAAAGCTTTCCTTTAAGAGGGAAATAAGACTACAGTCAACACTGTTCTATTTTTCCAAAGATGATGGAGCTAAACAAGCTGCATAACACTTTAGATTTTATCTCCAATTAAGGGGATCCAAATGAGATTTTGTATTGTAACTCTTGTTTGTATGTTTTGTGTAAATGTGGTTCTTATTTCAAATAAGTAAAGCTGTAAAGTAAATGCAGACGAGTAACAGATATATTCCTTCTGAAAAGAGCCATGAATGGAGACTCACAAAAATAGCTAAACTTTAGAAACTTATTTTGGTTTGATGTGGCAGGTGAAATGCTTTAAGCTCTTAACCTTTCTTTGAAATCAGTCAAATACACTTTAGATATAGTTGATTAAAAAAAGATATGTAATTCAAAGCAATTGATCATAGTTCTTTTGAGAGGTTAGAGTTGTATTTTTCCCTGTATTTCTTTTTCCCATTTGGGGTCAGTAGAGTCAAACTTTTGTTTTAAATGTGCAAAGTTAAACCTCTTCCAACTGAAATGCAACTTGAAACAGCACCAAAACATTCATTATACTATTTGATATCACATAAATAGGAATGTTTTTCTTTCTTTCTTGTGACACTTCTTTTACACATTTTGGGAAAGGCAGTGGAAGTCTATACTTAATTACCTAACGGAGTGTTTAGCATCAGTGCACATTTGTAATTAAAAAAAATATTTTTTTCAAAACAATTGTATTGATTTATTTTCCCTTCCTTCAATTCAAAGTATCACCAAGAATACGAATGAGAAGTCACAAAAGGAGGATCTTTAATACATTTTTTATATAAATGGACCATTATAACTATAGTTTTGCCTGTGTAATTTCTACAAATAAATAAAAATAAATAAATAAATTGAACATGTTGATCTTACAATGGAGAAATTTACTTCTGCATCTTAACCCATCCCCTTAGGGAGCAGTGGGCTACAACTGTGTGGCACCTGGGGAGCAATCTGGGGTTAAGGGTCTTGCTCAGGGACCCAGAGTGCAGGCAGTGGGGATTGAACCGGGTACTTGCAACCTTCTCAGAGCGCAAGCGCACTGCTCTAACCCCTTGGCCAACACGCCCCTAATGACTAAAGATTTTGAAACAAGATGTCATGTTTAACACATACATACAGACCTCTGTGCTTGTTTATGAATGTACAGCATTCAAGACATGATTGTTGAGGGAAAGTCACGCTTTACTCAAGAATCATGCACTGATTACACAAATAGTGGTAATGCTCCATCTAAATAAAGCAGCGGAGAGGAATATAGTATAGTTCATAATTCACCTTTACAACATGTTTGCAACCAGTTGGTTCTGAGGTACTGGGAAGACTTTTTTCTTATTTTTGCACTTTTACAGTTTTTTCTATTTGATCAATTTCTTATTTTTCGTTCTGTTTTTTAATACTAAGATGAAGATGAAAGCCATTGAGATTCTTTATTTATAAGGAAAAAACTAAGGTTATGCATGTACAGTCATAATATAAAGTCCAGCATCATGTACTGGCTAATTAAGTAACAAAATGTTCAGAAAGTTATTATGAGCTCTTTTATCAGAATTATTAAAAAAATAAACATTAGTTTTATTTCATTCGTCTATCAGGTGACAACTTACAAGCGTGCTAAAAGGTTGTGTAAACTCTAAGTTAAGCAAATTAGATGAATACATCCAGCTTACTTGGTTCTGTGAAGTTTTTAATAGTAATAACCCCCTTAGCTATTTTAGACAGATGTCATATCACAGTGAGTTGTAGGCTTTCTCCTTTTTTCAACAGAGCAGTTAAATACTAACATCTAGTCAGACAGATCCCCAGATTTAGATCATTTTAGATGTTTAAAGTAACTTGAAGTTAAAATTGTGTAAAATTTTAGTACGATACAATGCACATTGCAAGAAATGTCTACACTTAAAAAAAAAATAAAAATATATATATATCTTTTTAAAGCAGTTTTGCCAGTTCAACCATGTATATGCTGTTGCAAAGCTGAATATACACTGGGTGACACTGCTAGCTGCAACAATATGCCTTTTCAGCAATGACTTGTCGGCTCACTCCAAGAGTGGATTAAACTTTTGGATTCTGCGACAGTCAGGCGCCATGAAAGATAAAGTTTTCTAGTTGAGTGTAAATTATCCCATGTAAATGACAGTCAGCTGGTCCACTCCATCAACTGATAGTGCTTACTGCTGGTAGCGTTAAAGAAGATAATTTGAATGTTTCAACTTGGGCATTGTTCTGCTGAAACACAGCGGCAAATTTGACTCTTGTAAAAATGTTATCATTTTACATCCTGGAAAGTAAAGCGTTGTATTCCATGCATATGAACATTTTCAGTTTGAGTTGTTTCCTGTTCAACCATTGGAGTTGTACAAATTTGATGTGACATCTGTGTACAACATGGTAATGGAGCTATAACTTAACTTTTTAAACCCATCTGGCCCGATCTCGGTACTAGAAGAGCCACGCCTATTTTATCACGCTTTAAAAGTAGGTCAGAAACAGTCACGTTACTTTCTCTACTAAATACCTTTAAGGAGGAGGCTTTAATGTTTATAAAACAAGTCCCTATTTTTTTCACAAATACCTTTGGTTTTCTAGCATTTTAAACACACAAAATGCCATTTAATGGTCTGTCAAACAAAAAAAAAAAAAATCCTTCGCAGTGCAGACATTCTTTAGACATGCTTTGTAACTTTCTGCAGCACTGTTTTTCTTCCCTCTTTCAACGTCTATCCCCAGAGCAATGCAGAAGTGTGAACAGGCCCCTCTAGCAGTGTTTTAAAAAGAGATAGGTCATGTCTTAAGGTTTTGCTCTTCATTTTATTGATTTATGCTGTGCACAATGAATGATTTTCAAAAGAGTTTGTATGTAGTTTTGCAGTGTTTGTTTTGAACAAATATTTAAGCGAGGCTCAAAATTTTTTATTTTTTTCCCCCTTTGTTTAATCACCTATAAATCAGACATAGTGACATTTGTAATAGTGGTTCCACTTGAAAAATAATCTTTAATGCCTTAGTGTCACACAAATACTAACATTTACATTTACACATAATTTTGGAGCTGTACTTGATCTATATTCATGCGGAAATTGCCCCTCAAACGCTCTGGGCTTAAATATCAATAATAAATGATAACAATAAATATAAATTAATTAATTCAACATTAAAATGGTAATAATGATTAAAATGATTATTATAATCATTTAATGTCTGAGATTTTAAGCATGAATTGGCTGTTTTTATAGAGGCTGCCCCTGAGAACAAAAAATGTGCATGTAGATATGGGCACAGTGCTTAAACAGCTTAAAGGAGTCAAAGAGAAGAAAAGTCCAGGCTACAATGGTACTGGAGATGGGGGTCCTCACTTATTGTTCTCCACACAGATTTTGGTGACTGGTGTCCTCTACAGGTAGAACATCTATAGGAAGCCTGTAGGGCCCCCAGTTCCTTAAGAAAATGTCAGTAATACTAGTATTGGCTTGCCAAAAACCACTTGAGGGCTGCTATATCGAGTCAGGTTAGTCACTTATTAGTAGGGTCCACCCTCCTGGTTGTAACTGCAGTTATAGATAACTAAGATGAAGAAAAACTTGTTACAAAACTCCCAACTTAAAGATTTCTAATAACTGGATTCAGAGATATCAAAGTAAAGAGGGCTGAATAAAAATGCATGGCCCTTGTTCCAAATTTGTATTTCTCAAAACCCCTGAAAACCATGTCTCTTTTTTTTCACTTCACAATTAGGCCCTACTGTGTTCTGGTCCATCACATAAAAAACCCTTGTTATACATAGCAATGTCTGATTTTTAGTGTAAAAAATGGGGACAATTTAAAGAGTCCCAAATACTTTTACAAGGCATTGTAATCTCTGTTAGTTTTAGTTTTTATTCACAGTTTGGTCAGGAAGGATACAAATCTGGAGTATATTTCTGAAAATAAAGCTATTGTTATTAGGAAATTTTGATGAGAAACTTTGTGAAGATATTTTTCTGTTTGTACTCAGAACTTGTAAAAATGTGCTATAAAGTATTTGTGTATATTCTTGGCAGGGGTGGTTAAATTAATGCAGCTTTAGGGTAAAAAAAAATCCTTGCTTATAATCCTCTTAATATAACTATAGTGACAAAGTTATTTCAACTTTTCCTTACCTAGAGCAACAAAAGATGTCCAAGGACATGTCTGTCTGAAACTCCATTAGCTGTCATCCTTCAGTTTTCTGGCAGCTGCTTATCCCCAAGTGCAATGCTTCAGCAGCAAGATAATGTACAGAGGACAAGCTAGTGGGCTCTTTTTGCAGTACACTTGCAAAGATATACTCAGGTGTGAGAGCAAATGCACTTGCACATGTAGAAAAAAAACCCAAGTACACAATTTAGCCTTTTCAAAGGAATATGTAATGAAAATGATACACTCTAGATGGAGCCTGAATTATGGAGCCTGAATTGGTGTTTTTTAATGAGGTTATTTACATTTAGGGTTATTTTAAAGCAAAGTTTTTTTCCAAATGGGTCCCAATTAAAGTGCTATAGGATCAGCTCTAGTCACTCAGTTATGTGCCATTACAAGAGCTCTCAAAATCAGCAAAGATGAAAATGGTTTGTAACTCTGGCAAGGAGACCAACTTGTTTATTATAAAATGGCATAAATGATAAAGAAAATATCAGCTGGACAAATTTGTTATAATTATGTAAGCCTGGCCTCCATTGTGCATTTATGTTGGAAACATTTAGGGGCGTATCACTTAAGTTATTTATGAAACAGGAAATATTCACAAAGGATCTCCTTTAGTTTCACTTTATTTGCTACCCTCAGCTGGCTAGGCTAGCTCGAACAGCCTGCTAAAAGCTCCATATAAAACAGCATAACATGCTTTGAGGCACACACATGCCCATTTTAACTTTTGAAATGACTTCAGTTTTAAAGAAATAAGACAGATAATCTCTGAGGAGTAAGGACAATTCATGGTGTAAAGTAAAAATTAATCTCCTATGTGTGAATAAAATAGGGGCTCTTCTTTACTCATACTTTGTTTGCTACACTCAACTGGCTAGGCTAGCGCTAGCAGCCTGGTAAAAGCTCAGTGTAAAACAGCAAAACAAGCTTTGATTCAAAATGTTGTGAACACACACACGTATCGGGATATGGCGTTCGGGTTAGGTGTGGTCATCTCATGGTTGGTACGCAGAGTTCATTGGGCATATATTTTTTAGTTCAGAGATCTGAGCTCTCTGGCTTAAAAGTATCAACCAATATTTTTTTTTCCCCAGAAGCAGTCATGTGAACAAATATGACAGCTAATGACACAGCACATTTGCACTATGTTTATAACTTTTAAAAACCAAAAGAACAGAAAACAAATACAGCATTGTTGATGAAAGCTGTGTGAACAAACAGAAGTCCATTTTCAGATGTCCAGGTATCTCAAAATGCTTTGCGGTTGTTATGCCACCCTTTCAAGCCCCATAGCTTGGAGTGGTTCCAGCTGACAGAGTTGCAAACTAATTTAGTCAACTAATGATTGTCAGTAATCAAATCAGTAAAGCGGAGATTTTACCAAATACCTTGTTCTGAAACGGAACACGTTTCATGTTAATATACACGCATTATTGGGTCCACATCATAAGTAATAAAATATATTTGTGACAAGTTCATGTGTTTCACAAAATGTGCTAACATAATACACCTTTTTAGATATGCCAGCATGCATGGCAAAATAAGAAACGGTGTCACAGTCGCTTTACTACACATGTATTGATAAGTCACAGTCAGTCAGTCTTTGATACAGTCGTCAAACCTTACAATATCACTTTATCAAAGTCATTCAAACCCTTACCCATTGTTTGAGCTTCCAGCAGACTGGGTGCAGCAGCTGTTCACTAGCTGCTTGATCCCATCCCTTGACAGGTGTCACTGTAATTAGATAATCAATGGGATTCACTCCACCTGTCAGGGTCTCTTACTGTTACACATGTTTGGTGCATGGCTCTGGTTGGCAATCAATGGATTCTTCTGGGGGAGTGAAAACTCTAAGAAAAAGAAGGTGAAGGTGATAGGTGGCACCTGGGCAGAGCTGAAACCCATCAAATTAGTTCAGACTCTTGCCACTTCAAGGCACACTGCCTGTCTCAGCAAGGTTGCCTTGAACTTTCCATACTCCAGTGCCTGCTCTCTTTACTGTTAATAAAGCATAAGCACAATGTTGGGCTGCATAGATAGATGTACCCTGTTCTGTTTTAATTATGTTGCCACTCATCGCTGTGTTTTTGATACTACTTAATTTTGATTTTCCTTCTTAAACCTCCCATTCCTGAGAAACATCATAGGCACAAGAAAAATGGTCCCAGGTAGCTTGGCAATTGCGTAATTAAATCTGCTCCT
Organism: Fundulus heteroclitus; assembly: GCF_011125445.2. Lineage (NCBI taxonomy): Eukaryota > Metazoa > Chordata > Actinopteri > Cyprinodontiformes > Fundulidae > Fundulus > Fundulus heteroclitus. The sequence continues at coordinate 20,365,484 of NC_046364.1, read as the reverse complement.
GGAAATATACTGGAGATTAACCAACCATTAATAGCAGTCATGTTTCATATATTGGGAAAAACGTGAGCTAAAGTAAAACAGACACTACCAAAGCATATATCATTTGACTTTGCTTGGTGTGTACAGCTGTATCTGCAAGACCCCCATAACACATCTACTAATAGTTTTTGGGTGTTGGTTTACCTGTGGTCTGAGAAACTTAAAGACTTACTGCTATCCATGTAATAGACATCTGCTCCACTTCATGGGTGCAGAGACAAAATAAAAAGTTAAAATTTAACCAACAGAATTGGTTTAACAATTTGCTAAAGTTTTAATTGAGAAGATTATTTACAATATTGCTGAGTAGGAAATATGTAAGGTTACAAACTAAAAAGACAAGTAAAATAAATTCCAGTTAGTTTTTTAAAATGTACTTTCCCAAGAAAATGTGTTAAATTGAAACCAATATTTAAGACATATTAAATAAACGAGTTAAATTAAGACTGTGTTGTTTTACATTTACTCACATTTCAGACACAGTAATTTGTGAATTTATCTTAATAATTAAATGACAGAACAAAACCTTGGCATAATCAATAGATCATCAATGCCTGGATAATACAATTTATTTACAATTTCTCAATCATGAATTATGTTCTTTAATATACATGTCAAACCTACAAGCTCAAAAGTTCAGATCAATCAAAGCCAACTGTATAGGACACATAAAGATATTGTTTAAATAGGCGTTGTTGCAAACAAAACTTTAATGGATCCCAAAATAACTTTCATAAGACTAATAAAGACATATTTTTAATAGAGAAATTGGGCCTATTAAAAAGCATATCCATGTGCTCAAAAGTATATGCACTCAATATTTGGTCAGGATTTTGCATATGTCCCCTTTAAACGTATACCGTTTATGACTGGCATTTTTATTCAGAAATTCCCTATTTTTACAAGCCTCAGAACATACCAGTTTTGTGAGCTGTGTCGAGGTGATTATCGTGATTCTAATCTTTTAATCCTATAATCACCTTTCTTTTGCATAGGTTAAATCAATTATATCAGTGCAATGTCGCATGGATTAGAAGAGCCCACAGCCCTGCTGAGGTATAAAGAAAGCCCAGGTTACTTTGATGGCTGCCTATGTGTGTGTGTGTGTGTGTTTTATATATATATATATATATATATATATATATATATATATATATATATATATATATATATATATAAACCAATGACGTTTTTTATGCAGAAGTTATATGATTAGTAAATTAGTGGGTAGTTTAGTGAGAAATAATTTTTCATGGTGTTTGTTTTTCTATAAAGTCACATTCACATTGGTTCCTGCAGACTGTAAATTGTAGGCTAAATATTTAGCTTTATATTCAAATAAATGTATTATTTATATAATATAATATATATTTTATAGCTTCAAGACCCTTTTAAGAGTTCCAGTTCATCAATACATTACAATGATGTGGACTGATCCAAATTGCATTACAGAAATTAATTTCTAGTTATATTAAAATATGCAGTCAAATCAATTTTACAATGTCAACTGGTAAGAACCTATCCATAGTATGAAAAGACAGAAGATAGTGTACACTTTTTAGTTTTTTTTTCTGAAGGTTGTAGGCCCAGATAGGACTTGCATCATCCATGTGTGCATTTCTGTCACGTAATAATGTATGAGTTAAAAGCTGTCCGAAATCAGTACAGCAGTCCAAAGCTCCTTTTCTCCCCACGATAGAGTTCTTACAGTTGATCTCATGAAAGTTAAAGGAAAAGGAGCTAGAAGCTATAATTAGAACATTTCGTATGCGGCCATTGGCTTTGCAGGAATCTCTCCCCATGAGCAAGCATATGGCTACAGTGGAAGGTAACAATTCCATTTTAACAGGAAGAAACCTCCATCAGAACCCATAGTGGTATAAGCAGCTTTCTGCTGGGGGTTGACGTTATGATCCACTGTTATGGGTAGGACCTGCTTTAACCTTTTTACAGTAGGACTAGGGATGTGTACCAAATTTGGTTGTCATGGTGCAGCTTTGTCTGCACTAAACTTTGTCCCCTCTAAACTAAGCTCTGCTTGTGTGTGGTTGTGTTCGGGTTCATATAAAACATGACATTGGTACTTTTTTAGGTACTCCTGTGGCTTCATGTAAAATCAAAATGGTTTCAGTACCTAAACGCATCACTGTGACACTGAGGGATTAAAAGAGTGGGGGATTTTCCATGCCGAACATGAACACAGCATTGCAAGCACCAGAGCGCGATGATGTCAGTAGCCGCTGGTCCAGTCAACAAAGCATAGCTGATAGAAAGCGCTGTCTCTGCTTTTCAAAATGTGCAGCAGAATTCGCTTGCTGCAATATTTGTGAGGCGAAGATCAAGGCCAGTGGAGGGAATACTTCTAATCTGAGGAAGCGCCTCTCTGCTCCCTCATTGTAAATGTATCCCACCCTGAATTACAAAGCGGGATAAAATCGTTTTTTTAAATATTTCTTTTCTTTTCTGAAACTGTTGCACTAAAACAATTCCCTGAATTTTAATCACACACAGCTTCAGTCCCATATTCCCCTTGTTCACTCTGTGTCTCTGATAACTGTTGTTTTGGTAAAACTTTGTTTCATTATTACAGTGCTTTAATTATTTTTCAGATAATGTATTTTAATTATTTTTTAAGGTTAATTTGTAGATCCAAACAAGTTTATATAAATAAATGTTAAATTGAAAAATTTAGAGATGTTATTTATAAACTGACATTTATTACTACATAAACACACAAAAGTACCGAAAATAGGTACCGTTAAGTACCGGTATCGATTCCCAGCTACCGCCTATTGGTACCATATCGGTTCAGATGTGTAATGTACCCATCCTTAAGTAGGACCCAGCTCAGTTTCCACATTGATGGTTTGCCTACAGAACTTTAAAATCTGCTCCTTATAGGTCCTCCTCATCTTCAGTGAACCCAAACAGAAAATGAGTCCATCTAAACTGTACAGTCATATTTAGTAATATAGAATATGCATTTCTAAGAGGCTTGTTTGTCAGATTACAAGTACCTTTTGAAAATAAAAAACAACCTTTTAGACCAGTATTAAACATACTTTTCATTAGGTTCTCATTTCTGCATGAAAACTTTTGTATTTGTTGGAGTAGGAAAGAATTTATAATTAATAGACTTAAGGCTTTAAAACATCACCAGTCTGTGATAATCTTTATAATCTGTTTCCCTTAGTGATTTATGTTACTGAAAAGAATAAACTCTTCAATTATATTCTAATTTATTAAACAGAACTATAATTCTAAATGCTTCTGAATGCACATGGGTGAATTTTAATTGTGGTAGTAGGTCTGCAGATATCACAGTTAACCTGTGTGACAAACACATTCTGGATGTGCACTGATTGCTATACTTGTTACCAGTTTGCACAGAGATTGTTTCAATCTTTTCTGCTGCAGCTTCGGTTAAAATTGCCACGGAAACACTGACAAAGCTGCTGTATAGCCGCAGAGCCAAGACAAACCTTGTTAAGATAATGTGGAATAAAGCACAACATTACACAGGCTCTGGAGGGTCAGAGTGTTTTTGTCTATATATTTATGCTTTAATGACTGTATGAGAACTAAAACACATGAAGGTATTAACTAAGACAAAAGGAGTCTTTCTAGTTCATCTTGCTTTTTCTCTTGATGTTTCTTTAATCTAACCCTGTTTTAGTCTCCCCCAAGTATAACACTAGATGAAGTCAACTCATTCCCCATCACTCTGCCTCTGGCACAGCTTTGTTATTCACAAGCCAGAAAACTCACCAGAATCTTAGAACATAAACACAAATCTGCCCTCAGCACTCCTCGTCTGCTGTCAAAGAAAAAACACAATAAACCACCCAAGTCAGAGCTGAGAAGCTGTGTCTTCGTGTCCTTCTTTTAGAGTCCTGCTTCTCTAATGCTCTGCTCCAGCAATTATTAATCCCCTAGAAACTTGTCTGGGTTTCTAATAGTTGCATATTTGGCAGTTTCTTGCCAAGGAAGGACCTCTCATGTACTCAAAATGGCTTCAGGCATGACCTTATTCCTCACTCAGTGGATGGTTATCTATGATACGACTAATTTGTCCTGCACAAATCTCCTCCACTATTTGAGCAAAGTATTCTCTAACAAAAAAAGTGACTGACCAGACAAAGAAAAAAACATCACAGTATAGGGGGTGAGGGGAAAAAAACATACAGCAAAATAAACTTAGCATTTTCTGCCATATCCTAGCACTTCAGTTTGAGGGGACATTGTGAGGTTTGAAAATAGACTGAATCCTCTTCTGTCATAGTTTAAAACATTGTTATGGGTTGCCAAAGGAGGATGTTATTTGTGAAATCACATCCATAAAGGGGACATATCAGGTCAGCAATCTTGACAACGACCGTTTATCTCAGCTTCCTGCCTTCATTTCAGCAGATAGGAATTAGATATAAAACCCCACCTAACAAATCTTCAGTCTAGAATATACAAGCTGTCTGACCTCTTCTAATAAATTTTAAGCAAAACTCTGCAGATTTTAACTAGTTTCTTCCAGTTGATGACTGTTTTTAGTCATCATAAATCCTAAAAAAGTATTACAAAAATATATTTTACTCTCTTTTGCAAAAATGTTCATACCCGTGAACTATTTTCACATTTTGTCACATACAACTGTAAACTGGCTTAAATCGGAGGCAAGCAGAGTCTTGTTCAGTTTTTCGGAAGACTTATTGACACACATTTCTGGCCGCTTGCACTTGAGCAACCTAAAGTTGGAGCGCTGCTGTTTTTAAGCATATGGAGGTCCATTCCTCTTGCCATATTCCAATGCAAATCGATGACCCACCCGCCACTTGGGTCGTTAGAACCTTTTGCTTGTTACGAGTGGAAAACTCGGTCACCTGATTTGTGATGAGATTGCTGATGTAATCTCTTTAGAATGTTTTGGAGGACCAAGTTGTACACACTGGGTAGTTGAAAACGCAATGACATAATCAAAAGTTCTCAAACTCACCCCATGTCTGATGATTCTCATGTCCTCCTGCTCTCTTTCAGCTGCTAAATAATTCATCTATATGTTGTACATAACCTCTGGAAAAGGTTTGTGTTTCAGGACTGGGTGCCAAGTGTAGAATTATCCTTTCTTCTCCCATAGCATGTACAGTCAAAGTTAAGTTTCTTTTCCATTTGGCTGTCTCTGTCTTCTTCAAATGTTGTGCTGCTGATAGCTTCTGACATATTACGTTCGCACTTCTTTTCTAGCGTCAGCTGGAAACTAGGAATGTTCTCTAAAGATGTGCAGGCACTATTTCTTCCACTTCATCTCTCCTGATTCAGACTGAAGAGAGTCAGTTCTGGTGAATGCAGACCTCTCAACTTTTATCAAAAATTAAGAGTGAGATTATGTTAATTTTCAGGGGGCAGGGCTGCCTGGACCCTAGAAGAGCCAGTCCAGTCAACTCCGTCTCATTTTTATCCAAGCAGACCTGGAAGTAGACATTTATTACTTTTGTTAAAAAGTGAAAGAGAGGTGTTAACACGTTATTGTTCAGTTTGTGGGTTAAAACACAAAAAACTTACAACTGTTCAAATAATACTGAATAAAATAATAAAGTAGTTTTAAGTTATTGCCCATATTATGACACTGTTTGTCAAGTTTTGCTCTATTATTTTGTGCAATTCCCCACTTGAAAGAGACGGTCCCTCCACATGAAGATTTTAACAGGATTTCACTCAACAGCCATGGGATCAGTTCTTTGTCTTTTATTTACCATTCTTTGGTTGGCAGTAAACAGGTGAAAAACCTCAAAAGAAAGATTACAAATACAAGTTATTATCTGAGTTACAGCCAAATTAAATGCACAAAGTCATTCACATATAACCTGGATAAACACATTACTTTCATTGTAACCGTACAACTAAATATGTTCTACCAAACAAAACAGTTGGTATTTTAATTTTCAAAATGTATATTTTATCTTTTAACCAAGTATCTTTAGCCAAATACCTTTTTTTTTACCTTCAATTGGTTTAATATTCATGTTAATTAAATAGATCTCATTATTTAGCCAAATACGTTTTTTACCTTCAATTGGTTTAACATTCATGTTAATTAAATAGATCTCATTATATTTTAGCCAAACTATGTTTCAATCTTTTTTAGCCAAGTTACTAGATCTTAAATTTCTTTTTAGCCAAAATTTCAGACTCTGAAGACTAAACTGAATTAAGAACTTGGTTTATTAAGATTTCTACAATGTTTAAATTACTTTTAACCATTTCAAACAGTCTTTATGAAACAATGAATTTGGCTCTTCCTTATCCTTTGTACCCCACTTGTTTGATAAAACTAAACAACATTGGAAGTTACAAATACTACAGCAAAAAGTCCAATCAAAGTCAAAACATAGCCAATATGGCGCTTACCGGCTGTCCTTCACAGTTTTGTGGAGGGCTTGATCTTGCACAAATACCTTGATTTCAAAGATGAAGTTCCTTGGTTTTGTGGTGCTCTTTAATGCTCCTTCCACTGTCTAAAGACAACAGAGCCAGGTACTGGCATGCTCAGATTGCTTGGAAGATTTGTTCCACCTGGTTCACCACTGATTGAATGGGAGGAGCTCCCAGGCAGTTTGTCAGCACACTGTTACACATTAATCTATGGGTTTGTTTATCAGTGTAGATCAATAACCTCATTGGTGAATCACACTGAGTTTTATCAAGCCTATATGGTCCGACATTTTCCTCTCAACAACACTTAAAGCACACAGGGGTTTGCGCTGCGTCTTTACGCATGATCCAGCTGCTGATGTTTTCCCTCTTTTCAGATCCTTTTCTAGCTTGTTACAGTTTATAATCTTTGTCATCAACTTTCACAGTGACGGGTTTCTCATCTTAGTCTCTGCATTGATCAGACAAATCTCCTTTATGGCGCAGGGCGCTCTGGTGCGTAATTACGCAAGCCGAAGGCTGAGTTTGAAGTTGTTCTCCAAACACGTGTTGTTTGTGGTCGGAGCGGATGGAATAATGACTTTTTGCTTCGCTTTCAGCCCACTAATAGCCTTAAAAGGGGAATCCTATAGGAAATATAGCACTTTTTATGCATTGCAACCCCAGATTTGATGAGTACAGGCGCAGCTTTTCAATCTCTGCGTCTCACTGGTTCCTAAGTGACGGTAAAACAAAAAACACTTTTTTGGTAACGTCTGGTATCAGTATAATTTATACTTATTGATACCGGTTTGAGGCGGTGAGGTGGGCAAATCCGCAGTGGAAAAAATGGAAAAAAATGCATAAATAAAAACTGTAGCGGGCTCCTTTAGAGGGAAGAGGAGGAATGACGGGTCTGAGCTAAAGCCCCTGATGTTACAAGTTCCAATTACCTTTAAAAGTGCGCACCTAAATTACATGTAACGTAATTTTGTGCACCTGAATTCAAGCGGAAGGCAGCACGCCGAAGCACCACTGCTTCTGTGTTGTTAAACAAAATAGCATGAAACACAACTACTAACTCTCCTATTGACTTTAATTGGGGCTTTTTGCTACAGGTGGAAGGACATTAAACGTGGGGGAAGGGAGGGGAGAGGGTCAGTAAGAGCTTTAAGGCACAGAAACACGGCACATGTAGTAAAAAAAATGCAAAATTAATAATAACGAAACTTATAAACAGACTAAGTGACCTTTTAGACGGTTTCTGGTTAGCTTAACTGTTTTCTGATCTAGCGTGCATGCAGCCATGATTGGTTCTGAATGAAGGCTTCATCCGGCAGCCGCTCTCCCCACTTCCCTCCTGTGTACGCAGTACCGGCTTACTTTCACCACTGGTTAAGACCAAAATCATTTATAACTCTGATCACTCTTCATGCTCCTCTGTTAACACGAACAGCAGCAGGAATTACTGATGGACACAAGCTGTGAAAGAAGCTGAAACAGCTCTGCACAAGGCAGGTTTAGACTGAATTCTGGATGGACGGACCTGTGAATGGATCATTGGCAGCTCAGACGGGTTTTGTTATTTTTATGCGTGAGAAATGCCATGTGTTCTGTGTGATCGTGTGAAGTCAGTGAAATGCGTGTGTCACATGGTCAATGAGTTGAGAGCTCTGTGAATATGTACTCCCACAGCTGGGAGATGCTAATACCCAATAGCCTCTTCCTTGTTTTAACCCCTGCTGCGCATGCATAGCGTGTGCTTCAGTTAAAATGTAAATACACATGAAAGGCTAGGTTTACTAACAAATTGAGCAAAAACAAAGATAAAAATACCAAAATAACAACTAATACACCAGCAGGACGTCATAATCTTTTATTAAAACTTTGAATGCTACCACAGTTGGCTATTGAGATCTACATTTAATTTTTTTTTTTTAAAACGTGGCTATGCACCTTTAAGTAGTTACATAAGTAGCCATGTGTTTCCATCAAGTATACAGCTTATTGCCTGATGTGCATAACAAAAGCCATATAAAAGTTGTATACATATTATCAATCTTTTCCACTCTCTGAAATGCATATGGCGACTAGCTGGAATTTAAGCTGAAAACAGGCTAACACAAAGTTTACCATTTTAAAACCTCTGAAATGGCAATTTAAAGCATTGAGTGGTTTCTTCGTAACTTCCACTAGCATGTTTTGCAATAAAATGAAAATCAGGATTTTCTCAGAAATTGAAGGTTTTTCTTTGTTCTCATGCTTGGTCCTAGACAGACAGAAACACTGCTGGAAGCAGCCATCATCCAGACACAGCTCCTGGAGCAGGTGGTGGTCCTCGCCAAACTGGGTGCATCTCTGGAGGATATGGTGAACCCAGGCACACCACCGCCAACACCGTTGTTCGACTTTCCTCATTACATACAGCACTGTGACTTATTCAGTAAAATTAAGATCCGCCTTGGTAAATTGAACAGACAAGAAAACAAAGAACGGGCAACCAGAAATTCAGAAATAATGTGGTGACTCACCATAAAGTTAATGCTTTTAGTTATTAAGTGCTTGAATTGTTCATTGGGGAACTGTTGTATCTGCCTGCACTTACCCTCCAGCATAGTTGCAACATTTTGGATCCTATTCCAATCTTTGGAACCTTTCGCTAAATGGCACCCCTTAGCACATTAATTCAAGGGTCTTCATATTAGCAGCCAACCAGAAAACACTCATTTACACAATCCAGGTAACGGGATTCACAAAAAAACATGCTTTTTGCACTCTGCTCGCCCTTATCAGACTTGCATTTAAGTATTTACGGAGTGCTTCATAATGACTGAGCAAGCTGGAGTTGTGAGTCAGCAGAGCTGCACTTCAGTCCAAGTCAGTTCTACCAGCTGGCTGCTTTACAATCCCTCCTAATATAATAGAAACCAATTAACCGAGTCATTGGCTTTACCCACATCTTGATTTAAAATGGAGCTTTATTAAAAAAAAAAAAAAAAGAGTTGCAACGTGGCAGCATGCTTAACCTGACTGGTGGCAGAGATATGATAAGGAATGTAATCCCTGAAGCGCGAGCTGCTTAGCTTATCCAGTCTGAGTCGCAGCCGGTGCAAAATGAAAATGGCTGCGGTCTTAGGGGGAAAAAAGCACTTTTGTTTTCTTACAAGAAGAAAAAATACAGCCCTAAACTGATTAATAAATCATTTTAATTTATTTTTGCTCCAATAATATCTACCTGAGCACTCTTCTAAATGCCTGCAAATATGAAACCAAGTTCATCTATTTAATGTCTCCTCAGTTAATGTTTAGCAGACTAGGGCTCCATAGATTCTACTTAATGTACATGAGCACTGATTGGATAAGATGGTAATAACTTTTTAATGAGTTTTCAATATAACACACCAAAAGTTATGATCGAAAGGTTTAGAGACCTACTGCTGTACTTGGAATTATTCCTCCCCCAGTGCAAATTAGCTGTATTGGAAAAATCTTAAATTGTTCAACTGTTTCTTATAAACCGATTACAGAACAGTTAAGAAAGTTTAATGAAACTGACATTTCATCCACGTTTAGTGACTATTGCTGTCTGAAAACAGTTCAACCACCTAAAAAGAGTTCTTCATAAGAGCACACATTTGCAAATCAAGTGTGGTGTCAGGCACAAATGATTTAACCAATCATTTGCTGTACTTGATATCCCAAGCACAGCAAATGACAACCCAACAAACCCCCGGATTGTTGATGACGATGTTAAGTCGAGATACTTGCCCAAAAGGTTCCGATACAGATCTGTACAAAGAAGGAAAAGGATACAAAAACAGCAAATGTTGGCATCATTGGAAGCATTATTTGAAAGTTTGATGTTAAAGGAACAGTAGCTACTCCATCTGTATGTTCCATAAAGAAGAAGCTGTTAATGACTACAGTTCCTGAGGAGGCAAGTAATAAAAACTCACAACTTACGGCAGAAAAATGCTCCCATTGAGGTAACACTGTCCACAGTAAGGGACATGCTACATGCTGAAGAACCCCATGCCTGAATTCTAAGACGTATACCACTACTGACCCAGGTATAAAAATAAACAGTTTTGTAAATCTGGTCTGAGCTGGCGGAGCGGTTAGCGCAAACCATATTAGGAGGCCTTTAGTCCTCGACGCGGTCGCCCCCGGATCGACTCCGACCCGTGGCGCTTTGCCGCCTGTCTCCCCTCCTCTTCCTGTCAGCTCACTGTCAATAAAATGCGTGCCACTAGAGCTGCAAAAAAAAATTAAAAATAAATAAAATAAAAAATCTGGTCTGAGCAGCAATGAAGCAACATCTGTAACTTTTTTAGCCTATGGTTATGGTCAATGTTATGTCTGGAGGGAGAAGACTGAAGCATAATGATGAAAATTGTTCACTGAAACATGGTGGCTTAGTGATGCTCAGCAGCTACTTTACCTCCCTGGGACTGGTAACTTTCAGCATGGGTAGGGCAAGATGGATTCAAATTAAGGACCAAGAAATCCAAGCAGAAAATGTCTCATCTGGGAACTGTATATTGTTCTTTTTCTTTGTAAAAACAGCTGGTTGTTTGGAAAGCTTGCCAGTAAGCCTAATTTGCTGTGGGCGGCATTTTGATTAAACTATTTGCATCTTCAAGAATCTATAGGTAAATTTGTGACCGATAAGCGGTGAAGTTACAAATCATATTTTAATACCGCTTGTTGTCAAAACATACGCTTTATCATCTCACAGAGTGGGCCTCTATGTTATCCTGAATGCAGCCTCTCAATGTCAATCAAGCAGCGATTGTAAAATGTAATGTAAATTGAGCTGTGTTGGCAGTCTCCAGCTGGCTTGTTTGCCTTAGCTGGCCAGCCGTGTGTTTTGTAGGTGCAGCCATCTTTTACTCCTGCTGGCTTCCTGTTTGCCTGCTCCTTGTCAGTGTTTATCTACGGATTACACCTTGTCTTCTTGTCTGCATGTCACACTCAAATAGCTTCTTCGTCTGCGTGCTGAACAAGCATCTCTTGTAGCTGGGCCCTGCGGAGCAGATGAGGACACAGCATATTTTTACACAAAGCAGGATTTCTCTGAAAGGTTTTTTGGATTGAGATTTTTTTTTTGGATTTGTAGAAAAATTGGATTGTGTTTAAACTTATTTTAGGCAGGGCATTAAATATATGCTGCCTTTGCAGCAGTAAATACCAAAAAAAAAAAAAAATACAAAAAATTCTGCATACAACTTTTACATATGATATATATATATATATATATATATATATATATATATATATATATATATATATATATATATATATATATATATATATATATATATATATATATATTCTTCCCTACTCTCATGTGTCCAGTTCAAAAATTCACAGTGACATCTTATTTGTAAAATACTTTGGTTTGATATTCATCACAATCCAGAACAGAAATCATATGGCTTTGAAAAAAGTTCTGTGTTGATAATGAGGCATGTTAAGGTATCCAGGATTTCAATAAATCACATGAAGAAAAGGAAGAGGACAACAAACATTGTCATTCCATGTGTGGCTGGAGTTCCAGAGAAATATCAGCCATTTTCCTAGCATAATATTGTCATGGCTGAGAACAAGCCATGTGACTAAGTGAATAGTTGAACCCAAATTCAGAGAGCACAGAAACGGTGCTGTGGTTAAAAAAAAAAAAAAAAAGTTTATTGTTTGAAGGTAATGAAGTTGTCAATGTCAACTGCAGGTCCAGTCTGGAGTTGTTCTATGGGAGAGTGAAAAGTAAGTATAGTCTTTTCAGGAGGCATATTGCAGAGGCGAGGGTAAAAGGCACCAGTGGTACATAATGGTGCAGTTCATGTGAACTGGAATCTGTGAAATAAGTTAGATGACACTGAGGTTCAGAAGCAGGGTAACTTGGCACGGAGTGACAATGTCAATGGAAAAGTCAAGCAAAAGTTTCTTCAAGAAAAAGGAGCTCAAGCATGGCCTTGGTCACCACAGAAACAGTAAGACAATCTGGCAGAGACTGGGACTCCACACAGTCATGACGGCCCTACTCCGCAACCTTGACCTTTCTCCCCAGCAACCCCCACCCCCCCACCCCCACACACGCACACCTTTGATAACTATCTGATTGGCACCCCTCACACTTACCAAAATATGACTTACCGTGCGCTGTTTCCTTTGTTTCCACAAAGTGGATATTTTTCAAAAGAATTTTTTTTTCTAAATAAAATTCTCTACTAACTGCAGTTAAAATGAGAACAGAGCAGTTAAATTGCTGTGAGCTGCATGGGAAAGAGAGAAAAGTCACGCAGTGTGGAGTTTTAGAAGTATTATTATATCAATCATGTGGAATGGATTATTTTTGGAAGCAAAGGAAGCAGCACACAGGAAGTCATATTTTTGTAAACGTGAGAGCGTCCAGATAGCTTTCAAAAGTGTGTGTGTGGGGGGGAAACACATCCCCTTCACACATAATTATTGCGACACCCATGATTCAAGTGTTGGCTCTTTACCACCAAGGAAATGCAGAGAGCACATAGTTGTCTTTGGTCAGATTCCATAGTAAATTCCTCGGTTACAAACATGTATTCAACACTGACATTTCTCTGCAATCTTTTGGGGTTTTGAAAAAAAAAAATCAATAGCAAAAGCTCCTTTCATATGGTCAAGATCATCATATCCCGAATCACTCTGGCAGATACCAACGCTGCTGTGTTTTATTATACTTAGCGTTATACGTCTTTTAAAGACAGGTTTTAATTGCTATTTTTGTTGTTGTCACAGGAAGTGCAGTCAAGCGATGGGAAATTTGATTCTTTTTATTGACCCAAGTCTTTTTGAGTCACTCACCATAGTGACTCAAGATTTTGAGTCATTGAGTCAGTTACCCACTATAGTGTAAGTGTAACACTATCTAACTTTATCCATTGGACATAAAGAAATAAATTGCATAATTTTCCAAATCTCTGTGACAGACTGGTGACCTGTCCAGGTGTACCCCGCTTCTCGCCCATTGACAGCTGGAGATAGGCAGCAGCACCCCTCGAGACCCCAATGGGGATAAGCGTGTTGGAAAATGGATGGATGGATGAATTTTCCACATCTGAGATTTTGTTTTAGATATGGCTTTAGAAAGACTTGCTTTTTGCACTGAGTCATGCTAACAGTAGGGATTAATACCATTAAAGCCACCATCTAGTGGTGCGCTAAATGAATTACAAATGGCATTGCCGTTAAGCACATAATAACTACTACAGATGCTGTGGAGTTTCATAAATGTGACTATGTCAACATGTATGTCCTCCATGTTTTTGGTACCAATCCACTGCAAAATGTTTTTTTCGAATTTGTTGCCAAGGCTGCTTATTATAAGTGACTTTGGTTTTGTTTTTTTCTAAAGTCACTTGCAAATTTCCTTGAGTCGCAGGTTGCATTTTTTTGGGCTTTTTTCTGAATGTGAACTCGCTTATTTGGGCTCTAAAATAAAAAAAATAACCCATCTGTTCATATGTGCATACCTTCTGTAATTGCCGGTTCACTTTAAATTGTATTGTCTGTTGTTCCATCTTTATTGTTCTGCTGGCTCTTTAGAGTGTCTTGAGGTATCCTCAAACCTTTCTTAAATAGACTGGTGTATGATACAGCCTTAGGGAAATGTGCAACTCTTTGAAAATAATCTTATTCTGTTTATTTTTTGGCTTCATAGGAGACTGTACAACGGGCAAACCTTGGTCAATTTCTTTTTAATGTTGTTCAAATTGTTTAACTGCATTTCTAATTATTTTTGGTATTCAACAAAAAATGTTTTTTATGAGATTGTTATTTACTGTCACATTGCAGAAACAATGAACCATCTCATTGTGTCTGCAGTGCTTTTCATATATCAGGAATTCAATTAGCAGGGCTATTGTTCACATTTTGCTCCATATCAACAGAGACACTGTCACAGTCCCTCTTGATGATGTGTCAGATCTTCACATTCATTCCCCAATTTACCTGTTAAATACTAATTTACTCCAAGCCTCAGTGAAATCAGAGTATACATTTATCCAACTTTTTGTCAATATCATTGTCAGTCATCGAAAACATGCATATTTTTCAGTGATATACTAAAATGTTTTTTTTTTTTTTCCTTCATAAGCTTAATGGCCATAAACGTCTCACTGAGCAGCAGAAGGATGAAATTAACAGTTTGGCCATTTCCTGGGACTTGCCACCCATCAATGCAGAAAACCACAGATGGCTGTTCCAACAACTTCTCCATCATGCTGTGAGATTTCACCCTAAAGTGGCTTTAGATTCTGATCAACTAAGTACAATATTATCACTTTTCAAAAATGGTCTCAGGTGATTGGCGGAACTAAAAGGCAAGCCAAAACACATCAGAAAATGTCTCAAAGACACAGTGTTTCAACAGCCTGCCACTAGCTGACAAAAGCAGTCGGAATAAATGGGATATGATGATTGGATTAAGCTAAATCGGAATGAAATTATAATCCCAATGAGAGGGGTCCATATAAACACTTGTCAGAATCAAGTTAGCATTGGTAATACTTCTAAACTGAAGAAATACTATCACTGTGCAATTCCCATACCACACAGTTATGCTGAAACATAAAACAATCTCTATGGTAGATCTATAGAGGTTTTTTTTTTAGCAGTTTAGTGGAAAGTCCTCATCATCCTCATCAACCACCCACCACATATTTCTTTCTTCCTGACAGATGTATTTCAAAAGAGTAATTTATTTTCACCTTTGTTTCCTGGTACTTTTGGTTGTCCAGTCATTATGTCATGTTTTGAGGTGACGAAGAATCAAAGTGGCAACAGGAAATAGGCATGCGCATGTTCGATTGATATACTTTAAACCCTGGTCAGGATCTAGTAGGAGATACACCATCTACTATCTCATATGAAGCTATAATGCGTATACATGGATAACCCAATATTCAGCCAACACAGGGTAGCGTTTAAGAAGTTTATTGTAAAACAGATGAGTAGAGGAAGATGAGACAGGCAGGATTGAGTGGCTGGAGTCCTCAGAGCCAGGTTAAACCATGAGAATGTGGCAGAGGCGTGCAGTTGACCAGGCGATGTAGACAGAGTCAGAACTGACCAGACGACGCTGGCAAACAGTGCAACTGTATTTCAAACCTCTAACAAGGGTCAGCCTTCAGTATCATAAATTACAAGATTATTCCCTTTTATTTCTATATTAGCCAATTCATTCTCATAAATTATTTATAATTTGAAAGCTTGCAATTTTTGAAACTTTAGGAATTGCTGGAGTGTTGCAACCCTGAATGACCATATGGTAAATTAGTAGTTACTATACAAGAATACTAATTTGCCGTCTTTGAAATTTTTCAAGTACCACTACAAAAGGGCTGACTTGCTATAGAAGCTCATTATGCAGCCAAAGGTTGGGTTATTTGAACATGCCAACTGTCTGGCCTGATCTAGATGGATTCCAGCATCCATTTACTCTAGTTGTCTCTCTTAGCATGTACTTACAGTCCTGGATTTACTTTGCTCATCATTAGATTACCTACTTGTGTTTACCTTTGTTGTACTAAAGCTTCTGTCCTGCTTTTTATCCACAGGTTTGTGTTTGCATTCTCTAAAAAGTCAACACAATATTATTTCTAAAAATAAGCCACCTTGATAACCCATTAAAAGTAGGTGTGAGACAGTTTCAGAGTGTGTCTGAGGCTCACCATAATTACTGCCTGTGTGGGCTTAATGTGAGAGGAGAGAGTAATACAGCACAGAAAATACTGTCTCTCCCATGTGACTGAATGGCAAACTGGGGACTCTGGGCTTGGACATCGGACCGTATTGGGATATCAGCCATATTGCTTTCAGGCACAAAGTACCTGAGATACCAGAAGAGAAAAATGTTCAGGACAGCAATAACCAAATCCAACAGACTCAAAAACGGTAAACGAGTATTCCAGCATTGTCCAATCAATCATCTCGCATTCTGTCCACCCTTATGGACAGAAGGAGGTAAATATCCTGATTGCTGCTAACCCTTGTGTTGTCTATGCCTTAGTGTTTTTTTTTTCTTTTCTTTTTTTTTGCATATGTGAGTGTGATATTCCCACTGCCAAATAAGAGCTGCTAATTGTTTTTTTTTTCATTGTGTGAAAGGGTGACAATAAATATATTCTATTCTATCTGTCTACTTTAGCTTAATTGAATTACCGTATTTTTCGGACCATAAGGCACACTGGATTACTGGGCACACTAAATATTCTTCCCTAGTGTGTAATATCACACCGCCCCTTCACGTACACAGCTCTCTCCTGAGAGAGCAAGAGCTAACCGTCTCTGGCGGGAGGACAGAGTAATTGGACTACACTGCCCTGTTTCTAACATAAGGCCAAAACAAATGTAACTGTTATATTGAATTAACTTACTGGGTTACTGTGCTGTGCGCTTGGTGGACTCTGAGCTGACTCTCCACGGACGCTTTACCCTTCATATTCGAGCGTACTGTTGCCTACATTTCTTAAGGCAAATTCCTACAATTCTCACACTTTCTGCCAGTGGGTCAAAGCGGTGGAATGGATGGTAAAATGTGTGATTAGCTAGTTGAGCACATTTCTTTTCCAGCAGGCTCACACCTGTCGGTGAGAACAGAGAGGGACTGTGATGCCGCGCATCCTTGCGACTGCCTGCTTGGAGCAGCTCAATGTATCAAGCTTGGTGTCACATATAAAACAGTTCGATGTAAAAACTTCTTGCCTCTGAGAAGTTTATAGCGTGACACGTACCTGAATGCGGGAATCCATGCAGCGTCCACCTTGAGTCTGCCTCGAGTACGCGCAAACGTCCGCGGAGGGAACAAACACCCGAGTATGTGGGGGCCTTTACATGAATGCACTTCTAGTTTTGACATTACAGTCAGGCAGTCTTGTAGACAGCTCAGAGTTCTGATCAGGTAGTGACACAGTGTACCGTAATGATACAAATATCCATGGAGCAGAGCGGCTTTGTTGCTATCCAAAGACGTACTTACACATTTTAACAGATTTTTTTAGCACATTGTACCACATAAAATCGGTCAGTAAGCACAACAGTAATCATATATAAGGCGCACCGGATTATAAGGCACACCATCAATGTTTGAGAAAATTTAAGAATTTAAGTGTGCCGTATAGTGTGAAAAATACGATAAGTGAACAGTTCCAGGTTTTGGGGCAAGTCCCTACCACAGATAAATTGCCATGGTCATTAGACATTTAATCTGTCAGAGAAAGGCCTTAGACCCCTGCACAAAACATACAAAGGCTAAGATCCTATTTTAAACATGAACAAAGAGTCGAAAGAGAACATTCCAATTAGAAACAATCACCTTTCTTTGGCCTCACCCAGATAGAAACCCTTCTCCAGTCTATGTTGTAGCTGCAGTTTATTTTCTTGATGACATAGCTTCCTTAATAATCTGTATGGATCAAAATCCTTGTCATTTTATTTTACGAGTGTCCTGGTGCGCAGCTGCTCATGATGTGGGACGCCGCTGTAAATTGATTGACATCTGACGCAGCTCTTATTGACTAGGACTGCAGCTCTGCGTTCTTTGTTTCAGAAAAGTGCATGTGGAATCACTTTTTGACTTTTCCAGATCTGATCCAGTAAAATGTGGGACATTGTTTCAGTTTGTGGGACAGGGGGACAACAGTGAAGAATGCGTGATTGTCTCAGAATAGTCACCCTAGTTCATGTGTCAAACTCAAGGCAGGATTCGGCCCGTCAAGGCGATTTCTGCGGCCCTCAAGAGCCAAGAAAGGCATATCATGCCATAAAATAGAAGCATATATCCTTTTAAATTGTATAAAGTGGCTAAAACTGTACCTCCTGTAGTGAACGTTGATTTTTAACTGTGTAGTAACAGCCTCCTGCCACGAGATGTCAGTTTTTCCTCAACATATTAAAAGGAGAGAAATGTCCAAAAAGAGAAAAAGTGATGCTGAATGATGAGTTTAAAGTAGGGTGACCAAACGTCCGTATTTCCCGGGACAGCGCTACGTGTGACGTCCTCCCTCGCGCTTGTCGGCCGCGCTTGTCTCTTCACCTGCCCCCGCTCGGCCGCGTTTGCCTTACAAACACACAAATAAGCTGTTCAAATGGGCCTAAGGGTCCTACTTTTATGTTACTATCAAAGTTGAAATGAAATTATGAAATCAAAAGTGTTATCTATATAGGTGCAACGGCCCTTTCATTGACTTCATGACGCCAAAGTGGCCCAATAAAGAAATGAGTTTGACACCCCTGCCCTAGTTAATCCCCATGTCCCTAAGGGATGGGTAGAACACAGAGACAAATTTCCCCTCTGTAGGACTATAAAGGGAGATATTTATTTTATTTAAAATACATCCAGATTAGCTTGTTTAAGAGAATTAAGCTAATTGCTATTCCAAGAGGAGATGAGACCAAGGTTCTTTAAACTTAAAACAGCTGAAATCGAATTAAATATTATTATGGTTTATGCAAAGGCCTGTGCAAATTCTCAGTTATCCAGGTCATCGCAACAGCAAACAGGCTTAAATCGGAGGCAACATGGAGACAACACAGTGGAGCACGATGGTTTCACAAAGACTCCTGGATAGAACATTTTCAGAAAAACCTAAGAGAAAGTCCGGTTGCCTCCAATTTAAGCCTTTTTGCTTTATGCAAAATGCTATTTCATAAACTTGTAAACTGTCGTATTGTTGGACGGTTATTTAACCAGATGCAGAACAGTGTTTACACAGAAAACTGAGGTGAGAGATGCACTACCAAATATGTTTTTTTGTTGGAAACTGTTGTGCAACTGTGCATGTTTTTAAGTTATTTATGTTTATTAAATAACTCTCAGTCTGTTTGGTATTGTCCAGCACATATTAGTTCAGCCAGCTGATATTAGGCCAATAGTTGAAAGGATGATTCGATTATTGACATTCTTCCAACAGTAAACTCTGCACACATATGGAATAAAGAAGCGACAACTTCTCTTCAAGTACAAGAAATAAATGAACATCCAGGGAACACCATTATAGCATGTTGTTTATCTGAATTAACACTGTATTTCAATCAATAAATCCTTTTTACTACCTAGTGAAACAGCTTGGAACTAATAGTCCGTGGGCCAGAATCTGTAGGACGTCTCCTTAAGAAGTTTCGTATGAACTGTCAGGGGGCAACTTTCTTCCACCGGGATCAGTTGCTACACAGCAGTGATCTCAAAACACCAATGTTCCCACGTTTTCACTTGCACATTAATAAGTTAAAGCCGATAAAATATCTAAACTGTTGCGCTCTGGTCCAAGAGGTCACGTGATTCGATTTTTGCTGCTCAGCCAATCAGACCGCTGTATTGTCAGCTGAGCGCATTCAACCAGTGCATCATGGCTACGCCCGTCAAGGGTTGTAAGCATTTGTTTCCAGACGAAGAAAGCCCAATAATAGCATTTTCTGGTGCCAACTGGCAAAGATCTTGATGGCTAGGAAAAAGAAATAGCCCAGACCATCCGTCATTCATTTTCTAACACGCTTTTCCCTGCTGGGTTCATGAGGGGTGCCGGTGCCGATCTCCAGCTGTCAATGGGCGAGAGGCGGAGTACAACCTGGACAGGTCGCTAGATGAGTTAGTCTTAAGTTACACAAAACACCCTTAAATCGACATTAATGTTCCCTATGAATGCTGTACTAACGCTTGTAGCAGTATCGGCCGATGGCGTAGTGAAATGAAAAAAAGCATTATGTTTAAACAAATGGTAGCTATGATTATCTAGGGTTAGTAATGAGTTATGAAGAGCGCCAATAGCGGCAAATGCTAGCGGGCAATCTGAGATTATTTAAAAAGACTTATACACTTTGTTGTAATGTATTATAACATATATATATATATATATATATATATATATATATATATATATATATATATATATATATATATGTTGTAATGAGCGGAGTGGAAAAGATGTGATTTGCCATGTATTTTTCCCCATGCCCTTTAATCTGTCATGCCCAGTCAAAAACCTACAGTAATACTGAATAACTATCAGGTAAGGAAGCTGAATTTGATTTGAGAAGCACACTCTCGTTAAAATATTTTTTTCTACTACTAAATAAATAAAAATAAACCCAGATAGGTATTGTATAATTTTGACAATGTTGCTCTGTAATAAAATCCTTATTCTGTTTAAGCACACAAGCTGATCAGTCTGCTTGCCAATCAGAGATACAATGTTGAATAAAGCAGGTATGGGTCCTCTTGGCAGGTGCAAAGTTCTACAGGAAAATCAGATCACCAGCTCCATTCCTTCTAAGCCAGAGAAGCCTCTAATGTGGTTTTATTCTTTAAGAGTCATTTAAACCTTTCTTTTCATTCAGTTTTGCTTCCTGACAGATATTACTTATGTGATATTTTATTCGTATGAGAGCTTGATTTAAAATCCCTAAAATGAAACTACAATCTAACCTCCCAAATAAAGCCAGTATTGCTAAAATGTTTTTTTTTTTTTTTATTGGAAGCAGCGGTAAATTGAATAATCATTCATGTCTCTTCTAATTTAGCAGATGCAATGGAAGGATAAGAAATGATTATTCATGTAATTCTTGCTGGGAGATGGGTACTCCATAAACATACCGTGACAAGCTTTCATTTGGTTCTCATTTTGGATATTGTGGAAGTTATGTCAACCCAGATTAAATAAGGTCGCAAGTGTCTCCATTCCAATATGCAATTTCTACTTTTTCTTCTGGTTACATTTAGTTCTAGTCAGTAGTACTTTGTGAAATTATTGCAGATATAAACTTAATCTAGGATATATGTGTCCCCAAAAACGCAGATCATCTGACATCAAAATACATTCTTTTTGGAATTTTCTGTCTACTTGATGCAGTAAGTCTGTGGGGGATGGAAAGCATCTTTCCCAAAGGAAAAGGTAACGTTCGTTCAAGAATCCCAACGGCACATATACCTGTTCACATTTTTAGACTGACTCAAGCTACATGTTGCACCTCCATGCACAGGGGATTGAAAGGTGGTAGAATGTTTTGTGCCAAGTATACAGATATGTCACATACCACTAAAGATAGCTGAGAGGTAACCAGGTCACTTCTTTTTTATCAGCTTGAAAAGTTAATGCTTTTAGACATTATCAGGCTTAGTATTATTGTTCCCTCATAAATATTTGATAAAAACGTTCATTTATGAGTAGGGAACGAAAGGCTTATAGTGTGTCAGACTTGTAAAAAGTCAAATGCTGAGTGCATGGGCTGGGATGGGCATGTGTGCTATGTTTTTGCACGGTGATGAAGAGGTGAAAATGCACTGCAAGTACATACATACGCTGCAAACACAAAAACTACTCCAAACGGAAAACAGAGGCAAACACACAGAATACATGCAATGGAAAAATGCAGCAAAAGAGAAACACTGCAATCACAGAAATTGGTCACACAACGTGCAAACATGCTGCAAACATAAATGATGCTGACACACAATCGCATGGAAAGGCAAAATGCTGAAAGTATCAAAAACCACGGGAAGTTAAGAAAAGCTGTAAACTAGTTCTGCATAGCCGAAGTGCTCTAGACCACAAGGGGGAGGCGACAACTAACCAATTCTGATGGGCCTACGACCTCAGACTGCGATCAACAGGGCAGGGACATTTATCTGTGTTTGACATATTAGAGTAGAAACGTTATTCCCAATACACTGGAATGCATTGGAGCTATAGATCAAATTTGAGAAACGTAGGTGTTTATGCAATACACTGATCAATACAAATGTCTACAATGGTTAATAAAAGTTTTGCATGCAAAGCAAACCAAAGCAGGAGTAATATTACCAGTGTCAGTTGTTCTGTGCATGCTAACGTGCGATTGCTAGACCTTGTCCTCCAGCTTTTAGCCTCGTGAGACCATCCTGATCTCGCGAGCTTTCAAGGTTTCACTCGCAGATCAGTCTGGCTACTCTCCGTTAAAGAAAATTTGGAGCCGTTCACCAAACGAACGTCCAATCAGCGTTGGCTTTGAGGCGGGTTGAGGTGTGACGCAACGGGAAGCGCGTCAGTTCAGTCTAAAGAACATGGCGGCTTCAGCTGATGAAACTAGCGTTAGCGTGGCTATCGAGCAAGTTTTAATGGAATTACAGAGTATTTCTTTGCTGAGCTAACGAGCCTTTACCTGCAGCAGCAAGAGTAGCTTGGCTTGTGGTTGTGTTTTCGTCGTCGCTCGTAACAGAGCGACGAGGAATCTAATTGGTTTATTTGGCCCGTCTATCACCAACATAGGCCAATCAGCTAACCAGTATTTTCGCCCCTTCCCAAAATTACTTCAACGGAAGGTTTCCAGATGGATATGCGGAGCAAATCTATCTGGCGGAGTCAGGTAATCCAGCTTTACCTTCAATTCTACATCCTTCAACTAAGAAGGAATATCACTGTTTTCAGGACTTACTCCTATATTTACAAACCCCCCATGTGTAGCAGATGTGATTTAGTCCTTTTGTTTTATCTGGTATTAGATGGCATGAGTTGAATGAACTGAATGGTAGAGCTGACCTAAATTTTAAAGATGTTTTAAATTATTTGGAGGAAAATATGGGGTTGTAAATGTTTTGACAGATAAGCAGGAATCAATTATTTTCTGCGGAAAATATAATTATTGTATTGTGGCAGAGCACTAGGGGGCTTCACTCACACCCAGATGGTGGGATGTTTTGATTCAAAAATGTGTTTTGTTGGTGCTTATCATCACACCGTGTAATGTTACTTCAGTTGGACTCGAGTAAACGAAGTGATCAAGCCTAGCTTGTGTCGTCTTTCTTACTCCTCCAGAGTATATTTGATTTTTTCATTTTCATGTCAACGTAGATCTACATCTATGTATAATCCAGTTAATTGTGCATATTGTATAATAGTATTTCATTAAAATGCTAATTTAAATAAAGCAGTTTTTGGTTAAAACCATACTAGGTGATAAAATAGGCATGTATCAATTGTGCAAAAACAAATAACCAAACATTTTATTATACAAGCCCTTTTATTTTATAAAGCAGGGACCTTAGGTATAAAACTGAGGGAGGAATAATAAAGCCAAAAACATCACATTGAAAAAGGATAGAAGGAGAATATAACAGAAAAAATGTATCCAGTCCTATGAAAGAAAGTTTTGACAATGGAAATAAATTGGGTCATCTTTACCAAAGATCAGATGAAGGCCACTGGGATAAAAAATAATAGAGGCATTAGATAGAGCAAATGTGCATAAATAACAATCCATTTTTCTGTGTGCTCAACAGGCTGGATGCTTCTTCAGGACATGAGTCTCTTACTTCATGTCATCAAAAACCAGCAGAAAACTGCAACGCTTCAAAGCTGGAACCAGGTGTCTTAACTCTGGAGGAAATGGCAATCACACAAAGCATGGAGCTGCACCCAGGAACGTAGAAACTTTTTAGATGTGACATTGCCTGGGCATAGAGGAGAGCAGCAACACAAGCATGTGTTTTTATGTTGGCAGGAAGAGCACGTTGGAAGCAAGGGGTGGCTTACCAGCTCAGTTGTAGTTCCATTAATTGGGCAAATTACAAGCCAATCATCCGAGAAATCATTGAAAGACCAGCTGCCATAGGACTTTTTGTGGTAAACATTAGCACTGACATGGGCAGTCCAAATCTAGCTATGTGTTAGGCTTTTGGACAACAAAACATATATCCAACACCCAGCAAGACCAAATAAAAGGCTGGTAAATTGTTGACAAAATGTTGAGCCATTCAGTCTGGTCCAGAAAACTGCTTTTCCAAACAAGGTCCGGTACATCCTTCACCAAGCTCTCAAATGCCACGGATACTCTAAAGAAAGAAGCAAGTCTGTTAGAAAGTATGCTCCCTTCATGTCAGAATGTGAATTGAAAAATAATCAGCTTTATAAAAATGCTAAAATTATATAAAACAAATGCATATCCTGTCCTGCAGTAAATACCAACCTTGTGAAGATTATGGCGTTAAAGTGTTGTTCAAACATCTTGATTCAGCTCTTATTTTGGAGGACAGAAAATGGCATTTTCTTAACTTGGTGACCATATGCAGGCCCGTATTAAGACAATGTGGTGCCCCAGGGCACTATACCTCAAAGCCCCCCCCCCCCTTACCCGTGCTGTCCTCCGGTCAAAAACATCAGACATAATCAAGGGGATTTCTGTAATGTAATTTACTATTTACTAACTTACACAACTACATGTAGGCATATGAGCAGTGAGCAACATTCAAATATCTAAATTTAAAAATCTTGAAATTAAAAAAATCTTGATTTATTTATCATTTATTATTATTGTGACATCAGTGTTCACAAAACGAATAATGCATGGTCTTTCAACAATTTCAAGTAAATAATATAACAAATTATGAAAAATATATTTTTAAAGCATGTGTCATGTGGTTGAAGTCAACCTCGACTTAACTGAAAAATATTTACTCATCTTCATAGTCACCATTGTCTTTACTGACAAAATCCCCATTCGTGCTGCCGTCTCTGATGTGTGTAAAATAATCTATAAATTTAACTAAATTAATTTAACTAAAAAACTAAACTAACTAAACTAGCTAAAAAACTAAAATTAACTAAAAAAAAAATTTGGTTTCATTTCCAGCTGGCAACCAGGAAAAGATGAGATGCTAATGTAGAAGTTTAAATTATGTAACCATCATATAACAGGTATTTACAGTTAAGCAAATCAACTAGTGGGAAAATATGATAAATTAGCAGTAGTGTGTTAGTCAGGTGTTAAATGTAACATCACAGTGTAGGTAATTAGGCATAACAATGGATAACCATTAATCACTTACTGGAGTTACTGGAAGGAAATTACACCGTCCTCTTTTTACGACTACCTACTCAACAGTCTTATTCCCATATTTACTGCCATCTCAGCCCTGACTTATTGAAGCAATGAATTTTGAGGTTGTGCTGTGGTATCTGGATGCAAACAAACAAATATTTTAGAGCCTAGATGTTAAAGATGATGACTTTATGAGTTGGACTGCTTTCTCCAGTACATCACATAGATGCAGTTTTTTTCCTCTGGGAAATGGAAGGTAAGTTCAAAAACTCAAACTCATTGTGCTGTGCAAACCATTTTTACTTTAGAGCAGAGAGCATTATTCTTTTTCTTATTTTAGCTCCATTAGTTTGTCTTTAAAATCAAACTACGAGAACAAGCCTTTTTCTGATAAACTTCTGTTCTTTCCATGTACGACTTTTGATAGATGCTGACCACTGCAAACAGGGCAGAGCCACAGTTTTGCAGATATGCATACAATGATACAGCCATCACAGTTTGGTTCTTGTGAAACTTGCATACATCTGTGAGCAAGAACCAAACTATGGTGACATATAATTTCATATCTGTGAGCAAATTTCCCATTTTCTGTTTCTAAGACTCCAACTTTGAGGACAAAATGTTAATTTTATGTCTAATACATCCCATAAACTAACAGGGGCATTGATGTAGATAGTCACTTTACCTGTGAACATGCCATTTCTTATCTGCATGTATAGTATGTGGCTTCTGTTCAAGTTGCTTAGATTTTTCCCCTTACAACAAACATTGTATGGAAAATCTATATAGCCCTTGAATTTTTCACTGCTAGGCATGAATTCAGTTTTGGCAAAATACTTTTGCAGTGAAATACCTTTGCTTAAGAAAAATCCATATTATAATTCCTGAACCTTGTCATGTCCATTTGGGACTTTTTTTAATACTTTAGATGAAAAATTACATAAAAGCATTGGCTAAAGTCAACTAGTCTTTTAAGTGAGAAAATGTTTCACTTTGCTCAGAAATTCAACTGCAAATCAGTGGCTGTGAGGAGAATTCAATACTGTAAAGGAAAAACACAACACACAACAGAAAGCATTACACAACATGACGTTGTGCAATTAAATGCATTTAAGTTATTTCATATTCAATGAAATAACCCTTGCTCTGTCAGGTATTGTCCTGTGAATATCAGCCCAATTTAGCTTTTACATTAGGACAATAGATAATTCGAGCTCTGGCATTCTCAAACAGCAAACTCTGCACACATATGGAATAAACAAGCGACAACTTCTCTTGAAATATAAGAATTTATTTACAGAAATAACAATAAAGCAGCACTATATATTGATCACTGATTCTTCTTTACTATGCTAGTGGAATTCAACTAACTGTTAAAACAGCTAATAAACATCAGATGTACTATTCAGGCTTTCTCCTTACCTTATGTTGAAGTTCTAATAACAGGAAGTAAGCCAGCTCAGATGGAAAAATTAAAAAATATATATCTAGATTCTAATTTTTGTTCATCAGTGAACAAATCACTGATCAATGAAGACCTCTTCAATGAAGACCAGGACAACACCGTTGAAATGGCCAACTGGGGTGGTGGCCCCAATTTTTTAAAAAGGGGACCAGAGAATGTGTTTTAATTATTGGGGGATCACAATTTTTTTGTCTCCTTGGGTTGTTGGACAGGAGGCTATGACTGATAGTCAAGCCTCATATCCAGGAGGAGAAATTATGCTTTCATTCTGGCCGTAGAACAGTGGACCAAATCTTCTCTGGTTTACATGTTTTTTGTGGATCTGGAGAAGGCCTAAGATGGAGCTGTGTCTGCATTCTTGGCACTATAGTTAGGCCTTTTCCAGTGCACTCTGGACTTAACCAGGGCTGCCCCTTATTACCAATTGTGTTTCCTGTAGTAATATGGCAGCTAATATGGCAGTCTTGTAAAGTCAAATAGCGAAGCTCTCAATTTACTATTTGGTCTACATTTCACCCCTCACCTATGGATCATGACAAAAAGAATGAGATCCCAAACACAACTTAAATAAAAAAGCTTTATCTGAAAAATGCCTGGACTTAGAGATAGGGTGGAGCTCTATCATTAGAGGAGAGCACAAAGTGGAGCCTCTGCTTCTCTGCACCGAAAGGAGTCAGTTGGGGTGTAAGTCAGGATTCTCCACAGGCAACCCAGGAAAAGCCCAGAACTCCCTGCCTGTCTGGCCTAAAAAAAGTTTGGGATCCCCCTGATTGAGCTGGAGGATGTTGCTGGGGAGAGATGTTTGGGGCCTCTTGCCTTCCTGGACCTGTTGCCCCCAAGACCCCATCCTGGATGAGTGGGAGGCAACCAATGGATGGATGATGGGGTTATTTATTCCACATCTGTTTGAGTTTCCTGATTCTCAACGATCACTTTCAGCCCTGCTGTAGAAGAGGAAACATCATCAGAATCTCCTTTGTACTTCCTTGGGTCTCCTTTTATTATCATACAAAGAATAAATCATTTTAGTAGAGAGGAAAAAATTATTTACCATCCAGACACAGACAGGACCTCAGCACAAATAGCAGAGGTGGTGCCTCATTGCTTGAATATCTGCCAGCATGAAGTGTAGCTGATTAGGTGATAACATTAGGCCATCAGGGCTAGTTTTCCTTCAAATTCTCTGAATAGTTGAATGTATGTAGGCTTGCCTGAGTTCTGCATCATGGAAAAAACACTGATCCTACCAGGGATCTCACCACAGCAGTTTTTTACATGTTCAGAAACAGTTGTATGTATGTTGGAGCTGTGCTCAGCCACCAGGTGCTCCCATAAATCTGAATTAGAGCTTTTAGGATTGAGAGGTCATACTATCTTGTCACTCTGACATGATTTGTTTTTTACTGTTGTGTTGTAGCTGACAGCAGTTCATTTTGACCCACAAATTCAAAATAAAACAGATTTTTGTGCAACAGAAAAGCTTTTATCTCATTAGTCACGTTAATCACAATAAGCAAAGACTGAAAAGAATAATGAAGATGGAGAGTGTCTCCCTATACACCTGCAAGAAAATACAAGAGACAAAGGTACAAAGTAATACAGTGAAAAATTACCAGTAAAAGCTGAGTTTTTATGAAAGCAACTTAGTAACTGTCTTGGTTTGCAAATAAAGCTAGATGTAATATTTTTCAATCTTACTTACTTTCATTTCCTACATGGTTAGTGTTAGGCCCAAAACTGTTTATTATATATATCAACACTGTAAGTAAAGCATCATTAATTCTAAAATTTGCCTTATTTGTGGATTGAAACAATTTCTGTTGTTGCTGTTTATCTTAGAGAAGCGTAGACTAGCTTTTGAAGACAGTAACAACACAAATGGGCACATTGAATATGTTGTTTTACTTAAAAAATATTTAGGTGTGGTAAAACCAGGGATTTTTATATTTACAAATCTAAAAATACATGGGCATACAAATATACAGACAACTGTTTATTATAGAAATATTGATAGAGTAAATGCAAACATCCAGAAGGGATTATTATCAAAATTCTGGGTGTAATAAAAATATAAAATCTACAGGAAACCTACAATACCACATGTGGTAACAAATATGTCAAAACATGCAATTTTGGGAAATTAACACATGTACATCATAATTCCCTCGTACTTCTGCATCTTACTGAATGTGAGGAAGTCTGGGGTAGTACCTGTTAAAAACGCCTACAGCATGTTTATGGTGTTCTTGTGGCGTTTCTGAAGACATTACATTGTCATCAAGGTAGACAAACATGATAAGATCTTAAGTAATCTGAAAAAAAAATCTGACAAATTCATGGAAGAAGTGGGGGAATTGTAAAGGTCAAAATACATCACAAAGTATCTAAACTCACCAAGGGGTGTCAGTCTTCAAGGCTATTTTCTATTTATCATGTTATTGGGTTCTGATAAGGCAGTATGCATTTCAGAGGTCAAGTTCTGTAAAAATGTTAAATGAGATACTATGGGCTAGCTGTGGCGTTCCCTTGAACAATCTGATTTGTATGCCTAACAAGCTTTGTTCTTGTTGTTTGTCTTTTTAACTTATCTTTGAAATAAATCAATAAATTAAACTTAACTAAAGATATACCCCCAGCATTGTCAAACAGCTAATTCTCTTGCCTCCTGATAAAGACACAAGCCTGTTCTAAAGGTTTGGCCTTGTATAAAGCTTCGCTTTCATTTCTCCACAGTGCCGTTTGTCTTTCCAGCTGCCTCCTTGCCAGCCCTGCCTCTTTTACTCCCCACTTCTTCCACCATTGTGAAGATGCCAGGCTACAACTGTCCCCCATGCCATGTTCACTGGATGTGTGAACAAAGCTTGGAGAGAGAGAGAGAGAGGCGAATGCGCAGCTCTTAAGTGAGTTAGACCTAGTCGGGCGGGACGGCTGGAAATGTCTTCCTCTTTGATTCCCAAGGGAACAGAGACAGAAAACAAATGGAGTCTGACTCCCTTATTTTCCCAAGGTCCTAGAAGTGACCCGCACCACACGTGCTGGAGCGCTGACATTCGCCGCGTCGCTGCCGAGGCACCCATAAGTCTGTCAACATGACACAATGGAAAGAGACCCCCACAGCCTCCCCTTCGTCCCTCATCTCCATTCCATTCCACCACAGTACATAGTGCTCAGTGGCACAGCTGACAGCCAAGCCGGCCTGCTCACACAGCGATGACCCAGTGAGTAATTGGTCGATAGAAGTCAGCACACATCGGCCTGTGTGGCTTCGCAGGCGCCAATGACTCATTGTATGTTCGCCCTCACTCGTCATACCGCGGACATAAACGCCTGCTCCAAGGAAAATACCAAACCCCAAGGGATGAAATGATTGTTAGTAGAGAAGTAAAAATATCCCATGAATAATTACTGCAACTATAACACATTTATCTTGCTGCTGTGGGAATGTGTACACAACACGAATATTATCTTCCCGCAGAGTGACTGCCAGCAGGCTCGGCCCATTTGGCTGGGAGCAAACAGAGGAGTTTGGCAACTGGTTATCTCCGTACTGCATCTCAGCGACTGGACGGCTGATTGTGGCCGATGAACAAAGGATTTCCATTTTAACACATCAGACCATTAAGTCGAAAATATGTGTCGTGTCAGTGATCCAGACACTAAGAGGGACTGAAGGAGAGCGAGTGGAACGGCCACAGGTTGGATTTGGCTCCTTTGTGCACATGCGTTAGAAACATATGTGTGCAGGAGCACAATTCATTACACACTTACATTTACTGTGCCTTCCCCGCAGTGCGATGCAGACACACCTGCTGTTCATTGATTAAACAAACAGGGTGAGGGAGTGAGACACAGTATGAGACGCATTGTCAATGCAAAGAAACCTGACGTCCACACACAAAATGGCATCTCATCAGACGGGATTTTTGATTTGCATAAAGGAGCCTCAATGTTTTAACTCTCATGCCTGGTAAGTGGGATAAACTTGTTTTGGAACATAATGAATGCACACGTTTACAGGGAAGGAGGGTAAACAACAGAGTAGGAATATTAATGCACAGCATGCTGGTCGTGCATTACACAAAAAACCCATGTTCACCTATACTGGTGTACATTCGTATACCAGTACCAGAGGTGAGTGATGCAAAAATCCTGATCATGATTTTCCTGCAATTTTCAATTTAAAAAAAAAATAACTTTAAAGAAAAGCTTTCAGCAGAACATTTCTGATGGATTAGTTTTTATCTTCAGTTGATTTGACTATATGTTTTAAGTCTGTCCCACAAATTGTGAAACTACGTTGCTACATTATAGAGTTTGCTAGCTCCTTTAATGGTTCTGTAGTTAGATTCCTTGAGAACAATTGGACAAGGAAACACACAGTTGGGCAGCTGCAATACATCTGCTTTCATGTGTTTTGCTATGTATGATTTATATTTTTATTGTTTCACGTTTTGCTTTTTATTTGTTTGTATTGTTTGCTTTTTTAAGCTACTTTCGTGTACACATGCCTTCAGAGCTGTTATGTTCCTTCTCTACATATATGGTCCTCTTGTCGGTGCTGCGCTTGTCATGTTGAATTTTTTGCACATTCTGCTCTTTAAGCTTCTTGGATATCTGAACATAGCAACACCTTTTTGTTCAATTTCTCCAATAACATCAGTTTTCTTCACGCACCACTACCTCCTACCTGACATCTATTTTTTTTAGTCTTACACTTTTGACATTATTTTTATAAATGTCTTGATTTCTTCAACTACAGTGCCTTTATTTAACATTTTGTCACATTATAACTACCAACTTCTACCTGTTTTATTGTAATTTTGTGTGATGGACCAACACAAAGTGGGACATAAGTAGAAGCTGATAGGAAAATAATTACTTTACTGTTATGTAAATATTTGGAAAGTGGGGCATGCATTTATGTTTTGTACACTTTTCTTTAAGACCCCTACATAAAATGCAGTGTTAGAAATTGTACTTAGAAATCACCTAATTAGTCCATAGAGCCTACATGTTTACCATTTGTCATTTACATGTGTATAAAATTTCAAGACCAAGGAACTAGAGAGGACATGAGTAAAGTTGAGAAGCTTAAAGGTTAGGTTCTAAAACAATATCCCAAGCAATGAACAGTTCACACAGCACTGGTCAATCCATTATTTGCAAATGGAGATCGTTTGGCACAATTAACTGACATTAATTACAGCTGTGGTTGGCATACAATTATGGATTGCAAGGTTTCCCCCAGAAAATGGGAGATGAGCGTATGAATAATGCAGCTCGAAGAAGGGACACGGTGTGAACGTAGTGTGCGTCAAGCTAATAATGGCTAGTGCGTTAGCTTAGTTACACCAGGAGGTTTTCCGTTTCTCCCAGGCAGAAATTTAATGTTGCTCTCAAACATCGGGGCATTACAAATAAACAAACAATGCTTAGCCTGGGGGGGAGGATCTATGATACGCTGGGGGAAACCCTGGGTTGAATGTGTCAGTCTGACCAATCTGAATTGTTGAATATTCTATAATAGCCTTCTCAACAGGTATCTGCTCTACTGTTAATTACCTGGGCAACTCGGTTGAACGAACTGGTTGCTTTAGCTCCAGGCATTCACACAAAATGAAAAATAAAAATAAGCTCCTATATTATTTTCTTAGATCTTGAGTCAGTCAATATTTTTTTTGTACTGGGGGGAGGGGGGTGATCTGGATAACTGACTGACTGATCCTGGTCACGGCATGGATTGTCAGGGCAAAGGTTCATGGGGAAGTTGCAGACAGTCCAAAGGACTTGCCAAGGGGCGTATCCGGGATTCAGGCGAGAGAATCGGTAACAAGAGGCACGCGCAGGGTAGAAGTTTCAAAGCAGGGGCAGTCCAAGGTCCAAGCTTGGGTAATACACAAGAGGCAGGAAAATCCAGGCAAGGGCAGAGATATCCAGGTTTGGTCGAAAGGCCAGGCAGTGGGTAGATATCCAGAATGCAGAAGCCAACGGGAAAATCCGATAAGGGCAGGGCAGACAGGAGAAAACAGGAAAGAGACAAGTCTAGATCAGGAAGTCAGACAAGGAACACTGGATGGTTTACCCACACGAAGGCTTTCAAGAAACTGGCAGTTACACACTGGGAGGGCCAGGAGTATATAGCGCTCCTATGTGCAGCGACTCTTCTAAATGGGAGCCGCCGCAGGTGTAACTACTCAGACCTTGATTACCTGTGCAGTACAGGGAACAGGGAGTGACGTCATGAGACTGCAGACAGATGATTCTCAGGCAGGATGAGAAAGGAAGTCTACCGGACCATCAGGTGTAAAAGCGACTATAGTCCCTGAAATGAGTCCTTGGAATGCTGAAAGCTCTGCCAGCATTAGGTTGTGCCTTGAAAACCTTTACAGGGAGTTTACTGGGGGAGGGGGAGGGGCATCTCAATCAGGATCTTGAGCTACCACAGCTGATTCTGATTCAGCTCATTTTAGCCACTGATACAGGATCCATGTCTCCTTACCATTGTGGAAGATTGGAACATAGATTGAGGGCATTACATTTTGACTCAGCTCTTTATTCACTATTACAGACATTACAGCAGATCGGACACCAATTTGTCTATCTGTTCACGTGGGAATTATTGGGGCCCGTTCTTCATACATCGCTAAGTTAGTTAGCTGGATTTGATTGACGATTTGGCATGATCTTGGATCATTTGGTTCTTCGAAACTCATCTTGGACTTGTTGTCATAGCAACATGTGCGCCAGCTTAAACCTGCTCGAGAGCAGGCTTATTTCATGTAAACAAGATTAGATCACGGCTGTATAAGCGGAGGAGATAGGGAAGTCTGCCGTATCCATGTCCATTTTTACGACAGCAACCTGTTGCAGAAGGTGCAAGAATAATTTGCAGAGCTTCTCGAATTAATCGCGTATTGCGCAATAGACAGGATCCTTTAGCGCAGCGCGACAGTGTAGAGTAGAGAGATTTTTCTTGGTGGCTGTTATAAACAGACAAACACATCATTTAACAGTGGCTTTTATAGAGGAAAAAGTGGTGTTAGAGCCATAAATAGAAAATATTTAAGTTATTTGTATGATGGTTTGCTTTTTATTTTTATCATATTCAGTAAGAAGATTGTTCGGGCCATTTTATTGTTAAGTTTAGTTTTACTTTGAAAGGCTTGCTTCCTGTCGAGCCTTATATTGTATTAGAAAAAACTATGGATGGATTATCTAGCCACGGAGCAATTCAGTTTTACCATGTAAACTGTGGATGACTTGGAAAAGGAAGAACTTAATTTTTTATAGATAAAGAATTATTTTTGTTAAAATTCCCAGTTTGCACGCGTCCTTTACTTCCAGTGTCTAAGGAATGACACCGAAATTTGGATCTCTTGACATAACAAGTGCCTTTTTAAAATAAAGTATAATAATTAAAGGCTACCATTTTGTAGAATATTCTTGTATTTCACTTTTACTTGTCCCCATGTTCTAGTGGGTCCCGTGGAGGCTCTGATATAAAAGAACAAAGTAAATATGAGATTATTAAAATGCAAAAATTCATACTGTAGAAAGTGATAGAAACATCTACCATGGACAGTATTTATGCATTAATTTGTCTGCTGCTTTTTGCCAGCCCTCTCTCCTGGCTTTAACAGATTTTGAGGTGTTGCCTGTCGTTTTAATTAGTGACTCAAATTCGGCATAACCTTCCATTAAAAGCTCGTGTTCTGCATGGGAGAAAAACTGTGGGCGTTCTTTGGTCATGCTGAACAGCCAATAGCAGCGCTGCTGATCAATGTTTCTACTATCGATACATTTCCCCTTTTAAACAAATGCATGAACACGCAGTTATCTCAGATAACTCAATCCAGCCATACTAATCGTAAACAACAGGTATGTTCGAAGAACCCAATTAGCCGGATCACGATTAGCTGGATGAAATCATCTTGGATGTGTCATTTGATCTCGGATGTTTTAAGCAACGTACAAAGAACGGGCCCCTGATCTGCAAAAAAAAATTTTATGTGTCCTCTCTGGCTGTGTTGCACAAAACTTGCTTTCTTAATGCCAAAGAGAGCCCAACAGTGCATCTCAGGAAGCATTGTTGGTGCATTAAACAAATTTCCTGAAGAAAATCTGTGTGAATTCTGAGCTGTTATCTCACCAACATTTCATTATGGTAGCATAATGACAATAAAGATTCTTGATTCAAAACCTTTGGCAGCTGTACCCTGCCTCCTCTGAATGGTTTATACATTTTCATTCCATATGTCAGCAGCAAATTCTCTGGCAAAAAACTCTAAAGGTCTGGGTAAATATGCTTGAACAAACCAGAATCACCCCTTTGTATCAGGAAGACATATGGCTTTACCGTGGTGGTAAGGACAGTGGGAAAGCAATTAACTCAGTCCTCAACATCATGAAAAGCTACTTTAAGCCTAGTACTGCTCTTGTAAGCATTCTTGTTACAAATCAATCGTTTGATTCTTTTTTTAATACT
This sequence comes from Fundulus heteroclitus, assembly GCF_011125445.2. Classification (NCBI taxonomy): domain Eukaryota; kingdom Metazoa; phylum Chordata; class Actinopteri; order Cyprinodontiformes; family Fundulidae; genus Fundulus; species Fundulus heteroclitus. The sequence continues at coordinate 20,330,265 of NC_046364.1, read as the reverse complement.
TTGATTTTCCCAGTGCACAAAGTCACTTAGCACAGTGGCATAATAAGAAACGAAAAGAAAGAGTTAGGTCAGGGCAGTTTCTTTTCCTTTCCTTGAGCTACTTAATTGCCCCAGCAGGTAGTGGATTTTTATTTTTTGAGTCCCGCATCTGCATTCTTATTCTGAGAAATTTTAACTTCAATCACACAGCCAATGGGTTAATTGTGAGCAATCTGAAAATCACTTTTAGTTAGACGTGTGTGTGTGTGTGTGTGTGTATGTGTGTGTGTGTGTGTGTGTGTGTGTGTGTCGAGGGGAAGACAGGAAGGGTTCGGTTGGTGTGCTCTGAGGTTTTCAGGGTGTACTGTGTTTATTAGTGTAAATTACGTTTGACTCCAACCATCCAACATTCTGAAAACAAATCAAGATGATACATCCCTCTGGTCTGTGCAGTAATTGCTGTCAATGTAGATTAGATATAAAAACTTTGTAAAAATCTGTACCAGCCTCCAAAATATTGTATAAACCAGCCACCATTATGTATTCCCACTTATTCTGGCAGGATCATGGGGATGGGGTAGACACTGGACTAACTCATACCCTTATATTCATGTTTATGGACTGTGAGAGGAAACAGAGGTACCCAGAGAACTCACACATGCCCAGAGACAACATGCAAACTCCATGCAGAAAGACCCCAGGACGGGATCCATACCCAGGACCTTCTTGCTGCAAGGAAACAGTGCTACCAGTGCTACACCAATGTGCAGTCCCTGAGTTATTTTGCATCATCTGTTGTTTGTACACTGTTATATTTAATGATATGACATGTAACATTAACAGTAAGTCCTATGGTTACTTAATTATACAACTACAATGTAAAAGAAATAACCAGCAATGCCTATGACGCTAGGTCAGTTAGTTACATTACTGATTTGTACTTCTATTTTGTAGCAAAGCATTTAAATCTGTTTTTTTTATTTTCCAATTTTCTTTTTAAAACTGTGGAAAGCCTTTCATACTCATGCTTGTAAACACTGGACATCAGTTTATTTCTCTCTTTTCTAAGGTATTTTTGATATATTGCATCAACGAGGTAAATCGTCTTAAGCACTGAATTCTCTTACTTTTCTTTAACAGTGCATTATTTTCTGAAGGTTTTACAATGTATTGCCATTGATTGTTATTCTGATCCCTATTTGGACCATCCTGCTTTTATGAAATATGACAGATCATGACCCTTGATCTAACCAAAGTAACTCTTAGCAACCAGCTGCTAGCAGATATTGTTTACATGAGTCATACAATTATATTTCTTTAGCGAAGACATCAGTACATTAGAAAATAAAACAATTTTAAATCACTGTCATTCAAAGCAAGTAGCAAATGTCTGAAAAAGTCATGTATGGATAGACCAAAACTGCAAATGTTCAGAAAGGCGCAGCAGTGAAGCGACCAGTGCCCCTTGGTAACATCAGAAACAAAACATCTGGTTGCTGTTGTTAAAAACTAGGCAAAGATTTCAGTCACCATCATTAGTCATGTTTTATAGTTCTCAGTGAAGCACAGTTTAGCTTTTAGTCTTTTTAGGTTAATCCGTTGCCTGTTTCTGGCAACTGCTTTAAACCAAGAGTATCATACCATAGTACAAATCAGTTCTTCTTCTACTAATGATTACATCTGGAGCAGTCGACTGGCAACTCGCGAACATTGCTGCTTCCAGCAGATCATTTGTACAAATTGAACCCTGGTCTACAAATTGTAAACCTGCCACTGTGACTTGTGGGTTCATTAAAGGTCATAGCTACAGCTATTTTATCAAAACAATAAAAAAAGAAAGAGTGGTGCAGAATAAAAGTATAGTATATAAATAATTGTTTTATTAATTTTGATAAGTCCAAAATATATAAATGTTTACTTCTGGTTAAGATGCCACTAAAGGATTCTGCACCAGTATGAATAGTAGGCTGTAGTCATGTGATTACCACTTTCTTCCTGGACAGGTAAGTTAAATGTTTGCTAATGTTAACCAAAGAACCTGGCAACCAGCTGGCAAACAGTGTAACTGAAGGTTGGAACCAGAGCGGGCAGCGCAAGTGTGTCACATACTGGCACGGAGGAGATAAACGCGTAGCTATCTCCTTTAATTTATCCCATCAATTTCTAAATTCGGCCATTGGTGGTAAAAGGCAGGTGCTAATTTATATCCCCTCTATAGATCCAATTGGCAGTGAGTATATGTGCTGACACTAAAACCTTTCTGAAAAGAGAATCCCCATAGACAGACACATTTCCTCATTCATCAGTCAGTCCATCTAATTTATTATTAATTCTTGTCTAATTTTTTTATGATCACTCCAGTGTGCTGGTGTCTCTCCTTTGGGCAATGGGCCTTAGCATGTCTTAGCATAATGTCTCAAAAACGTATAAGACATCTTTAAAATAAACTAAAAGATTTATTTTTACATAATTCTTTGTTTTAAACAGACATTTCAAAATAAAATTTCAGCTGGAAATGTAAAGTCATTATCATCGTATCTGAATCTGTCAGGGTATGTGACAAGGCCCTTTCTGCTGTCATAAGCCTCTGAAAAATCAAACGGTGCAGGGTTAGAGCTCAACTAATTTGAAACATCTAAAAACCTTTGTTCTGTGAGACTTAATTATATCTTAAATAGCTTTGGCTGAGAAATTAAACCTCATTACTGTTTTGTTCCTTACCAAACCTGATTAATAATTTCTTAATCAGATCAAGGCAGTAAGGTGCCTTGACATTTCATTTAACCAAGGCTGAAGGCTCAGACACTTGTGCCTTTTTCAGATTAGTCTTGCTCAACACTGAGACCACAGGGCACAATAAAATGGGGCCAGGAATTTTTTTACAGTGTTTTTTTCCTAAACCCTGAGCTATCAGATGTTACCATGTACTTAAGCTCACTTGCACACACGGTTTAGAGGTGCTTGTTTAGAAGTTACCTGCTAATGACAGTCTGCTCCCTGTGGTTACCTGGACTTCACCAAACACCTCAGAGTGGGCTGTGATACAGATCGTTTAGGTTCCAGAAGTTGCAAGATGGGGGTGTCCATATAACTTGTTCACTACATGCTCAAATAGATGATGATCTGTGGAATTCGGTGACCAGGTCAACACCTCAAACCTGCTGTGTTCCTCAAACTATTCCTGAAACATATTTACTAAGTGGGAGGGTAAATTATCTTTTTGAATAAAACAAGAGCAATTAGGAACAGCATATCTATTTAAACGGTTTTCTTGGTACCAACAATCCTTCGTGAAGTTTTTAGTGTCAAAGTAGCATCCATATGAATGACTGGACCCAAGGTTTTGCCCTCAGAACATTTTCCAAAGTTTCACCACTGCATCTGTCGGCATGCCTTCCTCTCATAGTACCTCCTGATTCCATATATTCCCCAAAAAGCTATACACATGCATCCAGCCATCGGTGTGCTGTAAAAGAAAACTTGATTAATTAGTCCAGGCAACTATCTTACATTAGGTTTTGGTCCCTTTGTGATGCCTATTGTTTGCACTTTTAGCCATGGCCTGGGCTTGGGATGGAGATGCTGACATATCTATGGCTATCAGCTTCATTCATACAAAAACAGTTTGTACTTTTTTATTCCAACAGCTTTCCATCAGATCCAGTATAAACGTCTTTAGAAATTTTGTCAGTTTGTCTCTTGTCAAACTTAGCCAAATCCTTATTCTTTCTAAATTTTTCCTGCTTCTAATGCATCAACCTTGACAATAGAATCTTTACAGTATACCTAATATATCCTAATCACTAACATGTGTCATGATGGAGAGTTAATGCTTCACACTTCCTCTGTCAATGGATATGATTTTAATATATGCATTTCTATATTGTCCATAAAGTAATGAAAAGCATGCAGTTTGAGTAAGTGTTGTATCTGGACACATCTGTTAAAAGATGTATGTCATATGTTACTTGGCTGCTTTGTTGTTGCACACAAAGCTTGCCTATTCCTCCTGTAGGTTTTGTTTTAAAGAAGTTGAGATTTTGTGAGGAGTAAATTCCATCCATTTGTTCTGCAGGCGTTGATCAGATTGCACAGCATGGGTGGAGCATTTACATTACAGTAGATGAAGTTGTAGCTGCAGGGTTTGATTTTTCTTGTTTTTCTTGGAGATTGGTTTGTGTTTCTATTTCACCAAGTAGGTAAATGTGGCTCACTATAGATGGGTAGGTATGCAATAATGTAATACTACCTATGTCGTACCAATGAGAGAAATAACAAAATCCTCCAGTTCTGTAACAAAAACACAAACTGTCATCCTTCGTCACCCTTCACCAGCTGCACAGCAGAGACATTGAGAGTGTAAAACTCAGGTCAGGATGACAGTGTGTAACATACATTGACTAATTAACTGTGGCCTTTTTGAATGGCAGGTGCATGCAAGGTTGTTTACCGAAGCTTGAGAGTTGACAGTCTTGTTGCAAGTTTTAATTTCCCTCTAATGCACACGATGATGATGTTCTATGATGGTAGTGTTTTTTTTTCAGTTCTGAATAGAGACACACATAAACTTTCATGGTGTATAGTTAGCTTTTTATGGATGAGGTGCTGCAGGGCTACTTGCTGAGGGGACTGCCAGTTGACCGAGCTGATCAGGAAAGTACATACCACAAAGTGTGTGCAGCCCATATAAGCTTCCTCTTGGGAAGTTCCCAACTTCTTGTCCATGCCCTCTGAGATCCTACTTCTACACCTTTTGCCTTTCTCCGCTCTTCTTCTTGGTTCCTTATCCTCTCATCCACCGCGGATGAAAGGGGTAGATGTATCTGATCTGATGTGCAGTCTAACAGACAGTGATCTCTCTGGTAAGTTAAGTGGGGCACAAAAAAACACCTATTAGCAGCAACTAGTTTTTCTGTGATGCATACAACCTGACTTTGATCAATTTTAAATACAGATAAATTAGCATAAACCAACACACTACAAAATCCATTTTATTCAAGCTAAATGTAATTTAATTTCTATACATAATGTTATATATAAAGGCTCACTCATATTATTCATTTATTGAACAGAAAAAAATCACATCAATCCTTCAATGAGCTAGCAAGGACAACCAACACTAGATTAATATTCACTTTTAGTTTCCATTGTCCTATGTTCTATTTTGTTTACATTTTCCTACATTTTATTCCAATTGTTTTTTTACTTGCTTTTATTCTGTTTTTATTTTTCAATGTTTTAATCATGTAAAGGACTTTGCATTGTCCTTGTACTGAAATGTGCTATACCAGGGGTTCCCAAACTTTTTTAGCCACGCATCCCCTTCTGGTTCTCAACCGGGTTGATGCACCCCTAATTTAAAAAAAAAAAAAAATGCAACAAGCTTTTTTTTATAGCCATGTTAAAGGTGGTATGTTTAATTGGCTCAAATGACCAGAACACACATAACAAGAAAACAAAGACAGAAAGATAGATAATTGCAGTTACAACAACACGACCATCATAACAACGGTTATGGAAATAAAATTAGAACATAATTAGAATTAAATTGCAATAAAGTTACACACAACATCCACAACAGAATCCTGAGGATTTTCAGGTGCATCGGTGGCTCTGCCTGCAGCCAGAGAGAGAAAGAGACACTCAGATCGGCCACACCTCCACAACCCGCACTCACCACCAGTGGTTGCCGGTTTCCCTGTTTCCCTGTTCCTGTTGAAGACATGCTGAAGCTGCCTCTGTAAAATGACCTGCGTCTATCTGAATCACAATGAAAAATATTGCAGCTCTGTGCGTGAACATAGTCAAGAAACCGCGTCTACCACCAATTTTCCCGCCACCAGCAGCGGTGACGGCAGCGGTGTGGGCGTGATGTGCACATCAGTGTTTGTAGCCGGTTCAGAGTCACAGCACCATGAGCAGCACTGTTTGTAGGTGATGCACAATCTATTCACAGACGTGTCACTCAGTTTAATCTTGTAAATAAAATATTCGGCCCGAATTAAATTTTCCCTCTACTGATGTAAACAATGTGAAGTGAGGAAAGAGACACATTTTCTGACTGCCGCTTGTTTTCTTCTCCCAGATCCATTGCAATTCTCTCCTCTGTTGCTCCGATTCCTCTCCTCCTTCATCACTAACTTTGACCTTAGATGTCTCACCAGACAGTTTCCCTGATTTCAGCCAATTGAGCATATTTGTGAGAATGAATGAAGTACAGGCCACAAGCTAGGTGCGCATATACAGCACAATACCTAGATGTAATTACCAGAAACGGAGGACCAAGAATTCAGCCAGACACAATCAAATAATGTAAGAAAATAGTTTTTTGAGGAGTAAACTACTGCAGGTCTCACACTCCGGGAGTGGGCTGGGATGGTGAGTGCAGGCTCCTGCTGGTGGGGTATGTTGCTGGAGATGTCCTAATGCGATCCGGAGTCTGGTCAGGGATGTTCTCAGTGTTTTACTCCTGGGACTGGCAGGTGCTCGGTGGTCAATATGCAGGCTCAGAGTCAGAACCGTGATAGCAGAGTCAGGCAGAATGATCAGGTGGAATAACCAGAGTCCAAAATCCGAGAGCAGGTCCAGGTTCAGAGTTGGGTGTTCAGAAATCCAGAGGCAGTCCAAAGAGACACCGCAGCCAACAGATGTGAAAATTGGAGTAATCCCCAACCACCTCCAGAGATAGGAAATTATCTTGTGGTCCACATGTTTAACTACAGTGAGCAGGAGTTCATACAACATCATCATCCTCAACAATCTGGGGAACAATCCATGTTGTTATAGCCATGCTTTGAATTTTCCTGGAAGTTCAGATTTTTCAAATTTCTGCAACCAGATCTCTTGGAAAGACAGGCTCTTTTCAACTTTGTCTTTCCAAGCAATCAAACTCCTTCATTTCTTGGGTTTGAATTTCATTCTTGGCCAAGTTTCAACCTTTTCTAGCTTTGTTAGGACCCATCTTGTCTGTACATGGGTTAAGTGTCCTATTGTCAAATTGTCCATGTTGCTCTGAATTGCTGGTTGCCAGATCCCAGGAGCCATCTTTGGTCCTTTGGTTACCCTTTCCTCAGCTTTAATGATAAGGTTCATGCCCATGACAAACATTATCTGAGAAACTGTACATCCAGTAACTATTCCCCTCTTGAGGTGCTGCCATTGTGTGATGTAATCCTTGGCCTTAAACTGAATCTTGATCCTTCTAGGTAGCTGGTGATAATCCCTTTGGTGTGATCTGGAATATGATGGTGCTTAAGTGCTATTCTGATTAAATCGTGGGAAATTGAACCATAAGCATTAGCCAGGTCTAGCTGTACAACAGTCAAGACACTCGTCTTCAACCAGTCAGGTTTCATACATCATCTGGCTTAAAATTCCAGTGTTCCCAAGACATCCTGCAAACCCTGGAATCTATGCATTTTGACTTACATCTAATATTATATTAAAGTGACTTATATTTGCAGAATCCTTTAAAAAAAACAGCATGCAAAAAAACAAAAAAACTAATGTTGATATTTAGAGAAGGTTCAGGATTGTATGTGTGTGAGAGAGAGTGAATTAAATAGAAATTAATGATCAAACTGGTTTCTTTATTAAAATAGAAAATGTATTCATTTATACATTTATCATAATGTAATACCACATGTTTCTTTGTTTTACAGCATAAAGCAAAGTATTTCAGCATGAAAACACATATTTATTTATATATTTAATATGTCTGTTAAAGAACATAAAGCAACATATTTTAGCATCAAAACGTGTTTTTTTATGTGTGACAGCATCCTGTATCATTATCTACATTTTAATGTGGGCAAAAACCTCAAACAACCCACACTCTGAACACAGCAACGTAAAGTTACTGAACTACTGAATATGAAGTTGCAAATCGGATGCTTATTTTAATAATATCATGCAAATGCAAAAACTAAACTTGCAAAAATGGTAGCAATTTTAACATTGTACTGCCATCAATACATATTTATAAATACAAAAAAATGGCACTTTTTCATACAGCAGAGCCTTTATCTGTTTTTGATTCCTCCTTTAGTTCCATCTTTTCCCCTCCTATTTTTCCTATGTCAACAAGGTTCTTCAACTTACGTCATTTGACTCAACAACAGTATATTCTATAACAACTGTTGTGTACAGCAGCATTTGAAGATTCATTTTTGTTGTCATCCTCTTTTGTACACTGGATACAATAACCAGTCGTCACTGATCACTCAACTCTTGCTTCACTTCATGGAGGAGGACAGTGAGAGGAGCTTTTACATTCAACTTAGGCAGCTTGTCCTTCAGCTTTTCTAAATAAGGATACAAATAAACATGAATTAGGCGTCTGACTGTAAAGAGCAAGCTGTTGCTTTGTGGAACACTCATATCAGCTCTCAGCCTCAGCACGGTTACTTTCCTTTGCTTTCTGATGGGTTTTTTTCACAAGTCTGAAGTGCCTGACCTCCATGAGTGTAGGTTGGACTTTTTGAAATATTATAAAGAGTGTTTCCTATGTAAGGGGACCCAGTTGATTGCATCAAAGTCCCGGCACCAGCATTCACTCCTCCTGAAGGAGCATAGAGCCACAGGAAGAGTTGTCTTCATTGTCCATGGCTTTGCAGCAATCCCTCATACTGAGCAAGCATGAAGCGACAGTGGAGAGGAAAACTCCCCATTAACAGGAAGGAAAAACCTCCAGCAGAACCAGGCTCAGTATGAACGGTCATCTGCCTCGACCGACTGGGGGTTAGAAAAGACAGAGCAGAGACACAACAAGAGAGACAAAAAAGCACAGACGTAATCTATTCTACATCAGATGGTAATAGCGGGTGATCTGTCTTCCCTGGATGATGTCACAGTTCACAGAACGCCAGACCAGGTGTACCTACTATGAAGAAAAAAGAGAGAGAGAACAAGAAGTCAAAAGCTGAAATGACGACAAGCAATACAAAACTGGAGAACAGTAGAACTCTATAGATTGAGAAAAATAGACCCTGGTGTCCTCCAGTAGCCTAAGCCTATAGCAGCATAACTATAGAGGTAACTCAGGGTAACATGAGCCACTCTAACTATAAGCTTTGTCAAAAAGGAAAGTTTTAAGATTAGTCTTACAAGTAGACAGGGTGTCTGCCTCACGGACAGACGCCCAACTGGTAGCAATGGTGCTACCAGTTGGGCCAATTCTTCTGTTTTGTTATTTCATTATTTCTTATTCATTATCAAAGTCCTTCCAATTCTCCCTGCGACCTTTAGTATTCTACTGCACACATCGTTAGGCTGCTTACACTGATATTGTAGTGATGTGAATTATGTGAATCTAAATGCAACTTTACTACTGACAAAGGGTGCAATGTAGACAAGCATTTTAGAGTGTTTAACATTAGCCCTTCAAAGTAATAGTATTTTAATCAAGCATAGTATTGTCATCATCTGGCTTAATTCTCAGACCCACAGGCAGAAAATCCCATTCAGGACACCAAGCAACGTTTTCACAGTTTATTGAATAATAACAGAGCTGGTTCAGAGCCAGATAACTCAGTGTCCGGAAAAGAGGATAGGGGTTAGATGCAGGGTGAGGCAGAGCGGATCTTCCTTTTGGAAGAGGTGTGCTGGGTTGCTAACTCAGAACAGATGAAGGGAGGCATTGGAAGAAACATGCTGGTGTTACACTACCGGTAATCTGAGGTTCAGTGGAGCGGCTGAAGATAACCGTTGCAAGTAATGATCCATAGGGGGATATCAGTCTTCAGGGAGGTATACAGAGAAGAATCAGAACTGGGGATCTGAATTCTCAGAGGAACCTGGAGACAAAAGGAGCGAGGAGTAACTTTCTCAAGGAAATCATTTTCTGCAGAGGTTTGAAACTGCCACATGGGTTCACAATCAGGCGAGGAATGGTGGTACAGCAGTTCCTAAAATCCCTAGCAAATGAATCAGCCTAACCCAGAACAGGTGTACTACCTGCTGCAGCTTGACCCTGCCTCTCAACCTACAGCCCCTGTTCACACCACACACGCTATTTGGCAGCTTCAGTTATCAAAGAGGATCAAATTCTAACAACATTATATTGGTAAAAATTCTACCTGAACATTTTGATTAGAATTTAACTAAAAATGTTGGTTTAGGCAACTGTTATTCTCATTAGTTATGCATGGTGTCTAGTAGAGGACAGGACATTGTTGTGTTACATCAGCAACTGTCATGATTTCTGAGGGTCAGTATCATATGCCTCATTAGTTCATTTTCTTGCTCATATATTGTTAGATTTTTCCCCATGTTTCCTTCCTGTCTGCACTTGTAATTAAGCACAGGCCGTTCACCTGTGTCTCCTCATTAGGCCCGACGCCACTCATCTCTGTTCCCCATTACCTGGGGTAATGGGGCTCCTGTATGTGTTCATTCCGTGCCAGACCACGTCCATGAGTTAGTGAAAAGCAAAGATATACTACATTCATGGTTACTCCATCTAGCTCCACTCCAAAGTTCCTTGGAACCCGAGGAGAGCATGTGCAATCAACGACAGTACAAGCAGAATGCAAATCTATTTGAAAAGTTTTACCAAGTTTCAAATTAAATGTTGCAATGACAAATCTGTTTCTCAGGTTGGTGCGAAAAGATTGATTTGTATCTGATATTTCAATAAAACAGTTTAATTTCATTGTGAATGTTTTAAAAAATGTATTTAATTTGTGGTTAATGACCCCTATTTACACCATTTAACTTTGACAAACCTGAAGTTGTTGATGTTCTTTTACCTGTTTGCATGATTGCAATTGTGGGGCTTGACCCGGCCGGAGCCCGACGGACCGGAACGGAACAGAAAATTGGAGTTGTTCTGTAGTTTGGCAGTGAACGACGGAGAGAGGGTCCATCGATGGTGACATTCGGAGTAGTCACGGAGAATGTGAAATTTTCTCATTATTTAACATAACAACATAGTTTCTCTGTTAGTCTGACATGAAGGAAACGGAGCACAGATGGTGTGGAATCTGGGGGTTACACAGTTCATCCATCTAACCTTTCCTTGTGTTTATCTTGCTCCCTGTCCGTTTTCCTGCGCTCCATTTATTCTTTGGCTTTTTGCCTTTCCCAGATGTGAATGTATTCCCTATTTTCATTAAAATCTTCATCTCACTTTATCATGCAGCTGCTATGATCTTTTCTGGACTTTAGTCTTTCATCTTCATGCTTCATGACAAAGGAACCAGCCAAGCAAACCTGAACCTGTCATGGACCAGAGAGACAGAGGGACCCAGTATTCAGCCAGACAAGCAGATATTTTGGGTTCAGATGTTTTATTGCTCTCAAACAAGCAAGACAGGAAAAAGCAGGCTCAATGGTCAAAATGGCAGTCCAAACTCCGGTACACAAAAGGCAGTCCAAAATAGGCAGAAGTACAGACAAGGATAAGGCAAACTCAGAATATCCCAAGGCAGGTCCAGGTCAGAGAAACAGGTAAGCAATCGTACAGGGCAGGAACAACAGGTTCAGGGTTCAGGCTGGCTCAGAAGTCAAAAAGGCAATCAGGGTAATATCTACAGGTCAGTCAAAAAGAGAATGCTGGACAAAACTCACTGAAGGCTTGTTAATGATCTGGCAGTTTGCAGATGTTTGTAGCAGGACTACATAGGGGAGTGAGCAGGTGAACGGGAGTGAAGACTAATTACAAGTGACAGGTGGAAATAATCAAAGGAAAGGTGGTAACTGAACTGAACTGAACTGATTGGCTAGTGACTGGAGGTTGACAGGTGAGCAGATCTGATTGGCTGGTAACTGGTGTTTGGGGAGTGACAGATAAACAGATTGAGTGAGCTGGCAGATTGCTGGGAAGAGACAGAACTGAACTGGAAACATAAATAAAATCAAACTACAATAAAATCTAACCTATTCCATAAACCAAAACTAATACAGAATCTAAACCTAAGACTAAACACAACACACACAAGCTATAATAGAAACCAAACAAGAAAGAGCCCAAAACCAAAATTGATTTTAAAGACCGGAGAGTTAACTAATAAATCAAAATTAACAAACAGCTGAAACAAAACCCAAATCCTGACAGAACCAAGCAGAGACTCTTTTAGGACCACCTGTAAGAGGCCAGGATTTTATATAATGACGATACCAAAAATCCTGCTTCTCCACTGCAGCTTAAAGAAAGTGAATGAACCTGTGTGGGAAGTAGGCTAGTGCCATCACAAAACATCCTCTCCATTTCAGGGGGTCAACCTGATGCTTTTACTCCAGTACCAGAAGGTTTGGTTGAGCGTTCAAGTGCCATCACCAGCAAATTCCCCATGACCTTCTGCTGCTTCTTCAGCATCCTCTTGTGGTATGTGGCGCAATGTGGTTTGCACATCCACAGCAACAGTAGAAATGGTTCTTACGTTCACAGCAGTGGTAGCTGGTATTGGCACATTTACACAGAGAGCAGATTTCTTGGCACCTCCAAGTTCTGGAGCCTGGTCTGTGCTTCCTGAGAACCCAGATGCCTCTTCACGCCCCCTGGAAAAGCTCCAGAGCCTATTGCGGGCTACATTACTGGCTCAGTTGTCTTCTTCCTAGCCATCTACACTCTTGGTTCTACCATCATCATCTACTCTCCTGGTTTCCGCCATCATCTCCATCTGGTACTCCTGTTCAGCCTTTAAATTCACTCTGGTGTCAAGTACCTGACCTGAGTTCTCTGAAGATGTCCAGCGGTGTTGCCAGATCTTGCAAGAGAAACAAGCCCAAAAGAAGGATTCTATCAAAAAAAAAGGCCAATCTCAAATAAGCGACTTAAAGTTCAAAAACAACCCCCCCCCCCCCCCCCCCCCACAAAAAAAAACACAAACCACCACACTCCTATTTATTTACAGAAAACCAAAAAGGACGGTTGCACCAAAAACTACAAAAGATATAGCTCACTGTTCTACGGCCAGGACGAAAGCCATATTGCCCCTCCTGGTTCTGGGGTTCAACTATCCATTGGAACCTCCTCTCCAACACCTTAGAGGAAGCTTCGATAGGGAGGCTGAGATGTGAGATCCCTTTTAAATATATGTTTTAGTAAGGACTAATGAGAAAAACAATACAAATACACTGCAGGGTTGATAAATTCCAGCATTAAATAAACACAACTAATAAATCACAAAGCTGCAGCAAGAAAATAATCTGTAGCAATGAGACTCTGTGGTCCAACTACAAAAATATGCTGATACACACTAAAGTATCTCTGCCCAGGCACAAAAGCCTCTTAGTTGAAGTGATCAGAGGAGGGTGCTTTTCTCTGTAAGAGAAGTGATGCATGTCCTGGGAGCTTGAGTAAAAGCGACTTGACTTGGCATTTTGTCTGTGTGTGTGTGTAGTTTATGGAGGAGCACAGTGGCATCACTGAGATAGTGGGAAGAAGTAGTAGATTCTTTCTTCTGAAAAACTGGATTGCTTCAGTTTCGCTTTTGTTGTTTAATTTGAAAAGAAGAAAAAAGACCAGACAGGCCTTAAAGTCTGTCTGTCTGATCTGTCCCTGCACCAACACACCTTAGGAATTAATTACCACAACAGGTTGCCATCCTCTGTTGCTGGAGCTCTTTAATTGCCCACCACTTTAAACCAGTTGTCTTAAAACTGGAAACATGCAGGACCTTGTGCTGTTGGGCCAAAGGGTAAGAAACACGACTGGCTTCCTTTGAATTTAAGAAGCTTTTTCAATATATGATTATAAATAGACATGGGTCAATATTTAGGTATACTAAGGCATTAGATTAATCATAGTTTCAAACTGCCAAAATCTTCCATTATATCATTTCTATGGTTTAAAGTTTTTTTAATGAGATGTCAGATGCAGTGCTACCTCTATCCCACCTGTTCGGAGAACACTTCGAGCAACAGGTAGGTCAGGGATACTTACAAGGGACAGAAATTATCCAGTTTGGAAAACACTCATAGGACTCTTTAATAGGTGTACCTTGTTAGGTCGATGTTGGACATCCCTTCTATTTCAAACCTCCACAAATCTCTGTAGTATAGATTCAACGAGGTGTCAAAAGCAAAAACAGAGACCATGGTCCACATTGACATAACAGCACCACACAGTTGCTGCACATCCATGATAGAGATCTTCAGTTCCACTACATTCTAAAAATACTATCATGGAATGAGATCTAATGACTGTGGAGGCCATTCTAGTACTTTGATACCATTGCCATGTTCAAGTAACCAGGCTGAAATTATTTGAGCTATCTGACATCAGAAAAAGCGTATAGTGTGGCCCAATGGTGGCCGGTGATAAAGGTTTTTTTGGGGGGCACACTTGAGGTCAGAGATTACCACACAATAAAGTCTGTAAAGTCTGGTCAATCCTCTACAAGTTCCTTTGTCCACTTTTTTTCTTTCCAGCAACAGCCTTTTTAAAATATTATTTTGTAAATAAATGAAATTTTTTCTGTGCCTTTGTTTCCTGACTTTTTGTTGTTGTTGTCACACTTAACCATTTGCTTTCATATGTTTGAGTGACACTGTAAGAGAGGTATTTAAATTAGGAAGCCTGCAACAAAAATAACCAGACAAACCCAAATTGTAATGATAATCGAAATTCGAAATTGGCCAGGGCAGGGCAGGGATGGCAAGGGCAAGGTGGGGGGAGGGAGTGGGTTTATTAGGTATTTAGGGGGAGGGGGGGGCTCTGGCCGGGTGGCTCGTGCGGGTCGTGTTGGCCCGCCCTCTTGGGGGGGCCCGGTCCGGGGGGCGTCTGGTCGGGGGCCGGGGCCGGGGGTCGGGCACAAGCAGTCGTATAGTCGATTTGGGGTGACCCTCCCCCCTTTGGTCAGTGTTGGATGTGAGTGTTATGTGGGAATGTGTGTACAGCGTCTTTTTTTTTTTTTTTGTGTGTGTGGCGAGTGGGGCACAAGGGAGGGATGGGGTGAATGAGTTTTTTTTTTTTTTTCCCAGGTATGGGTGTGGTCCGCTCCCTCTCCCAAGAACATCTCAAGCCTCCGATAGGTGCGGAGCCCATCCCCCCACGTCCTGCCCTCCTCCACTTCGTTGGCGGGCGCCTTGGCCCCCTGGCGCATTGGTTGGCTTCGGGTTTGGGGCGGGTTCCCGGGCGTGCGCCGGCCCGCTCCTGGCGGCCTCTTCGCGGGGCCTGGCCCCCCGGGGGGCGGCCGGGGCCCTCGTCGCGGGGGCGGGGCGCCCCTGGGGCCTCTGGCCCTCAGGGCCCATGGCCGGGACCACTTCAGCGGGGCTGGCTGCCGGCGGAGCCCACGGGCTCGTCTCCGCGGCTCTTGAGGGCGTCGGCATTGCGGTGGCTGGGGGATTTCCTCGGGGTCGTCTCTGCTCCTTCCTTGGGGGGGGGGTTGCAGATGTCCTGTGTCGGCCCCTCCTGGGCGACCTGCTTTAGGGACCCCTTTGGGAGTCCGGGGCTACGGGTCCCCTGACGCCTGCCTCTGTGCTCGGGGAAGGTGGCTCTTTGGTTCTTCACAATCACTATCAAGCTATTTCTGGATAATCTTCACCTAAACTAGTGCACTTTCACATCTCCCACTGGTGCTGGGTCCCAGGTATTAAGTGTTCACTTATATACAGTAATCTTATAATTTATTTATTTATTTATGTTGTGTCACTTTCTTTTTTCAAATATCACATTACTCATGTCAGCTTACATAATAATATATATGATTTAGCAATGGCATCTAGGTGTTATTCGAGTGTATCTGTTGCTTTATGTCTATTGGTTGTGCTGTTCTTTTTGTGTCTCTTTCCAGGTGATGGAGCAGACAGAGGACATTTTATCATTCTCTTCCTTTTATCTCCTCTTTCTTTCACCTCTACTCTTTTTCTTTTCTTTCACTTTTTGTTCTTCCTTTACTCTCCCATTGTCATGTCCATATAATTTGAAATTCTCCTTGCAGGAATCATAATAAAGCTATTTAAAAGCATAAATCAAGTGGAGCACTATGGCGAAAGCTGTTTGCTCCACTTGTAAAAGCAAAATCTGTCGAGCTCCATCTGGCATTGAGATATCAATTCCTATTGCCATAGTGCTAGACAGGACACTGGGAAAAAAAAAAAAAAAAAAAAAAAAAAAAAAAAAAAAAAAAAAGAAATTGGCCACATTTTAGTGTCATGATCCTGAATGGGGGGGGGGGCTGCACCACATGCTGGCAATCAATCATAGGGCTGTGGGGAATTTAAGGGGTGCTAAGACAACCAACTTTGCCTGGTTCTTCTCCTAACTAACAGTGAAAAACCAACCCACTCTTTAGAATTCCTCGTCCTGATTCAGTGAGTTTTTGGCAGAATTTACTCACTTGAGATCTCTGATCTCTCCAAGGTCGCTTCCTGCTGGCCAGTCCTTGTACAGACCTGGATTCCTCTTGGCAAGATCCCTCAATACAGCTAAACCCCCTCAACTCTCTTCCCACCGATTCTCCAATGCTCTGTAACTCTCGAACCCACTTACTGCTCCTCATGCCGCTGCCAGGATCATGCACTTATTCAAGCGTCCTCCTGCCATCGTACCACAGTAAGCCCTTTGCTCTTACTCCATATATCAAAAGTCGTCAGTCCTTCATCCTCCACTAACTAAACTAACACGTCTCCAGATCATGCCTGTTATGTTTCTTGTTGTTGAGGCTGGACGACGGTGCAGACAAGAGCTCGGGAGTCGCATGCTGAGATATAATGATTTATTGAGTAAATAAATGAATTGCGGATGAAGACAGAGGACCTAAGAAGGAGTGTGAAAGAACTGCCTGAATTTATAGGGGAGGAGACGGAAGGTACAGCAGTTGGAGCAAATAAACACAGGTGAACTGAATAAAGGTAATACGGCATTCTTCAAATTATGTCAAATTACTAAATTTAGATGCATGGATCGGGGCCATCTTGTGGTCGTACAAGCAAAGTGGTAACGCCTGAATAGTTTACTTGTTTGAGTGAAATAGTGAACAGATCTGTTCTGAATTTCACCTCAACAAACAATAATATGGCAACAACAAAACATTGCTGCGTTGGTATCTGCTGGAGTGACTAGCTATATGATGACCGTGACCAGACGAAGGGAGTTTTTTTCTCGATTGATTTTCCAAAACCCCGAAGGATTGCAGAAAAATGTCAGCGTTGAATACAAGCTTGTAACCGAGAGGATTTCAGTGTGGAATCTGAGCGACTATGAGCGACTTTGGGCTTGTTTTTTTCCAAAGTCACTTATAACTTTCGTGAATCAGCGGTTGTAGTTTCTTGGGGTTGCTTTTGAACGTGAAGTCCCTTTTTTGGGCTTTACTTTTTTTCCAAAACAATGCCTCTTTCTGGTTATCGCGCCGCATAGCAAGAGAGCTGGGCTCAACCCGCCTCCCCCTCGACAACTTTTTTACAAGCAGTAAAAGTCCCGGTGTGTATAAATACCAGCTAAATACATACATTTGTGACGATTAGAAGCCGCTTGTGGTTTTCTTGCTGGTCTTCTTTTTCGTTTCATGGATCAAGTCAGTGTTTCTCTCACAGGGATCTTGTGTGTGTGTGTGTGTGTGTGTGTGTATGTGTGTATGTGTGCGTGTGTGCGTGTGTGTGCGTGTGTGTGTGTGAAAGTAAGATGGGAACTGAGTTTCTGATTACAGCGGGGTGATTGAATGTTTTTAAGTTTATTTTCTGCAATAAGCCCTAAAATGAATTAAAACATAGGCCTGTAACAAGACATATATTTTGTTCTAAGTACAAGCCGTAATTCCACGCAAATTCAGTGGGGTTCTTCCCCACTGATCCTACCATTCTACTAATACAGCTTTCCTTCTGCTCATTTTGAGGCCTCTACATTTCAACCGACTGTTCGACAATGGGTTTCTCGATTGAAGGAGGTTGAAAGGAAGCTCCTAGGACGTTGTCATCTTCCAAAACGATTAGTATTGCATTTGTTGCCATTGTAATTTGCTCTTTTCCTCTCCGAACAGCTGGGAAACAGGGATGTCTCCGGGAAAATGTGACGTCATTTGAGAAATGCCCCATTAGACTTCAAGAGAAAGAGGACAATTAACTGGCAGGGACAGGAGGATAGCAGCAATTTCCCCTGGAGTCTGCTTCGGCACTCTGGGGGCTGCTCTTTGGCTCCTTACAGCCACTATATAGCAGTTTTCTTATGGATAAACTTTATATAAACAAGTGCACTCTCACAAACATAGATGCTTGGATGCAGGTACTTACAGATTCACTTCTATACAAAAAATGCCTATTATTAACATTTGCTGTCAATTTATACATTTGATATAAATTATTGTAGGACTCCTTCTGCATAACACAAATTTTTTCATAAGATTTACTCCTTTTTTCAATAGAATGTACCTTTGTGCACAGCATAATGTCAATAAAATGAAGAAAAGATTAGCTGAATTGTGACCTTTTGTCTTAAAGAACAATTTTATTGAAAAAATACTGATAAACAACATTAGCAAAACTAAATTATCAATATAAAAGAACGTGAAAAACTTTCCAATAAGTAGCTATCAATAAAATGTGCAAATAAATGTGCAATAAAAGCTATCAGTAAAAACCTTGCAGGTTTTTACTGCAGCACAAAATGTGCAGCAAAAAATGTGCAGAAACTTCCACAGTCAAAATGTAGACGTCTGTGGCTCAGTGTCTGGTTCACCTGGAAAATGCCACAGGTCCTCGCTGTCATTAATAGGCGGAGGGATAGCTTGACTCACCTGCCTGAGGATTGGCCTGGTTGAACTGCTCTATTTTCTTGGGGCAGAGGCAACCATGCGCTTTACGGGCCTTGGGTCAGTTCATAGCCGATGGGTAGATGACTGATACTCTTCATCTTTTGCGGAAGTGTTGTCACTGGGGAAACAAAGACATATCGAAGAATAGATTTGTTTATCTAAATGGCAGGCTAAAATTAAAGTTGCATATGATGGTAATTTATTATAAGCACAGGAATGCAATGCTATTACTGTAATGACAAATTTATTTTGTAACCACGGGACTGTAGCCAACCTTCCTGGACATGGCCACAGGAGGAAAATGGATGACAAGTTGAAGAGAAAGATCATCCAAATAGTAACCGAAGAGCCCAGAAACAACTCCAAAGAAATTAAAGGTGACCTCCAAGATCAAGGTACAAGGTGTTAGATCGCACTAATCGTCATTTTATCTTTTTGAGCCAAATTGGATTTAATGGGAGACACCACCATTAAAAGAAAATCATAAAAAAGAAAGACTGATATTTACCACAGTGCATATTGTATAGCCACAAAACTTCTGGGAGAATGTCCTTTGGACAGATAAGACAAAACTGGAGCTTTTTGGAAAAGCACATCATCTCTATGTTCACAGACACAAAAATAAAGATCACCTAGAATAGAACACTGTCCATACTGTGAAACACGGAGGAGGCTCAGATCTGCACAGATCTGAGACCCCCAGTCTCAGATCTGTGCAGGGTTAAATGAAATTGCAAGACTATCAAGGCATTCTGGTGAGAAATTTGCTGCCTAGTGTCAGAAAGCTCAGATATAGGTCATGGGTCTTCCAACAGCGAAATGACCCAAAACAAACAGTCAGATTTTCTTTGATTAACTGAAGGGTGTCAGTTTATAGACTGTTTTCCACAGGCTGTCCTGGTGAGCCTTTATTGTGTTTGCTGCTGACTTTTAACATGAACACTGCATACACAAAACAATAATTTACTCTGCAGAAAACAGCTGTGAGAAAGTGCAATATTCTGCCAAACTTGTCAAACGACGTGCCTACTGTGGTTTTCTCTGGTGTACAGTGGATCTTAGGGCTCAATAACTTTTAAGTTGCCGAGTTTGGAGACAAGACAGAATGTTCTCCCTCAAGTTAATTAGTCCTCAACAAATTCCTGCACATAAAACACTTCCTATCTTCTGCTAGCCCCTTTGAAGTTACATCAGGTGTTCCTGGCTGATTCTGGGAGACCTGTTGAGCTGCTGATGAGGTGTAAGAAGTCAGCTTTCTCTATAAATGAGCGTTTGGTGCTTGGCAGTCAATGCAAGATGATTGATTGACCTGTTTAAGATGGAGGTTGGATGTTGGGCTGAAGAGTGTCTGATTTCAAATTTGACCTTCCCACTTAGACATGTTGGATGACAGAATCTGGGATGGCTGCATGTTTAAAAGGGGAACAGATGATACCCAGAGTCCAGTGATTGTGTATAACAGTCACATGAAAAAATATGTATTTTCATTTGCTATATATGTCACATGTCATGTGCTTAATAAGAAATGTTTCATTCTTTTCAAACTTCAGGATGGGATCAAGAGATCCTGTAATGACCGGGGTCCGAGCCCGAATACAAACCACACACAGAGCCGGATATTTAGGAGCTTTATTGCCACAAAGAAGGTAGGATATCAGGACCGGGCTGAAGAAGACTGGAGATGGTGGAGATTTAGCAGGCAGACGGGTACGGTGGTCCTCAGAGCCACCGCAGACGGGACGCTGGAGCACCGACAGAAACGAGCCTGATGAGCCCCGGAGCTGGGTCCAAAACGTGCTGACGAAGTGGGACAGGTGGTGCGTCGGTACAGGGACCAGGATGTGAAGGAGGACTGTGGCTGTGGTGCGTCAGGGTGAAAGCCAGGACGTGCTGGTGGATCGAGACAGGAGGGAAGACTGGAACACAAAGTAAAGAGGTGAGTGGGAGGCAAGATCCACTAACCTGGGATGGCGTGAGGTAGCAGGCTGGCTGGCGAGGAGTGCACAGGCTGGGGAGCAGAAGGGAAGCTGGACATCTGGTGATTGAGGGAGTGCAGAGTCTTGGAGATCAGACAAACCAGCAAAGACAAACTGAAAGAGGAGTGCTTATATAGGGATGGGCTGACAGGAGTAATTAGAGCAGGGAATTAGTTGCAGGTGACGGTGATCAGTGGGGAGGAGGTGATCAGGCAAAAACTGAGGTAGAATCATTACAGAACCCCCCCCTCAAGGGCGGATTCCAGACGCCCAAAACCGGGCATAATAGGGGCAGACCTGACAAAGACCAAAAAACGAAAAACTACCCACCCAGGGTGGGCGGAGGGAGGCATAGGACGGAGGGCCAGGAACCAAAGAACAAAAGACAACCCCAACCGGGCGTACAAATATGTGGGGGCGTGCTGGGCTGCGCCAACTTGGTGAGGTGTGCCGAGCAGCGCTGGCTCGGAAGCGGCGCCCAGGGGCGAGTCCGTTGGGACCCGGCTCTGGGGAAAGGTTGGGTCTGCAGGGGGGCGCCTGGCTACAGGCGACAGACGGGGAAGCCTGGCTACAGGCGACAGACGGGGAAGCCTGGCTACAGGCGACAGACGGGGAAGCCTGGCTACAGGCGACAGACGGGGAAGCCTGGCTACAGGCGACAGACGGGGAAGCCTGGCTACAGGCGACAGACGGGGAAGCCTGGCTACAGGCGACAGACGGGGAAGCCTGGCTACAGGCGACAGACGGGGAAGCCTGGCTACAGGCGACAGACGGGGAAGCCTGGCTACAGGCGACAGACGGGGAAGCCTGGCTACAGGCGACAGACGGGGAAGCCTGGCTACAGGCGACAGACGGGGAAGCCTGGCTACAGGCGACAGACGGGGAAGCCTGGCTACAGGCGACAGACGGGGAAGCCTGGCTACAGGCGACAGACGGGGAAGCCTGGCTACAGGCGACAGACGGGGAAGCCTGGCTACAGGCGACAGACGGGGAAGCCTGGCTACAGGCGACAGACGGGGAAGCCTGGCTACAGGCGACAGACGGGAAAGCCTGGCTACAGGCGACTGGAGGGAAAGCCTGACTACAGGCGTCTGGAGGGAAAGCCTGACTACAGGCGTCTGGAGGGAAAGCCTGACTACAGGCGTCTGGAGGGAAAGCCTGACTACAGGCGTCTGGAGGGAAAGCCTGACTACAGGCGTCTGGAGGGAAAGCCTGACTACAGGCGTCTGGAGGGAAAGCCTGACTACAGGCGTCTGGAGGGAAAGCCTGACTACAGGCGTCTGGAGGGAAAGCCTGACTACAGGCGTCTGGAGGGAAAGCCTGACTACAGGCGTCTGGAGGGAAAGCCTGACTACAGGCGTCTGGAGGGAAAGCCTGACTACAGGCGTCTGGAGGGAAAGCCTGACTACAGGCGTCTGGAGGGAAAGCCTGACTACAGGCGTCTGGAGGGAAAGCCTGACTACAGGCGTCTGGAGGGAAAGCCTGACTACAGGCGTCTGGAGGGGGAGCCTGACTACAGGCTGTCGTGGAGGACAAACCCTTGGCAACAAAAAGTCTCAAAACCAGCCTCTGGAGGATGTCAGACAGTGACAGCCAGTAAAGTCTCTCCCAGAGCAGGCTGTCTACCAGGGCGACCAAGGGCTGAGGCTTCAGAAGAACACCAAGGGGGGCAAAGCCTCCAGGAGATCTAGGGTGCTGAGCCCTCTCCCGAGGATCGGAGCGCTCGAAGGAGGAAGCGTCCACCTGGGTTCCCACCTCACAGGTGGATGACGGACCCTCCTGGGTCGTTGCGTCGCAAGTCGGCGACGGACCCTCCAGGACCTCCTCTTGAGGCTTGGGCGCAGGCCGGTCCTCCAGGACCTCCTCTTGAGGCCTGGGCGCAGGCCGGTCCTCCAGGACCTCCTCTTGAGGCCTGGGCGCAGGCCGGTCCTCCAGGACCTCCTCTTGAGGCCTGGGCGCAGGCCGGTCCTCCAGGACCTCCTCTTGAGGCCTGGGCGCAGGCCGGTCCTCCAGGACCTCCTCTTGAGGCCTGGGCGCAGGCCGGTCCTCCAGGACCTCCTCTTGAGGCCTGGGCGCAGGCCGGTCCTCCAGGACCTCCTCTTGAGGCCTGGGCGCAGGCCGGTCCTCCAGGACCTCCTCTTGAGGCCTGGGCGCAGGCCGGTCCTCCAGGACCTCCTCTTGAGGCCTGGGCGCAGGCCGGTCCTCCAGGACCTCCTCTTGAGGCCTGGGCGCAGGCCGGTCCTCCAGGACCTCCTCTTGAGGCTTGGGCGCAGGCCGGTCCTCCAGGACCTCCTCTTGAGGCTTGGGCGCAGGCCGGTCCTCCGGGACCTCCTCTTGAGGCTTGGGCGCAGGCCGGTCCTCCGGGACCTCCTCTTGAGGCTTGGGCGCAGGCCGGTCCTCCGGGACCTCCTCTTGAGGCTTGGGCGCAGGCCGGTCCTCCGGGACCTCCTCTTGAGGCTTGGGCGCAGGCCGGTCCTCCGGGACCTCCACTTGAGGCTTGGGCGCCCGGTCCTCCTGCGATGGCAGAGCAGGGAGGCCTTCGGTGGCCGCAGTGTGCGCAGCCCCTCCATGGGCCGGAACAGCCCTTATCGAGAACAGGTCCTCCCTGTCCCCATAGAAGAAGTCCCAAAGGTGAGACTCCTCAACATGTGGTGCGGCCATGGTAACATCGTGCCAAACTGGGGCATGTGCACCTTCACAAACTTGCTCTGGGAACGAAGCGTCCGCTGGACCCTTAGTGACTGGAGCAGAACGGCTGTAGAATGCCCTGAGAGCTGATCTATAGTTGTCCTCCAACTCCTTTAATTTTCTCTCCAGCTCCTCAGAGTACTGAGAAAATAAAGTCTCCCTCAGACGCTTGATTGTTGGGGCAAAAGTTCTTCTTTTGTCCTCCAATCTTCTGTACTCTGAGCTGGGGGCGTCACAAGGGGGAGCTGTGGAGAGCTTGGCTCCGTTGGTCTGCGGGCTCCGGACTGCAGAGCAAGGAACTGGGCAGGAAGTGGCAGCAGGAGCAATGGAGTCTACCGACTGGGACAGGGGCTCGGCAGCAGACGGCAACCGGGTGGGCTCGGCTAATGGCTGCACGGAGGTGAGAGAGACCGGACAGGCAGGCTGACGTCTTCGTCTTCGGCGGCGAGCCGATCCATGCAGGACGGCCGAATCCAATTGACTGGACGGGACCGCTACAGCCTGCGGAGCCCTCCGCGGCTCCTCGTCATCCGCCATTACGCTCCGGTCCCCGAATCGGCTCTGTGTGGGTGACGGACTCTGTCGTGGCTGGTTTGTTCTGTAATGACCGGGGTCCGAGCCCGAATACAAACCACACACAGAGCCGGATATTTAGGAGCTTTATTGCCACAAAGAAGGTAGGATATCAGGACCGGGCTGAAGAAGACTGGAGATGGTGGAGATTTAGCAGGCAGACGGGTACGGTGGTCCTCAGAGCCACCGCAGACGGGACGCTGGAGCACCGACAGAAACGAGCCTGATGAGCCCCGGAGCTGGGTCCAAAACGTGCTGACGAAGTGGGACAGGTGGTGCGTCGGTACAGGGACCAGGATGTGAAGGAGGACTGTGGCTGTGGTGCGTCAGGGTGAAAGCCAGGACGTGCTGGTGGATCGAGACAGGAGGGAAGACTGGAACACAAAGTAAAGAGGTGAGTGGGAGGCAAGATCCACTAACCTGGGATGGCGTGAGGTAGCAGGCTGGCTGGCGAGGAGTGCACAGGCTGGGGAGCAGAAGGGAAGCTGGACATCTGGTGATTGAGGGAGTGCAGAGTCTTGGAGATCAGACAAACCAGCAAAGACAAACTGAAAGAGGAGTGCTTATATAGGGATGGGCTGACAGGAGTAATTAGAGCAGGGAATTAGTTGCAGGTGACGGTGATCAGTGGGGAGGAGGTGATCAGGCAAAAACTGAGGTAGAATCATTACAGATCCTTGGTAACCTAAGGAACCAGGGACAGTTTCGTTTAACTGTGAATGACACTTAAGCAATCTTTTTCGTGAAGACGTTTGGTATGTGTTTAGCTTTTTGAAAATTAAACTTCATTCGGTACTCCTTCAAAAAGACTAGGTAAAGCTGTCCTGATCAGCCAGCAGTCTACCTGAGCATATTTCATAATCCATGACAAACCTCTCATCTAACGATTAGAATAATGTTTTCCTTTACACCATTTTTAGAAAGTGAGGGAATGCAAAACATTGCAGCGAATTAAAGTTAAAATATACATAATTAAATTTAATGTTAAATCTCACGATACTTAGTCTATTTTTGATTGAATAGCATATTTTAGGATGGCTTTTTTTTTAAAAAAAAAGTCCAAAATGCCACTGAGTATCAGATTTTCTTGTAATCCGTAGTCCTGGAGACTGTAGGGCCCTCATAACCCAGATTATAGGGGGCCATCTTGACAGCGTGCTTGACTTGAGTCCAGTATAAAGCTTTTATTGACTAATTTTACTCACTTTGACATGTTTATAAAATTGCTGTTTTTAATTTGATTTTGGTGAAATGCTTGAAGGTAGCAAACTGGTATAATAGTCTATTTCCCAAGATCAAAATACATTACAAACACAGTCACTGAAAGACAAAGAAAGGGGGTCATGGCCAAAAGTGTACAATGCAAACATACAATTTAAATAAGACTATTTTACATATAGATGAGTCAAACAAATATACCTCATATGAAGTTATTTTCATTACAGGTGACTTTAACCTGTTTAATAGAGTTGTTGTTGTCAAAATAAATGCATGCTATTTAGGGGGAAGAACACCTATAATTTGTCACAAAACTACCATCACAAATACTTTTTGTTGTTTATTGCTGTTTGCTCATTAAATCCGTTCCACCAAGCAGGAAACTTAAATGTGTTCACTGAAAGAGAAAGGGTACAACTAAACAGATTTTATACCTCTTTGTTACCATTGAAAAAATCCTATATGCAAATGATTTTTGTGCCTGAGGAGATTAAGTGATCTTTTAGTCACCCTTGTTAGAGAGATTAGGGCCTGTTTATGAACAGGAGAATCATGCACCCTGTGGTCTAGTGTAAAGCACTGGTTCCTTCATTTCTTCTTCAGTGTATTTAATAATTGTATTATTATGATGGACAGCAGTAGTAAAATGTGCAGGAGTAATTTAGGGGTCAGCACAGTCTGTGTGTGCTCTCTTACGATCTTAAATGCTTTCTTTAACAGGATCACAGTGAGCACAGACTATGAAATGGAGAATCTGTGGTGAATTTTTGAGGTTAAAATACCCATAATGTTATAATGAAAACCTCAATCTAAACATTGAAAGGAGAATAAAAATTTATAAATTATTAATAGAAATATAAATTTGCAATGTCCTGTCAAGGTTGTATTAACCAACTGGTGTAATAATTTGCACACATATTATGGATGAATATTTTTAGCATGTCACTGCTAAAGTAAAATTAAATAACAAGCTTAGAAATGTAAAAGTAAACAAAAAACAACAACTTATCTTTTGTAATTTTAACTGTGATCAGACCAATGCACTGAAAACTATCTGCTTAGACAAAATTTCATTCAGATTTGGATTAAATTTGAAAAGTAACTTAAAGGTTTTAACTGAAAAAGATACTCCATGTCATATTTCTGGAGTCTGATACACTTTTGTTTTTTTTATCAATTCTTATTGACTCCAGCATAACATAGAATTGTTAATAGTAAGTTGTTGCACCTTGCGATGTTTGACATGTGCCAATAGTACTATCCACAGTGTTGAGTGCAGGTTTGTCTGAGTGTTTCTGCATGTGCCTCTCCTTTAGTGATTGCAGGGTCTGACTAGCGGATGTGTCCTGGAGCTCGTTCAGGATGATCAGGAGGAACGTAGAGGAGTGGATCTCCTGAGGCGGGTGCCAGACTCTTCTCATGCAGTGAGTAAGTCAGTAATAATCAGGCCTCCTGTGCGTATGCTCTAACATAATGTCCCTTAGCTTACTTTTGTCATGATCTGGCCTGTCTGTCTGTATTAATTCAATTTTATTTGTATAGCACCAATACACAAGACATGTTTTCTCAATGTACTTCACAAAGTCAAATTCAATCAAATCGTTCTGACAGATTGGTCAAAAAGTTTCCTATCTAAGGAAACCCAGCAGATTGCATCGAGCCTTGACAAGCTGCATTTACTCCTCCTGATTGAGCATAGAGCTACAGTGGACAGTCGTCTGTTGTGTTGATGGAGTTGCAGCAATCCCTCATACCGTGCATGCATGTAGCGACACTGGAGAGGAAACTCCCCATTAATAGGAAGAAACCTCCATTTGAACCAGGCTCAGAGTGAATGGCCATCTGCCATGACCGACTTGGGGCAGATCATATTCACTGTAGTGCAGTCATTACGATCATTGAATGCACCTGTGAGCCACCTCCCGCAGCAGCACATTCAAGCTTATTTCCTTCACCTGTTCCTCTGCCTTTGTATACTGGAGTCCTACAAACAGTGCCAGATTATTGGAAGCCTTGTGCCAGTAGATGTCCAGGGTTTTTCCCTATCAAATCTTTATTTCTGACCATGTTTCCACTGATTTCTCAGCCTTACCTATCCCTTGACAGACATCCGTGCTGAGCTTCTGTTATCTGGACAATGGCCTGCACTGTTATCTTGACCACAAACCTTGCCAAGACCATCAGATTTGTCTGCATGCCACTGCCTGTTACCGACATTCACCTGTCCCAATGGATATTATGACTACTTGACTCCTCAGCATTCTCCCGCTGAGGTTCTCCTGCCTGCACCAAGTCTCTGATCCCTCCTTTACCATAAAGCTTTTAAAGTGCAACATCATGTCTGGGTCATAAATCAGGTTCTCTGTCTGCTCAGGCATTCCACCCATTATCCAGTTCTCAGTCCTCCCTCTGGTCTTCAGTCCTCTGCCTCCTCGTTTTTCAGTCCAGGGAACAAACTCACTGTTCCCCCTCCAAATAATCTTCTAACTGCTCCTTTGGCTGCTCCTCCCTGAAACTGCTGTGGATAGTTTTTGCACACCAACATAATCAACTGCCTCTTTACCCTCTATCTTTTTTATGCTTTGTGTGTGTGGGTGTCAAATATGTTTTAATAGAAGAACAAAAATAAGTATTTCTTCCACTGAAGAGTTTGCATTTTTAAATTAATGGCATGGCAGGATGTTGCTAGATCAAGAGTTCCTAGACTGGGGGGAGAGCAGGTCTTGAGGTTTCAGACGTGGACAAAAACCATTAAATCATAGGACTGACTTCATAAAACGGCACTGACAGGCCCAGTTTGATGTCATCAACTGCCCCCATCCTTACACACTCACAGCCAAAGAGAGAACCTGCCTTTAAACTTGATGCTTTGAATACTTTTAAAACGGAGATCATATGTGATTTATTTTTTTTAATAACTCCATCCATCCACGCATCTTCCATACCAGCTAATTCCTGTTGTAGGGTGTTGGTGTTTATCTTGACTTAGATAGATAAATGAGCTTCTATGGAAGTTGTTTTAGACAAATGAAAGACAATAATAGCTTAACCCACCAAGAATGCAGCTATGAGGAGATACATATCTGACAACTGAAAATCTGTACTGAGGAAGTTAAATACTGACTCATTTTGGCTTGAGTGGTGCTTACATTAGTAACTGAGGTCATGTGTGAGTAGAAAGCAAGACCAATTGACTCAAGATACAGTTTAGAAAATTAAGGCTAGTATTATTGTTAATTTTTAAAACTGACTGGCAAGTCTCTAAGGGCCCCAACCCTCTCAGTATGAACATGCAGTATGTAGAGGGAAGGGTCTGTGTAAAGCCTACACACAGAACTGTTTTCCACAATCTCAGTACCAAAAAACAGTGGGGCAAAGTAGGATGTACTGCAAGCACTGAGTGCAATAATGTTTTCTCTCTCTGCGCTTTAGAACCTGAGGAAATTGTAACAATATATGGTGTAGAAGATGGGCATAGTTAAGCCTCCCCTGCTGAAAGAGGATTTGTGGTGGAGCTGAACTCCGGAGAGCTCAGGACCAATTAAACCAAAATAATGAGCTTTTTCTAAAGTAGATCCTACATAAATGTGTGTTGACATGTAGCATGTATAAATACAGGTTGGTAGATAATTGCCAAAAAAGTCCAAAGAACAAGGTGTAGTTCCCAACTCTTTGTATTTAAAGCCAGTTAAATAAAATTATGAAATGAGTGAAATGAGAAACACGAGGAAACAAATGAGTGTTAGAAATAAATCCGTGTCGAACAAGTTATGTCTAACCAATATCTTCAAATAAATATATTCAATAATCTTCTTTCTACTTATACAGACTTTGGACCATGTTAAAAAGAGAGAGCATCTGCATCATACCAAAAGATGGATTTAAACTGAAATAATTCTAAATTTCGTTTAGTGATCTATTATAAAATACTTAATTTTATATATTGCAAATATCTCATAAGCTCAGGTAGGTGAGCTAATGTTATGGTGTTATATTTGAGATAACTGACTCTTATAAGTACCTGGGTATGGAGGACCAACTCTGACATAATTAAAAATAAGTATGACCTCGGGGGTCGTCTCTGCTCCTTCCTTGGGGGGGGTTGCAGATAATGACTGCCGCTAGTCACAGTGGATCAGTGAGCTGAGGCATTTAGTAAATTGTTTTTAAAACAATGCTGCCATTCCAGAATTTATTATCTGGCATATTGACGTTCTAGCAGAACATGTTTCAGTAAGCAGCACACATGGACAGAGATGTTGGCAAAGTCAGGTGTGCCAACTTAGTTCACCTGACAGAAACTATCTGCCCATTAGGGTTGCATACCGCCACCCACTGTACATGAATTTGTAACTATAGCCTTCACCTACTATGTTCTATGTATAATTTTTGTACTTTGTAAAAATCCGTACAAAGCTTTAGTTATAATCTTGAGTTCCTCCATTCCCCTTCTGTTCCAAATATTCCTTTTAGACTACATTCTATCTGGCTCCTCTTCTTCCTCCCTTAGTTGTTAGAGGTTGGCAGAAACCGGGAGGAGTGCATCACTGCCACTATCTGGTTAGATTGTGGTTCTTGATGGTTTCGTATCTCAAGTGTGTGTATGTATTGAGGCAAAATTGTCTTTTTTTTACTCAATCAATCAAAAAGTACTTGAAAAAAATGCTTGATCAAAACAAATATAAAAAATTAAATCAATATTTTATTAAAAAAGATGTGTTCAAAACAAATTTCCCTATATACATATATATATATATATATATATATATATATATATATATATATATATATATATATATATATATATATATATAAATCTAATTCTATTATTCCTTTTAATATAAGTTTCTGTGTTTGCTCTATATGTTAATTTACAATGTGCCTATTTGTCATGGTTTTGAGGTGTTTAGCTCTGATGCAGAAACACTCAGGAGAACAAGCCAAGGTTTAGTGGGTTTTATTTAAGGAACAGAGTCACACGGGAAACTGACCGGGTGCAGCCCGCAGAACCCTGACACTATTATGTTAAACTTTTATTTATTCTTTTCAAATTCTAGCCTAAATCCTCTTTTATGATTATATTTCAGATATACCAATATATATAAACATCATACTAACAAGATCTACTGTTTCATCCTCCATCACAACTCCCTGTATCATACTTTTATATTTTAAAAAGTATAATGAGGTGTAGTTATAATCAGGCCCAGTATGTTCAAATTTTTCCTCTGTTTCCTGCCTTTTTAATCCTATAAGACCATCTTCATGTTCTTTCACATCTCACCTTTTAATTATTTCTTCAGTTTTTGATTGTTACTTTGTTTATTCTCTAATTTACTTTTATGTATGGCAAAGTTATTTTTGTCATGTTGCAACCATTTGTCTTATACAGCTGCAACTACTGTACAGGAGTGACCTGGTATTATGACACGTCAATCATCCTGTGGGGGATCGGGGGGAGGGGGTTACCCAACCTGTAAACTTTAATTTTTTGGAGAATAAAACAGACAAAAACATTAAAACATACTCAGACATAAGTACATTTAATAACTAAGTAATTAATAAATGAAGTTGGCATTTATTACTTTTCTGGACTAATCAGTTTTCACTCCCCTCAGCCAACAGCCATTCTGTCGTCATCCAATCAGCTCAGTCCACTCCTCAGTCACCAGTCTCCAGTCAATCAGCTCAGATCAGCTCCACCTGCTGCCACTCCTTACTGTCAACTCTGCTCACCTGTTCACCTGCCTACTTATGCCTCTTTCATCACTCACTGCCAGAACGTCTCATCTTGCTTCATGTATTCTGCCGCCATGCCGCTTCCAGTTTCTGTGTGCCCAGCTAGCTGGTAGTGATGGCGAGATGAAGCCTCATGAGGCATTGAACCACTCAGCCAACTGGTTCGAGAAAAGGTTCATTTCTTGACGGTTCATGTGCAAACAGCACCACCAACTGGCAAGTTGTATAATCACAGCCAGCTGTATCTTAACACGTGTGATGCATATCATTTTTGTCTATTATGGCTCTTGGGAATGACTTCACAGAAGGTGTAGGACGAAATCATTTGTCTACATAAATTTTGTAAACACATGTGTACAATAAAATATTGTTTGAATGTATTCTCTATGTGTAATTATTCCCAAAATAGTAGTGACATGATATGGCATGTTGTGTAATAATGTTTTTCTGTGACTCTAGAAAAATGGCATGGGCTTAGTCTGGCAGAGGACAATGAAAGTGCTTGTGGAACTAGGCAGGGGGTAGTGAATAGGCTAATGCTTGTGTAACTTGGATGATTTCATGCATTTTTATTAAGAAACAACAATTTCTCCACAGTTTTTGGTTTCAAATGATTTCTCTTTTTTGATACTACTTCTCCAACCTTTGAAAAGACACGCTCACATGGCACAGATGATGCCGGGGTGCATAAATAAATAAGTGCAAGTATGTACAGATTGGGGTACTGTGACCAATGATTAGCCCAGTACTATACGGTCCCACAGTTTCCCCTCAGCAGCAACACTGAAGCGCACAGAGGTTCCCGCTGCGTCTTTACGCACGATCCAGCTGCTGATGTCTCCTCTCTTTTCAGCTCAATGCAATTCTAGACAGTAACAGTTTATAACCTATATCACCTTTCACAGCAACAGGTTTCTCATCTCAGTCAACCAGACAAATCTCTATTGCTCTCCTCGGTGCGCTCTGGGCGGTGAGGTGGGAGGATTTTACCCGATGGTGCGCTGCGTGCGAGGGATAAACAGGGTGGAAATGCATAAATAAAAACTGTAAAGGGCTCCTATACAGTGATCATAGGAGCTGACCGGTCTGAGATCAGCCTCCTGATGTTACAAGTTCTTTAAAATGAAAGCGCGCACCCAAATTACAAGTAACGTAATTTTGCGCACCTGAAAAAAGCGCACGGCAGCAGCGCACCGAAGCGCTGAGGCACAGAAATACGGTGCATGTAGTTAAAAAATGCAGAATTAATAAAAACAACTTATAACCAGACGTAGCGTTTTAAACTGCATCTGGTGAGCAGAACTGTTTTATGATCCAGAGTGCAGCCATCACTGGTTCTGAATGAAGGCAATATCTGGCAGCAGCTCTCTTCCCCCGCCCCCCTCCCCTCCTGCGTACGTAGTACAGGACCTTACCGGCACACTTTCAACCGCTGGTTAAGACTAAAATTATTCATAACTCTGATCGCTCTTCCTGCTGCTCTGTTAACATGAACTGCAGCAGGAATTACTGATGGCCACAAGCTGTGAAAGAAGCTGAAACATCTCAGCAGAAGGCGGAGTTTTTATCGTCCGCTGCCCAGATGGGCGTTGGGATTTTTATGCGTGAAAAATGCCATGTTTGCGTGTGACCGTGTGAAGTCAGTGACGGTCAATGCGTGATAGTTGAGAGCACTGATCTCCTATCTATCTATCTCTCTCCTAAACTCTCCAAACACCAAACTAACTGTCTCAAACTAAATAACCACTATCCAAACTCTGCTATCCAAACTATCAAAACTCTATCCACTCTTTCAACTGACCACAACTCGCCTACAACAACCCACATTTTGAATGGAGCCTGTGGGGTTTCTAAAAGCTGTCGAAGCCGCGCCAACATCTGAGCCACTTCCCGAAGCAGTCACGTGGTACAGCCGGCCAGCGAGGCTTCGGACGTCATCGTTTTCGGCTCCTCCCCTAAATGAAGCAAGCCTCGATACGCGCTTTACGGAAACGCCCCCTCCATTACCCGACACACGCCTCGAAGCCTCGGCACATCACGTAACATCACTACTAGCTGGCCTCTTCTGTTTAATTGTGTTCAGCCTTTACTGTGTCTGTGTGCTGCACAACTTTGCCCTGTCTCTCTGTGCGTTCCAGCCGCTTGCTGCGCCCGTTCTGGTGGTTCCTCGGTCTGCATCGCCTGCTCTGTTCAGCTTCTGCCTTCATCTCTGGTTCAAGTCTGTCACTGCCTGCTACACCTGTTGAAGTCTGGTTCAGCCAGTCACCTCACCTGCATCTTCTGGTCTTCTGCCCATTACTGCTAGCCTGCCTCATCTGCCGGTATTCACATTGTGCAATAAACTTTTTAAAAAGGGAGCTCTGTGTCCGGCTGAATATCGGGTTCTCCAGCTCTATTCATAACAGAATAAATAAGATAATTAAAAGAGATGTTTACATTTATGTCTCATTGCATAATTGTATTACTGCTTACAATAATGTATTTGCTGTATTTCTATGCATTTATTTTATACTTATTATTGACCATGTATGGGTTTTCACCTGAACAATAAACTGGACTGGAGTCACAACACGTATGCTCTTTAGAAAAAGGGCCAGAACAGACTTAATCTGCTGAGGAGACTGAACTCATTTGGAGTGCAAGGGACGCTCCTTTGACTCGGTGGTGGCATCAGACATTTTCTATGGTGTGGTTTGTTGGAGCAGCAGCTGATCTGTAGCTGAGAGGAAGCGGCTGGATAAACTCGTTAGGAGGCCCAGCTCTGTCCTGGGATGCCCATTGAATCCAATGCAGGTGCTGGGAGACAAAAGGACTGCTAGAAAAATATAATCACTATTGGACAATGTCTTATGAATGGAGAGTTCTATCAGTGACAGACTGCTGCACCCCAGATGCTCAAAGGAGTGCCCCCACAGGTCCTTCACCTCAGCTACTATTAGACTTTATAATCTCTGCTGCTCACAACAAACTTCCAACATGCTAATGGTTCCACGGGTTTCTTGATCTGATCAAGAATAATTTACACTGTCTCTCAGATGCTAATGTCTGTTTGCTCACTTTTTAGCTTCTCTGAGTTGTACAATCATTATTACTGGATCGTTTTCTTATATTGTTCTGTAAATCAACTGCTGTCTTTGTTCTATTTAACTTGAATATCGCATATTTTACATTGTTACTTACTCTATTGTGTCACTGGTGTATTCTATCTACATGTTTTAGCCACTGTCATGCTTGAATTTCCCCATTGTGGGACAATAAAGGTGTTTCCATTCAATTTAGCTGTTCATAGTAGATGTGAAGGATATCTTTCATTTATTATTCATTTATTGAAGGAAATGGAGGTGATCACATAACCGCCTTTAGGTCTATAGGCTCATATTTAGCTCAGTATGCACTGACAAAACAGACTGTTGGTACTCAGCCAATGAAATTTATCAAACAAATGGAACATATTTATTTGCATTCTATGTCACTGAACCAAACAAGAAGCACAACACTCCTATTTATAAAGCTTTACCCAACTTGTAAACTTCAATTTTTAGATTTTTCAAGACACTACAAATTATTTAAATGAAATAACTATTTGGCTTAAGCAGCAAGTGGCCTTGATATGCTCAAGTTGAAAATATTGAAAAAAAAGGCCCTTTCCAAGATTAGACCAAAAGAGGTCAAACTTTTGAAGGACTGTCTCTCAGTTCATTCACTTTCTCAGGTAGTTGTTTATCTGAGGTCTTGAGGTTTCTTTCCTTTTCTTTTGCAGATCTTTGAAGGCCGTTATCCTTGGATGTGAAACAGAGCTTTCCTTGTGACTCAGCTTTTTCTGCATTGTGATCAGCTGACCTCAAAAGTACACTTATATCATCCTTCATTCTCCTTTTTTTGGCCTTAATTTCTAGTATTTCATCTATTAGTCTTTTCCTTCTGTGCCTTTCGCTCATCCTGCTTCAGGCGTTTTTGGTCATAAAGGTACATGTGATACTTCTGCCTACCAGCAGCCGCAGAAAGGAGTAGCTCCTTTGTATAGGCGATCTTAGGAAGCCTTACAATACTTCACACATGGTCATGAATAACACGCTGAGGCATCAATGAATGTTCTTTAAGATTTTCTACCATTACCTCCTTGTTCTGTGAGCATGTGACAGGATCAGAGCAGGTTTTCCTATCTCCCACAGATGATGACGCTCTACTTTGTTCGATAAACACAAATGATAGAATTCATCCAAACAATATTTTTTCTGGGTGGCAACCTCTGAAAGAGTGGGATGCTGACATCAGACTGAGAAATCAGTCAAAGAAGTTGCCAAACTCTCTTACAATCTCATCACACAATTTTCCTTCAATTCTACCATTCTCCACAAAAAAACATAAAAAAAAAAAAAGAAACGCAGAACTGTAGTGAGTTTTTGGGTGCTCATCTCTCTTGGATCTAGAAAAGGCCCACTTCTCAGAAGAGGATATTTGAGTGGAGCCTTTTCAAACGGCTTAGACACCATTTGCAACAAAAACTGCTTGCAGTTCTGCCTGAATTCCAGTTCCAGTCTCTCAGCATCTGGATTGTTCTTCCTTATGTTCCTCTAGGGCCCACTGACTGATAAATCCCACTTTCAGTTTGGGCATCCTGATGTGGTGGTCTGTGCCAGCAAAGTCGACTTGCAGTAGTTTTACAGGCGTTGTTGCATTCTTCATAACACCGGGCTTGATGCATTTTCCATCAGACTCCTGAGCATGTTTGTGAGATCCCTGCTCATAAACGCCTGCATGGGTTTGTCAGTCTGATACAACTTCAGAAATGGGATGATTTATCTTGCCACCATTATAAAGAAGTTCAACTCTGCTGGGAGAAGGTCACCTTGAACAATTCTCTGAGCAGTGTTGAAAGACCTAGTCAAAGGTTCTGTTACAGATTTTGTTTTTACAGCATTGATCTTAAGACATGATCAAATCTGTAGAGCTCACTCAGCATTTTCCTGCTGTCAATGACCGCAGAAGTCAAGGGGAAAGGATGAGGAACCCATCACTACTGTGTGTCATTTTTGGCTTGACAGTGCATTTCCTAGGTTCCAGTCTGTTGATGCACACCCTGCTCTGACTGAATTATGTTGGACATGCAAACCACAACTTTAAACATCGTCCTGCCTGTTTGTTCCTCATTGTTATGCTGGGCATGAAAAAAAAACAGCTTCCAGGTTGCATTTGGACCATCCATGGGCATCTGGTTTTGGTTCTGGAAGCCGATATCTGAGCATACTTTTTCAACCTGCACAATACATTTGTTTGGCAGTGTGAAGACCTTTGAAAAAAGAAGTCTGATATCTTGTGTAAACTTGATTATCATTCCAGAATCTCAAGTGCGTGTCAAGCTGGCATTTCTCATCTCCTTATCAAGAATTTCATCAAATACAATATCAGCATAGCCAATCTCTTTCTTGGCCTTGGCCTTCATTAAGGAAGAGAAATGGGGAGCTAAACCAAAAGTGGTGAGCTACACCAATTTTTTCTCCCCAGAAGTAAATTGTTTAGCTATGTCACTGTCAGGAAACACGGTTTGGAATATGTCCCCTATATTCTCACCTCACTTGTAGGAATAGTGGCTTGTTACAACCTTAATTGTCCAACATATTTCTGCCTGAAGTGCTGGATTGAAGCTGATAAAATGTTTGATTGTTCCTGTAGTCTTGGTGCTTATTTGATGTGTATTAGGCAAACCACTACATTCCTGAGATGATGTATCTGTTGTTTGTCTATCGGATGCTTCTGCAGCACTGGGTCAGACTACATTACTAGTTGCTGATGTTGAGATGACTGTGCTGCTTGGTCCTTCGATTGTTTGCTGAAAAGAAATCCCCCAGTGCAGGACCTGGACTATGAATTCTTTTCATCATGTATCGATGCTTTTTCTGTAAAAAGGGCAAAATAGGACAAAAATGTCTGCTTCACATCACAAAGACAAAAAAAAGAGTATAAGTAGGTACATAAATCCACAAATACAGCAAAGCTAAATAAGATTATATGAAGCTATAATTACATGCCTTCTTATTTACCAAACAATGAGAAAATGTATATACCAAAGTCCCATATGCACACAGCTTTGTCACGGTTTTTACACATTTCTTGGTTTTGGTATTTATCAGATCAGCCTCGTTTCAGGTCCCTTCTGTGATGTATTTAGTTTATTCCCTGTATCTAGTTATCCTCAGTTACATTTAGATTGTCTTTTTGTTCCTTTGTTGCTCTCTCTCTCTCGCCCCCTGTTGCCACTAGCTCTATCTCCTCAGTTATTCTTCCAACTCCTTCTGCACACCTGACATCAGTTAGTCAAATCAACCCCTGCCATTGCTACAACTCTCATCCTTCCAGCTCCTCTCAATGTCCCATTTAGCGCTGGTTCCTACTGTTTACTTCATGCCACTTCCTTGTTGCTTCCCAAACCAATGTTTTATTTTTACTCAGGCTCCTGCACCCTCCAGTGTTTTGTGAGTTTGTAACTGCTCCCTGCCTTTGTCTGTGTGCTTTTGGGTCCTACAGCAATCACTACCAAAACATGACAAGCTTCGTTATTGCTCAATTAACCTCGTTAATGAGAGACTGTATGTTCTACCACATGG
This sequence comes from Fundulus heteroclitus, assembly GCF_011125445.2. Classification (NCBI taxonomy): domain Eukaryota; kingdom Metazoa; phylum Chordata; class Actinopteri; order Cyprinodontiformes; family Fundulidae; genus Fundulus; species Fundulus heteroclitus. The sequence goes on along the minus strand of NC_046364.1, from coordinate 20,292,795 downwards.
CAATAAATCTAGCATATTTAAGATATAAGGTCTCCTAAGAAAGATTAGATTGTCTATGAGAGCTACAAAACAGCAGCAAACACATCTGCATTCTCCGTGAAATCCAGCATTTTGTTGGTAACTAATTTTCTCACCAAAGTATTCGTTAAAAAAAATCAACACTTTTCACATAGATTACACAGGGAGCTCTAGAAACATTTTTAATCAATGTAAGGTTCGTATAGTCTTTTAAATAAATGTCTTCTGTTCACAATATTTGTTTTTCATATATCATTTACTCTGTTTATTAGCATTATTCGATGACCAAATATAATTATAATGGTGTGTGGTATTTGTCTCTACGCATGCCACACACCAGGGGGTGGGGTGGTCTCTACTTAAATCCTACCACAATTTTTCTGGCCTTACCATTTCCTGTATTTTATTTTGTTTTTAACTGTTATCATTTAAAGTTGGTGTGTGAAAGACATGTGTATTGGACATTTATGAACATATCACGTCTCATATTGGTTTAAAACGGGACACAACATTTAACTGCCAAATAAAAGATAACTTTGTATTTTAAAGGACAGGTGGCAAACCTAACCACGGCACACACAGCGTTCACTATATGAAGGTAACCGACCAAAAATCTAAAATACTGTGCAACTAATTCAAACTCTACTAATTATAGTAATAATATGAAATGAATGTGTAGTCTCACAAGAAATCAGAAGCACAGCAAGCATGACAAAACATTGCCAAACCATTGCAACTTTTTAGCTAACAACCTTTACTAGTGTTTCAATTTAAAAAATGAGTCGTTCAACATTTTAAAGTACTGTACATGACATAAAACCCTAGCTCGACCCATCCTTCAAACAACTAATTTGCAATGTACCTGTAATGTTGTAAGCTCGCTTAAATTTAGGATTCCCTTCTATTTCTTTGGCTAACCTTTTGCATGGCTTGACAGTGCCGGAAGCAGTAAGCAACATGCAGATTCGTTTCAGCCATCCTTTGTATTTCTTCTTTTTGAGCCAGCGTTTTAAACCGGCAACCTCCTGGCATTTTTTTCTCCCGTTCACCAGAGAAGTGAGCGACTAGTGTTAGACAACGTTGCGAGCTCAAAGTAGGTCTGCTTCATAGCTATGCCAGAGGAAGCCGCTGGTGCAACGGCTATTCTCTTCGTCTGGGGATGTCTGCTGCTCACATGCCGGCATCACAGAAAGGAGCAAACCCACTCTGAGTGGCAGAGAGGCTTTCTGAGATGACAAAATCTTCACACTATGTTTTTATTCTTTTTACAGTAAATATCTAATTGAGGTTTTTAATCAAACTGTTAGTGTTCTTTATAACAAACTGTGCAGTTAGAATATTAAGCACCTTCAAGGACTTTATAAAGGAATCGGGCACTTTCCAAACCTTCAAAATGCCATGTTACAATTATAGGATTTCTTTTAGGGATTTCAAGCACCCGTACAAATGCTGAATAAATTAGAACGTTATTTAAAAGTTAATGTATTCCAGTAATTTAGTTAAAAAAAAGACACTCAATAGTTAGTCGGGCCTCATTTTGAGTGAATTACTGCATCAATGTGCCGTGGGATGGAGGTGATTAGCCTGTAGATCTGCTGAGGTGTCATGGAAGCCAAGGTTGCTTTAATACCAGCCTTCATTGTTGAAGGCTGGTATTAAAATCCTCTTGATAACACTCCATTGGTTCTCTTCAGGTTTAATGTCAGACCAGTTTCCAGGCCAAACTGGCCAGCATTGTAGCGCCGTGGTTGTGGAACCAGGTTTTGGCAGTGTGAGCAGGCGTCAAGTTCTGCAGGGAAAGAAAATCAGCATCTCCATGAAGCTCGTCAGCAGACAGAAGCATCAAGTGCTCTGAAACATCCTGACACAATGATCTGACTTTGAACTTGATAAAGCCTAGTGGACCAACAACAGCAGATGTCATGTGGCTTCCCAAAACAACACTGACTGTGGAAACTTCACTGAAGACCTAAATACATTTGGATTCTGTGCCTCTCCACTAATCCCACCGACTGTGCGACAATGTTCACATGAAATGCCAAATTTCCTTTCATCTAAAAAGTGTTTTTTATCATCATTGAGCAGCAGTCCAGTCCCTTTTTTAAATATATGTATTCTTTATTTAACCAGGAAAATAACTAATTGAGAGGGAACCCTCCTTTTTAAGAGTGACCTGGCCAAGACAACAGCATAAAACATACTACAAACCAAAAAAAAAAAAAAAAAAACCACATACATAAAACACATAACCAAGAGGCATCACATCATTAAGGAATAGGGCAGTTACTAGGAGCCAAATGATCTAGTGTCTGTCCTTTAAGATTGATTTGAATTGCCCAAAAATAACAAGAGAGGATAACTTTAAGTCGCTCTGTGTGTCATTCCAGGTAGGAGGGGCAGAAAATGTAAAAAAACGTTTTACTCATTTCCGTTCTGACCTTTGGGACCTGCATTTTATTTCAGGAAAGATTCAGGAAAGGTCCTTCAGGAGTGGGAAAATCAGAAAGCCACACAAAAGCTGGAGCCCATGTCTTGTATACATCTGTGTTTGTCGGCTCTGGACACACTGACTCCAGTCCATTCCTCGTTAACCTCCCGCAAACATTTGAGTGAGCTTTACATCATAAGCCTCTAAATGCAGTACCTATCCCAATAACTTGTAAATATATAACCAAACACAATCATTTAACTCAACTTTCCATTAATAAACTGTAACACTGCATATGGTCAGCAGCTATCTTTTTCACAATGACGTTTTGTGAATTGCCCTTTTACATTGGGCCTAATGACAGACTATTGGACAGTGACGACAGAAGTCTTCTTCATGATTTTGTAGATCACAATGTAACAAATCAGAAATTAAAATGATTTACTATTGTTAGTCTGCTTTGATATTCACATTTTCAGAGAAACCCCACTTTGGGTTTTTTATTAGCTGTAAGCCATAATCATCCAATTGATCATAAATAAAAGTTTGAGAAATGCCAAATATCATTAACAGAAAACAATTGGTTCTAGTTATCAATAAATAACGAATATCACATAAAGGTTCAATATTTTCTCTTACTGATTTCAGAAAGTGACACTCTAATTATATATTGCTTTGTTACACATAGTGAAAGATCTTTTACCGTTATTTCTTGTCATTTTGATGATTATGGCATACATATGATTAAAACCTAAAACTAAATGTCTCAGAAAATTTTATTATTACACAAGATCAACAACAAATGCTTCATAATCTGTTAACCAGAATTATCAGAATTACAATAAATGGAGGCTTGAAATATGTCACTATATGTGCAATAAATCCATAAATGAGTTCCATTATCAGAAATGAGTGACAAAAACTATTGAACCTCTTCACAGTATTCATCTTTTTCAACTGGTCTTTGAGACATTTAAGCTTCATTAGAGTTGGAGTTAACCGGCAGGATTGGCTGCAGAATTGGTTTCATTAAAAGTTTGTCCGACAGGCGGCAATGCGACAGTTTAAGCAGGAGCATGGCTGAGACTAAAAAATCATTCTAATGGAAAGGATTGATAACACCATATGGGTTATAAAACAACAATGAATAATGATTATGAATAGTGAAATCTGACCATTGCAGTGTATCTCAATCCTATTCAAAAACACCTTTGAATTTGAGCCAAATTTCATATGAAACCCTGCAGTGTTTTCACATTCAGCCTAAAAGTTTTTAGCTGCAGAGAAAGGAATTTTATTAAAAGTCTGAGTATAAAGAGATGAACAAGGACAAAAATACCATTGGATGTAGTAAAAACAACCTGAACAGATACCTCATGTGAAGTGATGTCACCACACACACACACACACACACACACACACACACATACATACATATATATATATATATATATATATATATATATATATATATATATATATATATATATATATATATATATATATATATATATATATATATATATATATATATATATATATATGTATGTGTGTGTGTGTTTTGGGGAGGCTGAAGGCATTTATTTATTTTTTCTTATAAAGAAAAATATCACCACAAGATAGCTAAACCAGTAGAAGAACTGAAAACAAATGTTATTCTGGGTGTGACAAATTATCTAAAGCGAGTTTGACTGACTCACTTTAATGTCCTGCTAGTGCCTTTAAATATCGTCTATTGAAAGATAATCATTGCTTTGATTGGTTCTCTTTCTGTGATGGTTTATAGCATGTAATTTATTATTTTTTTTTATTAATTTTTTTGGCATGTGAATTATTTCAACATGTCCCCCCAGTGTCCCCATGTGTGTTCCCGCAGACCTTATAGTCCACATGTGCGGTGGAGCAGCGATCACTGCTGATAGCATGCAGCTTCTGCAGGTGTCAGTATGACTGTAGCCAGTAGGAGGGACTTGATGCTCCAACTTCTCATTTTGCGTCTCTCCGCTTTCCAGCCAGTCGTCCTGGTCCTGCTCGGAGAGAGAGAGAGAGAGGCGACGACGGGCATCAGCAGCGCCGCATTTCGTGGCAACACAATGCATCTGAGGCTGACCGTGCGAGTGGAAGCTTTTTGTATCACGCTTTCCTGTTTTTGATTCGCGTTTCTCTTCTGTGTTCTCTTTTTTTTTATTATTTATCTATTTTTTTTGTTGCATCTTGTCTTTCTTCCCCCCCACCTCCTCCCCCCCTTTTTTTTCCCACCCAGCAGCCTCTGACGCGCAAGGACACTACAGCATACATCCACGGCAGGAACGCTCACACAGAGCATCCTCTGTACAGGCGCACCAGCCGTCCTCCTTCCTTCCTCTCTACCTTCCTTCCTCCCACTCTCCTCCTCTCCTTTCTCTCTCTTTTTTTTTCTTTCTTGTTTCTGTTGGAACCCAGAGGACATCGGGAACCCTGCTACTTACCCCCCCTCCACCCACCCACACACCCACTTTTGCCCCGGAGACATGGATCTATGGTTTCATTCGATCCGGATTTGCTGGTGGAGGGTTTTGCTTCTGATGAGTGTTTTCCAGGACTATCTGAGCTCCATGCTGGACTGCCCGCCGACTTGCAGCTGCTCTCAAACAGAGATCTATTGCAATAAGTCCGACAATGGCAGGTTTTTCCCCTTGCTCGCCCTGCAAGACACTGGGAGCAATGGGACCAGCGTGGATATTGCGGACTTGTTCAAAAACATCACCTCCATGTAAGTAGCTGCAGATTATGCTGCGCGTTTCAGAATCATTAATTGAGCCCCCCCCCCCCCCCCCCCCCTCGCAACCCCAACCCCCACTCCCTTTCTGTCTGTTGCTTTCTTCGCACTGATGTGACTTGTTGGGTGCATGCGCTATTATTATGAGACTTTTTCACGCTTCCAACAGTCGAACAGCCTTTTTTTTTTTTAATGATATAACCATTTCTGATTGGTTGTCTTTGAGTGAAAATAAACAGCTGAGCCTCCAAACAGGGTAAATAAGTCCACCCGAAACCCCGTAAGGGAGTGTGATATTTTGACGTGTGCGTCCACAAAGTTGCGTCTCCGCAGGAGCAGCGGCAGCGCAAAGCCTGCACCTCCAAGAAGGAGGGGGGGGGGTGTTGCAGAGAACCCCCGCATCACTTCATCCCCACTTCATCCCCCACGTTCCCGTTCCGCTCCCACTGACTGGGCCCTATGAAAGAGACATAAATGGTGCAGTGAGGTCAAGCAGCTCCATCACAGCCCCTGACACCCCCCCCCCCCCACCCCTTCATGAAAACTTTATATCACGTCCAGTTGATGATGATGATGATGATCATCATCATCATCATGAAGGAGGGAGGGATGGGTGATCACTTGTGGCTTTCAGATTTTTGAGCTACGACTTAACACAAAACAGCTATGATGACGGCAGACTATCAAACCACCCGCACACCCACACACCCACAGAAGAAGCTACATTTTTATTCTAACACCCCCCCCCCCCCCTTCTCTCTCTCTTTTTCTCTCTCTCTCTGGCATCGATCCCTCCTCCCAACATCAAAGCTTTCTTTCTTGAAAAGTCAGAGGAAGAAGGGTTGGGGAGGAGGGATGGAAAAGGATGAAAAAAAAAAAAAAAAACGCCGACTTATCAGGCCTTAAAAATAAAATAAAGAAATAAGACCCCCGGTGTCTTTGAGGCTGATTTGCATAGAAAGTAAACACCCCACGTTAACGCAGCGGAATTCCCCGCACGGCTTCCTCCTCCGCACCGCAAAGGACTTTTTTTCCTCCTATCAGTGTATTCGGTTTTCCGTTTGCTACCCCCCTTTTTTCTTTTTTTCTTTTTTCGATACGGAGGCGAAGCAGACAACAACTTCCTCTGTGCCACGGTTCACCGCCTCCCCGGGCCACTAGAGGGTAGCCTGGTACCCCTTATACGCTCTCCCGCCACAACACAGGAGTCATTGACGTGACTGTTTTATCAGGGGGGGGGAAATTCGCCATGGTTTGTTTGCCAGAACGAGCGACGCATTTTTTTTTTTTATTACACTCGGCTGCATTAAGTAAAAAGGTGGAACAGTTAGAGGTAATCACTGTTAGTGATTAGCGTGACCGCAGGATGACCCACGCATACAGATTAACTCATTGCCAAACCTGCTCCATTGGCTCATTTATTCCCTCCTTTCTCATCCACTGAGGTCCCAAAAGCTTCTGCTCTCTGCTGAAATGTGCATATGCTGTAAAAAACAGACGTTTAATTTGGAGGGGATTGAATATTAGCCATGAAAATGTGGTACATTTTAATTAAGTGTTTCTCTTAGCAATAGTTTGTGTTAAGACCACACATAGATTTGAGTTTTGAGTTGAGTCCAGGTCAAGCCTACGAACCTAATTTAGATAAAGGAAAAACCACTTGGTCTAAATATGTATTCAGGTTAGATTTTCACAGTCTTTTGAAAAAAAAAAAAAAATAAATAAAATAGCCCACCCTGAGGCAACCTGTGTGATCCTATTTGGACCTATGGATATTTGCTGTCACTTTTTAACAGAAGGCTAGTGAAAAAAAAATTATATAAATAAACCATAAACCTTTTAGTAAAATATATGAAAACTGTAATTTATGGTGAGGAATGAATAAGGATAACCCAACATTTATTTCCACTTAAATTGGCAAAAAAAAATTACCCACAGGCGCATGACAACAGGTTCACGTGATGAAGACATTGTTACTTATAATTTTGAAGAAGGTTGGCCTGTGTAAACCTCAGGCATTTAGCTTCCTTAGAGAGAAGACACTAGCAGTGTGTGGGTCTGGTAACACATCTTAAGATGTCTTCAAAATAAATGTAGCTATTCCACTATATGCAAAAGAGCGTAGTAGTGGAAGACATTTAAAGCAGCAGTCAACGTACCCCAGTACAGTTCATCCTGAAAGCACACTGTAAGATGCCAAGAGAAGTCTTCAAAAAACCTGTGTCATCATGCACTAGGGTCTTGTTGTTGTAGAACTGAAAGAGCATGCAGATGTATAATCGGAAAAGACTGCACAAGTCTCTTTCATGACTGGCGTGCAAGGAGAAAATCTTTTCCTTCTAGGAAAAATACCAAGACCCACCTAGCGTTTGCCAAAGAGAACGTAGAGACAGACATCTGGACCCCAGGAATAATGTTATTTGAACAGATGAGTCTAAGGCTGATTAAGATAAGATGCTTTTATTTTTTCATTATACATACAAGGTACATACAATGATATTTCGTAAATCAGATGGAGAGTTAGCCTGGGGTGCTGCGACTGATCGCGGCGCCACTAATGGCCGACCTGACCAGTATGTCTTTAATGGTACGGGAAGCGCCTGGAGGATATCTACGCAGACACGGGGAGAACATGCAAACTCCACTGACTTGGACACCAGAAACAGCGAACATGTTTAACACAAACCAAATACAGCGATACAGAAAAAAAAAAAAGAGTCCAGTACCAACTGTGCAGCATCTAGCTAGACGTGTCATGGTGTGGTAATGTTTTTGCGACTACAGGACTTGGTTACCTCACCATCATAGAAGCCACCATGAAATCTAACGTCTATCAGAGGCTCCTCAAAAAAGATGTGAGACCATCTGTAAAATAATGGAAGCCTTAGCTGAACTGGACCCTGTAACATGAATATGACCCAAAACACATCAGTCCTGCCATCAAGGACTGGCCGACAATTAAGAAATGGAGAGATCTGAGTCAAGTAAAAGTCAAAATCTAGAGGGTGTACTAACTGTTTTCCTCTGTTAAAATACACATTTATGTATAAATCTTTCCTTTACTGAGTAAAGCAAGGTTATTTTTGTTGTTTGCAGGCATTATCTAGTTAAAAATATGTTTAAACAATGATTAAAATGTCCATAGACGTCTAAGCCAAAATTGGTATAATTGGTCATTTTTTACCACTATTCTCAAATTTTGTAGCTCTGGCTAATGGAAATACAAAATTTCATCACACTGAGAAGTTGTGTGTGTTGGAACCAGAAAAAAAAAAAAAAGATTTGTATCTAGCTTTAACCAGTTTAATTACCATGCTAATGCTAATGTCAAACTTCTCTTAACCATGACGGTCACTGTGATTGAACAACATATCTTAGCTGTCTCGTTATCTTGAAAATGGTTTACAAGTCATCTTGCAAAAATGGAATTAATTCCATGTGTTTGCTTCTTTTTACCATGGTGGGAAAAACTAAATGAGCAAAATGCTCTTAATAGCTAATAAATTAGCTTACTTAGTTGATTAAGTAAATTTTAGCTGTTAGAAGTATATACTTTATACTCAGAAATGTTGAATAAGATTTACTCAAATAAAAAGCATGAAAGCTACAACTTCAGTTTTTCTATAAAATGTATTATATGTATGGAATTATTATGTTTCTAAAATATATTCTAAATTTGAACAGTTGGTTGTATCAGTGCGTTTCTTTTTAAATAAGAGCAAAGTCACAATCTCATTGCCTCGTTTGCCTTTGAGAAAACCCATTGCAACTGACCCAGGACTAATTGTGCATTCCTAGCCTGCATGCTCCCCTTTTTTCTCCGTTCTCAGCTGCTCAGTATGGATGGCAACATCCACCCAGCACCACCACCACCAGCAGCTCAATGACAGCCCATCAGAGACCACACCACCCAATGTCACAGAATCTAATATAAATGCACTGGTAAAACAAACCGTTAGAATTTACCCGATAAAGCTGGTGGAACTATTTGCTCACATTTGAGTTTGAGCGGATTTATTGAGCATTTCTTGGGAGAAATTGAATAGATTAAGCAGCTACAGATACTTAAAACACATTTCAGTTTTTAATATTTACATAAAAATTTGTGAAAATCGTACTAATCATGAAAAACACTTTGTTAGTTTAGCAGGTAAAAGTTGGTGGAGAAGTGCTTAAGTAAAGCAACATGGTGTAGTTTCAACCTAAAAATAAAATAAAACCTAATGAGAAATGGGAGGAAACTAAAATAAGTGTGTGTGTGTGTGTGTGTGTGTGTGTGTGTGTGTGTGTGTGTGTGTGTGTGTGTGTGTGGAGGAGGGGTGTCAATAAATAATGATGTTCTATTTGTCCTCTCATTTTAATTCTACTCAGAGGATCAAAGAAATGCATTTGAAAGCATTCATTTTAGCTAGTATCTTAATATACAATGACAATACAACCAGAAATTATCAAGTTAAACGACTGTAACACTTATCAAAGAGTTCAGGGAGATTTTAATAACTTTTAATTAGATATTCTGAAAGATTAATAACAGAAACTAAGGGTTTAGTTAAACAAATTAGCCAAATTCCAATTAATTAAAAAAATAGTTACTCAATTTAGTTAAATTCTAACAAATCACTAATATTTTTTTGCCTATCTGGTGTGTAATACATTAACAAGCAAAAATGTTTTTTAAAGGTATTAAATATGACTAAAACAGTAGTAACCTTTTGAAAATCTATATAAAACTCTAGCAAGGTGGCAAGAGCAATTAAGATGTGTTGTAAACTATTATTACACTAAACACTGAACATTAACAACATATTCTCGATTAGAATTTAAAAATGTTTAATGGAAAATATTGAATACCCTCTGAAATTCATTTTTACAGTGCATGGCTTAGCTGGGACTGTGCAGAGTGGTTTGCAGTCACCTACTGCATCTTTAATTATCAGAACAAAGCAATTTCATGCTTGATACTAATTCTTATTGCCCAGATAGCCACGCTCTTTAAAAATTATAACTGGTATCCATAGTAATATGAAGCAGTCAGATGCTGAGCCCACATACACCACAAGTGGTCCTTGATCCTCTCTCTTTTAAGTAGGAAGACGCATGTGTTCTGCCAGCAAGAACACCTTTTCTTCCCTTTTTGTTAAAAAGGCATAAGCAGATTGGGCAAATTCACACAGACAGAAAGCTGCAGCAAAGCTACTAGCAAGAAGTACCGAAAGAAAGTGGGGGGTACTGGCCAGCCAAATCAAACTGCCAAGTCCAGATAATAGTTTTCTAGTTCTCTCACATTAGAGATTCATCACAAGAAGCATCGCTGCATGAAGCGGATAAGATAAGGCCTTGCTGTGATACTAGAGGAGGGGAGGAAAAACGGCTTTCTGAGAGAAGCAAAGGCATTTTACTGGTTTGTGAAAATGTGTCTGGGAGCCGAGCTCAGGAATCCAGTCCGCATTCTTTACCTCTGACTAGAATGTGTGGCCTTATTTTTCTTGATATTTGTGTTTTCTACTGTATTTGGTATCCTCATTGCTTTGTGCTTGCAGGCCTTTAGGTTTGAAAGGAGAGGTTCCCATCTGAAGCTGTGTTATAGTACCTTCTTTTATTCTTTCAGCAAATCAGTTGCTCTTTCATACCCTATAGCACATAAAATCAATTTTTCCACTTTTAGTACTTGTTGTATTCTGCTGCTGGTCAGATAAAATATTCCCAAGTTTTGAAGCCCTGCTGGCTCTGTTTTCCTATTGAGAAGGGGTTCACGTCAAGATTCAGTGCCTTGCAAAAGGCATGCAAAAAAGGAACAGAAGAACACATGGTTTCAATTTTATTATTATTACAACTAAAAGCATGTCATGCATTTGTTTTGGGTGCTTTGATTCAGGACCTTGTAGAATCACCTTTTGCTGCAATTACAACAAGTGATCTGCATATTCATAGACCTAAATGCGCACACAATAGACATTTTAACATGGCATTTATGGTTGTAACTCAACAAGATGTGAACATTTTCTAGGAGTTAGAAAACATTTGCAAAGCAAATGCGTGCTGAAGCAAGTGTATGTCAAAACAGCCAACCACATATAGTGTTACTACATTCTTTGGAGCCTCTACCCACCATAAGTATGATAGTTCAAACAGATGGCAAACAGTGGCAGAGTTCACCAAGTCCCTAACATTTAGGAAACATCCATGGTGCTTAAAATCCTCAACCCCTCATTGTGCAGTGAAAACTTAGTGCAGACAGATGTGTTGACCGGTCATGCAGCAGACTGGGGAACAAAATCCTCCTCTCTGCACTTGCAGGAACATTTTATTGTCTCATAATTTTAAGTGTCAATCCTTCTTTCCATTTAAGTACTAGAAGACACTTCCCCACTGTGGTTACTGTAAGAAAAGCTTTGGCGCTACTGAGAATGGTTAACAATGTAAAAGGGAGTATGATTTGAAAAACATTTAAAAGGGATCGCACCCTCAGATTCCACTCGCAGTCACATGTTCGCAATTTCACGCTCTACGCAGCCTCGGCCACTGATCTCTACGGTCATTACTGTGCCTCTCTTTTGCCCCCCATCTCCTGAGGCCCTGGGTTTGATCCTTCTATTCAAAAATGCTGGCATGCTGCTGCTATCATCGAGGCACTTTATTCGCATTTGATGGCAGACATTTTGAGTTACTATTTCGGATGTAAACGGGAGTCACGTGAAAAATAGCTGCAATCCACTCGGAGAAAAAGCTTACACCGGGTTTTGTTTTTCTGGAACAACCTATGGGAAGACATGATGGTGCTGTTCTCCTCCCGCTATGACAAGTTGGTCTATCGGCTGTGAAAAGGGTCCAGAGATAAAATCAATCTGTGACTGATGGTTCCACATAAGGTGTGAATGCTACGTCTCTCATCATAGCAGACAAACACCTACTTTGAAACTGTTGCAGGAGATCTACATTAAATTGTAAAGTATATATATATATATATATATACAGGAGTTTCAAAGTAGCTGTTTGTCTGTTATGTGAAAAGATGTGAGATGTAGGATTCACACTTCATGTTGAACCATCAGTTCTGGCCATGTGCGCCTAGACATTCTCAAAAAGTCAAGATTTTGATAACTTTTAATCCTCCATGCCCTAAAGGGATGGTGAGCAAATTTAAAGGCGATATCTCAAGATCCCTAGGAGAATTTGTTAAAGTTTGACTTGTATAGAACCTCAAAAACCCTCAAATATAACCCTTTGACCCAAAATGGCCACCTTCCTGTTGGTTTTAGAACAAACCTCCAAGATATATTTATTTTTTCTTGTCTTGGAGGGTCCTAGCTATGTACCAAAGTTCAGATGTCTATATTATACCAGTTGGCCTGGCTGAGTTTAGGAGGTGCTGTGGAGCCATTTGACCACAACCCTGTGTCATTTAATTGAAATACAAAAAAAATCACTATGGGGGGTGAAATTTCTGTGAGGATTGGTAAGTTTCTAAGCATGTTCATTTGGTAAAATAATATTAACAAACCCGATTACGATAGGCCTTGGCAGTGTTTTGCTGTACTTATTTTAGATGTATTTAATAAATAAGTAGGAAGTCTTTTTCAGTACTTTACTCTGAGCACCGATCAGAGCAAATTAAGCCAAACTGGCTGATTCTGATCTGGGTGATAGATAGGGGATGATCTAGTTTAATGTGTAAATTACAATTATTTTGCCACCATTGAAAACCTTATCTTCTACTATGTCTCGTGATGTGATTCCACGTCTTGTTTTCCTAATATATGACCGTTAATATGTGACCGCTGCATGCCTTTGCGCTTCGTAGTCTGTTTTTTAAAACTGCCATCGCTCCAAGTTTATCCGGAGAGATTTATGTGCATTGTAAAATTGCCATCTGCCTATCCACAAACAAGATGAGACTCCCAGCCTGTTAAATGGTTTACTGTTTATTTCTGTCGCCAAGAGTGGCTTGATTCTTCTCGTTTAACATCTTTTCAAAATCTTGATCCCCCGGTCCATGAAAGAGTGTGTCGTCTTGTTTTAAAGACTCTCTGCTCTCCTTTCATTTGTGTCACGAGTTTCATTTGCCTTGATCACTATTCACTTGCAGAACATGCACCCTTCAAACTCTCAAGGTCCTCATATTGTGTACAAAAGGTGTTTTCAAGGTGTCTCTGCAGGGTTTCATTTACTGCCTATTTTAGAAGTGACTGAAACTTGTCTGTTGCATTTTTCAAACCAACAAAACTCCAGCTGTGGTTGCTTGCTGCGCTCAGAAATTGACAGATTTTGAGGTTTTTGAGGCAGTTTTCAAATAACGTAAATGGTAATACAAAACTATTTCGTTTACTCGCGGTTAGTTGTGGGGTGAAGCCCTTCATTATGGAACAGTTGTGTTTACTCTTTAAAATGTCCTTCTTAGCAAAGGACCTTTAATTCTCTCAGATTCTTGGGCTGTCTGGAATAAACTGCATGTTTGAGAGCATCTCAAAGGAACTCACTTATACTGAGGTCAGGAGACAACTGCAGCCAATGAGAGGTTGATTTGGCCTTTTGTTTTAGATCATTGTTATGCTGGAACATTGAAACAGATTCTGAGCTGATGAGTGCAAGTTATCTCTCAGATCTTGTAATAGCTTGCAGCATTTATCGTCATCAGCCATCAATGTTGACCGAGTTCCCAGTACCTTTGTAGCTCACAGACCCACAACCCATCAGTGTTCCACCTCTGGGTTTCACAGTAAGCAGCTTGCACTTTTCTTCATAGTCCTTGGTTGTGGCCATTAAATAAAGTTCAGTTTAGGTGTCATCAAGTTTTGATCATCTGGCGACTTGACCATACAAGCCGCTTATTTCTTCGAGCTCCTTCTTGTTGTGCAGTCCCAAACAACCACATTACTTTTTTTATAAGGAATCCTGTATGTTAATGGTTATTTGTGGGTTTTTCTTTGCATCCCTAACAGTTTTCCTAGCAGTTCAGATTTATCCTTTGTTTTGTTTTTTTTGTTTTTTGTGGCCTGGTTTAAACACGATCCCTGATTTTCCACTCTCCAATTAAAGCTTAAACAGTGCTGTTTGGCATTTCCATATCCCTTGGATATTCTATCATATCGGTTTTATAAAGTTCAACAACCTTTTCCCATAGACCCTTTGATAATTACTTTCCTTTCTCCATGGCTCAGAGTCTAGTAACATCAGAGCAGCGCTGCATGAAACGTGCACAGGTCTGTCAGAAGCCCAGAACCTCACCGACTTTTTATAAACACACATCACAGTTAATGATGGTAATCTTTAGTGGCTACTTAAACCTTTATGAATCAAGTTGTTAGTATGGTGTAGGGCGAAAACATCCAGGTTATGTAAACTGTTTATCAGCCTCATTTTGGTAGATTCTGTTGTCATGATTTAAATAGAGCAAACACAACTGTTTGGTAATGAATGGCTTTACTCAACCACTAACCATGAATCAAAGACAGGTTTTTGTATTGTCATTCATATTCTCTAAAAACATGTTTCTAAATTAGACATTAGGCCACGGTTTGTAAACTGAAGAGCACCACTTTATTGATCTTTGGACACCTTCAAAGCACATAGTTGAACTGAAACTATCTTGCAGAGAAAACAAACCTGTTCAATACAGAATTGCTAAGGTCTGCTAAGGTGACTTGTGTGGGCTGAGAGCTGCCCCCACCCCCAGCCCCCTGGCTCAGACACCGAGCATTACTGCATTACATAAAATCACTATTTTTGCTGCCTGTTATAACTCGCAAGCAGCCCACGTCCATCCACGTGTTTATGACTTTGGATCTTCAGCAGAAATCTTGCATAAGGCTTCTCGGCAGAAATTGATTTGTAGACTTATGGAATTTCACCGTAGTCATAAAATGCAAAGAGTTCAGATTTGGAGGGGTACTTGAACTCATAGAGAAAATATATTACACATTCATGTATTTGGGACTTGTATATTGCTCTACCACTTAATCAGGTTAGTCTGTTTTTTGCTGTTTTTTTGCTGTTTGTTGTAAACAAGGAATAATGTATTTTTCTGTTCCTGAGAGGATTAAAAGCTGCCTCGAGCAACTAGTTATTCAAAAACTGACATTAAACAACCTTCAAAGATCATCAGAAAGATATATATTTCCTCATTGGGCCACTTAGAGGAGAAAATTGTCACAGTGCATAACTCAGGGTGAAATTATCCAGCATCCCCACTTTACTTTTTCCTATTCCACCCAGCTCAATAAAAAACAAGAACAACCAAAAAAGAAAAAAACAACAACATTGTAACCTATGGTGCCTTTTTACTCTAAATTAAACATTTTCATCAGCAAAACATGGTTGCCTGATTAACAAGTAGAATCAGAAATACAATAAATATAGACAAATATTTTTAGGATAAAAATATTTATTTATCTAAAAATGTAAATAAAAAGACTCTTCATTGAAAATGGCTACCACTAGTGTTGGGTTTACCTCCTTTGTGTGATACTGTCAGTTTAGGGTTCCACATCCATTACCTGTGCAAAATAAATGTCTTCTCAACCCGTCAGAAAAGGTTCCTTTATGATTGAATCAATGGAATTATCTTTGATCCACAGCAGGTAAAGTTACCTATGCAGGCTCAAAAATATAGATACAACATAGATACAACCTACTTATAGCATAACACTGCCCCCTACATTGCTTGACCATAAAACCTCTTCAGCAGGCACTTGGTGTGTCTGACACTAAACTCTTCAGAAATAGTTATCCAGATTTTTTCCTTGGTGATCATATTTGATCCAAGTGTTTTGTTGCAGTACAGTACACAAACCGCGCATATACCAATGCACTCAATGTGAGTTTTTAAAATGTACTCTCATTCATTTAGATTGACTTGTGGCCAAATGTACGGTCATATAAAGATCTCAAAATAAACTTCCTGGTCAACGAAGTCTCCGAAAAATGTGTTATATCCACGTTGGTCCACAGGGGGAAACGTAGTATTTTCATAATTTAGCTCCTCGATACGTGTCAGGCTTACATTTTATTTGCCTATTCATTTATGTTGGCTTGCAACCAGGTCACATGGCTATCAAGGTTCCCCCAGTGAGAAAAAGAACATGGCTGCCGTTGCCCGTGACAAAGTAAATATTTAAGCAAAACAACAGCGTTTATATGCATTTTTGATGACATTTCTAGAGAGAAGTATGGATATTATTTTCATAATCTTAGTTTAGGAAGCGATATAACCTTTCCTTTGTTAGTTTTGCTGAAGATTTTCTCAGAAAACCAAGTTGAATGAATAAGCCAAATCAAATGAAAGCCTGACACGTATTGAGGAGCTAAATTGGGACAATTTGGCGTTTCCCCCTGCGGACCAACGTGGAGATTACACGTTTCTCAGTGAGATTGGGTTGTCCTCGTTTAATAAAGAGGAATGGTCTTGATGTAGTTTACTGTACCTGCTTAAGGGGACTTCTTTAACAATATTTACACATGCATAGTTAAAATGGGAATTGTTGTACAGTGGATTTGTGGAATGTGGCTCAAAGCAAGCCAGAGATATTTCACAATTCCTCCAAAAGGTATATCAACTTGTGTCACCAGGACAATGACAACATGTCAAAACTCACGGTATCTCTTGCTGATTATTTTGTGATCAAGCTTTGAGATCTTCATTTTCGGAAAACCATAATCCATTTCTAACACCTTAATTAAGGAAAATGTGTTTGACAGAAGATAAGGAGTTAACTGTGGTGAACGCATCACTTCTGTGAATACCAATGATATCTGCATTCATCCTGAGTTATTTCCACAAAATATGTGCATAGAAACAGATACATTGGGATTAAGGTTTCGTCAGTGCAAGTTCTACCAAGTTGGCCTTCTCAGAGCACCAGCTCTTTATCAAGACTTAAATGATAGTAAAGTGTTTTATTGCATTCCTGAATAACCTGAGCACAATTCCCAATGGCACAGGTGGTAGTGTTTTTGTCTGGCGTAATTGTGCATGTCATCATGGCTGAATGCACTGTAATGAGAAGTTGGTACTACCACAGTGGTGTTTTTCTTTTCTTCGGATTTTGTCAGGTGCCTTATAGACATTTGAGGCTGGTGATACTGGTTGTACGACGCATAGCCTCTGTGCTATTTAAAAAATGTATTTGTGGTGTCTGTGTTTAAATTGTGGGACTTTTCTTTTAGTCAATCAAAGCATACACCCCCACCGATATCGGACAAAATGTCCCTTTGCCAGTTGCAGATTAAACCACAGGGTTTTTAGTCATCATTCTACAATAACACTGGCAGGATGTTTGTCTACTTCTGTTAACCTAAATGATACAGTGTGTTTCAGTTGGTTAGTTTTATTCATTAAACACTATAAGGTTGAGGCTCCATTCCAATAGCTATAGCTATAATATTAACATGCTTTGTACATTGGAAAAGCAGTTTTTATGTGTTTGAGTGTGTTTTTCTCACTTTCAATAATGTTGTGAAGGTGTTGGTTTGAGGACAAGTCGAATCATTTTGGATGTAGTCCTTCTTTTCATCATACCATCCACTTTGTGCAATGCACCACAAATGTCCTGAAAGTGTGATGCTGACGCCACTATGCACGACAGTTATTACTTCCTTCTCTGACACTAAAACATGTCTCCAGAAAACATTAAGTTCTTTTTGAAATTCGAAGGTGTTAGAAAAGAAAGCAGAGGGTACTTTACTCTGTGGCATACTTTCAGTCCATGTTTCTGTAAAACAGGCTTTACTGTGAACGGCAACATGGGTGCTGCAAGATCTACATATTATGAGCATATTGAGCTTTAGTGGTTCCTGGGTTGTTCTCGAACAGCTACCAAACATCCTTTCATTTACAGCTAAGTTTGTTCAGATGGCTGAAACTGATCTCGTTTTGGAATAGATAAAGAAGTCCTAAATGAATACGAGATTCATGTCCCTGATTGTAGATTTCATCACCCTGGTTTTCTAATAACAAAATTAAGTATGTAGTTAGAGTTGAGCCAAAGGTGGAGATTAAAAATGGATGCGGTCAGACTCAGGACTCCAGAATAGACGATCACGATTGGGAAACATGCAATTGGTTTTTGGGTTCCTACTCCAGCATCATTTATTTTTATGGCTTTCTAACTCTCCATTACCTAGCATTGTACATTAACATAAATCAATTCAGAGGAAGTAGTTACTGAAACCTTTCCCAGAAAAATCATTAGTTCTCTTTAAGCATCACCCAGAGCCTCCAGAAAGCCTCCAGAAATGCTGGTATTACCGAAACAACTCACAAACAACTCACATTGTTTGAGGAATAAGACAATGAAAACAGTTTTATTGAAGAATGTTTCCCATTTTATTTTGAAAATGTATTTTGTAAAGAAAAAAATAGATCTGTATGTCTAAACGTTATGTAAAAAAAATATGAGCTTTAATCGGTGTCTAGGGACTTTGTACCTCCTGCTTACCTGGCATATGATATATCAACGTATTTACACATAAGCAAATTCTAACCCTCACCAAAACATTCTTTCTTACTTTACACTTGCAGCTATATTTGTTTCATGGCCCTCTAACCTATCTTTTGTTCTGTCTCTAGTTCTATGTCTTTGTTCTCAGCGTCATGTTGTGAGGTTATGAGGTTAGGAGTTCTGGGTTTCTGGATGCTTACCTCAACTGTATCTTGTGTCATCTATCTTTATTTAGTCTCTTTATCATCCTGATACATCACTCTGTAGTGTTATTGATCTCTTTTTTTCCTTCAGAGGCTTATTTTCTTTGGAGGGGAGGTGTGTCTTTTGCGGGGGGGTTTTTTTCCTCTGGCTTTCCAGACTTCTTTTAATGATGTGTAAGGTGTGACCATTAGATTTGTTTGTAGCGTCTACCTCTCGCAGCTGCACACAAACTGTAGCTCATACATTAATTAATACCTGATATTTCCTGAGGTTTACTTTAAATCTGATGCAAATGAAACCAACATCACTGTCTGTTAACCTCCTAGTTCTCTGCACACGTACATATTTTTATATGCAATACTTTGAAAACCTGTGAAATGACAGACATGCAGGCAGGACTTGTGAAACATCGATTGTTGTGATATATTTGTTGTGGTGTTGTGTGTTATTGGTACCAAGTTACTAACCAATATCAGCCCAATCAAAAACTGTTATGGACATATTTTGTCGTTTTACAACCACACCTAAATATTTACCGTTGTGATTTTATGAGGTAGACCAACAAAAAGTAACACGATTGTGAAGGAAAACTACATTTTTTGCAAACAAAAAATCTGAAACAAATAGTTTGTATGTTTGTATCCTCCCGCCTTTTCTTTGTAGTTTGTTAGAGAACACTAGTATACAATCCACACCATATTAAACCGCAGACAGCTCAGGAATAAAGCTTTGGAGATGTTTAAAAGTGCATAGCCATGTTATTCAACCTTTTATTTGAAATATGTCAGTAGCTCACTCTGGTTGCATACAAAGTTTTTATAAATGATTACCACATCCTGCTGAAGAAAGGTCCAAGATCTAGTGGAAAGAAAACACAAAAATATATGATTCCAAGAGGGAAAAGACTGGAATGTCGCTGGGAATACAGTATGAATGTTGGTGTTCACTGAAGCGGACGCTAAACCTGTCGAATGCTCAGTGGCAGAGTGCTCAGTGCATTCTGCCGTGACTGATTGACGTGAGTAAATGTTCCGATATGAGGCTCCTAAAGCTGCTGTAGATACTGTAGCTGTATTTAATTAATAACAGTTGGTCTTTGATCTGGCACAGCTGCTACTTTATAGCAAGGCATTGCAGAGGGTCAGTCTCGGTCCGGCATTATTTAATTTAATTTATTAATTAAGCAAACCAGCATTATGACAGATCTGCAATACTGTCGGTAGATGGCGCCATGTCTGTTTATGTCTGCTCATCACTGGGACTAAATTTATCCACAAAAAGGACTATCAAAACACTATCAGGATGGAGTTTGGTGTATACAACCTTATTTTATCATGATCAAATGATTGTTGGTCTTTTTTTATAAGCATATTATGTGGCTATATACCTTTAAATAAGTATTAGGTTGTAAAACAACACGCTTTGAACATCTTACTGAGTCCAGTATCTGAAAATGGTAAGAATATGGCAGAAACCTACAAGACATGGCTGTCGATCTAAGCTGACAGGCCCAAGAGAGCCATGACAACTTTGGAGTGTCTGCAGGGGTCGACAGCTCAGGCAGGAGAATCTGTTGAGAGGTCAACTACTAATTGTCCACTGCAAAAATACAGTGATAACAAATGCAGATGTTTAAATACAGCAATAATAAATCTGATTAACATTTTGATACAAGCTGTATGAGGGTGCAATGTAAAAGATGGAGGTTCACTGCTTAGGTTAAGATTTCGGCATCACAGTGCACCATAACATAAAGTCAGAGCTAAAAGAGAATGCTTTAAATTATTTCACAATCCCATGTTAAAAGGATGGCCCTGTCAGAGTCCAGACCTTAATTATAGCTAATATATCATAATCCACATAAAATCTGCCAGAGCATAATCCCTTTTTGCGAAGAAGAATAAACAAAATAATGTCAGTCTCTATATGTGTGGTAGAAATGTCCCATAAAAGAAAACATAGCTCTTGAGCGCTGAATAGAAATCCACATCCTAATTTTCAGATGATTATCTGCAAAAAGGAAAGTCATACAAGGTTTGAACACCTTGTATGACTTAATTTTCTGCCTACTTCTCAATTATGCAAAGTGGTGCATAATTGTTAAGTGCTCTGTTATATAAAATTTCAAAAGAACATATTTAAGTTTGTAGGTGTAATATAACAAAAAGTAGAACTTTTCAGTGGGTACCAACACTTGCAATAATTTCAGCATATGAAAATGTGTTTAAGTTAGTAAACAACATATTTATCATGTACAACTTGCATTTCTTCTGAGGTTGGCTGCAGTTTGCCCATTCGAGCTTTATGTTTTAAAGCAAGTTGTCCCTGCGCAGTAAGGGTTACATTTTGTATCACTGGCTCTGTAGGTTCACATGAGACCTACTCTGATCCATCAATAAATGATTGCTCTGTTTTGAAATTTTATGTCATGAAATGTCGCGTCTTTAGTCCCATGCTGTTTTAGCATCATCGCCTCTAATCTTGTTTAACTTCCCAGGACAGAGTTGCGAACAGGCTGCCAGTTGGTTCTCACCACTGAGGCCCCCCGCTGCCTGCGCATCGCAAGGCTTACCTCGGGCAATGCACGACGGGCTCCTCTGTTATAGGCGTATCATCAAGTTTGCATGAGCCTGTCTTTGTAAAAACTAGGTCACGGCTGCCATCAGAGAATTAGGAGGGGAAAGCGGCGCCTTGGTTTAGATCCTCTGAATGCAGCGATGATGCTACGAGCCCAGCGATGTGACTGACCCAGCTTCTCTCATGCCCCCCTCCACCACCACCAGAGCCTCCACTGCTGCATCTGCAGGCAGCCGAGGCACTGTCAAAGACGCATACTAATGAAGCCCTTTTTTCGCCGCCTTGACAATCGAAAGATGCATTGATGATCAGTGGGCAAAAAAAACCAACAACAACAAACAAACTCGAGCCTCTGCTGTTTCCGCTAAGACGAGAGGAGCCCTTCAAAGCCTTGCGGCAGCATTCCAGCAGCTTTCTGTTGACATTCAGCTGAGCCTCTGCTTCTATGCAGCAGCTCATGAGTCAGTGTTGCTACAGTGTGCAACAGTTTATCAGATCAAATTTCCAGGGTTCCTACGCAGTCTTATAAAAGTATGAAAAGTATGGGATTTGCTTTTATCATTTTCGAGTTCCCTTTTTGACAAAAATGTAATAATACATAACAAACGCAGGGTTTATACATTGGTTCATATTTAAATGGCACATGTTATCCTTTATATGCCCTCTCACAAGTTGATCCTAATATTTTAACCGTCAGTTTTTTTGTTGTTGTTTTTTTTGCAAAAATCCAAGAAAGATCTTTTCACTACATTTTCAGGCTCTAGAGAACATAGCTCAAGATATAACTGGACCTGTATTTTTGTCTTAACAGAGGTAAGAAAATAATTAATTCTGGTATTTTTTCAACTCCTCAACAGAATAAAAGTACCCATACTCCCAAACTCTGCTTTTAAAAATCTCCATTTAGTGTAGGAGACTCAAACCTTTTTTACAAGTCCTTAAACGGTCCTGAAATAGTTATTGTCCTGAGAATACAGCTGTTTCATTTTTGTGCAGATGGCAAAAAGCTGTAAAATTAACCAAGATCAACCTGGAAGCCAGTTCCAGAATTTTGGTTCATTATATGCAGGATCTAGAGAAAGTAAAACTTGATTAATATGCTGGCATTTATGCTTAATCTTTGTAGTCAAAATGTTGAATGGTATTAAAAATTTCAGGAGAAATCTAGACGTTTAATGCAATGTTCAACTTTTGTTGACTGTAGTTCCAAGCGTTGGTTGGGGCCATTTACAGCCATTATCTACACTAGAGCCATTTATCTAGATCAGCTGTGAGGTCGGCCCTCCAATGATATTCACCAGGCTGATTCCTCGTCTGCGATATAGGATGAACCCGTTTTTTTTTGTTCTTTTGTAGAGTAGACATAAAAGCAAGATTTTATTAAATTCCCTGACTCTTCATCCTTGTCGGTCACGGACTGCTTTGAAAATATCAAAAGCCATCCAATTTCTTAACCAATCAAAATTCCGGGAAACAAGCGATCCAACAGCATGATTTGAAATGCTGCCATCACTGTCGCGTCCCATGTGATGGCGATGAAAGCCATTAGTCACTGTTGTTTGTTACTCCCATTACTCCAGAAAAGTGTTTGATTTTTAACTTAAAAATGCGTCGCAACTTTGAAACCCTGAATTGAAGCTGTAAAATCTTATGTCTGCCCATTTAAGCTACCAGGTGTTGCATTGTGGTATGAAAGGACAGCCCAGCATTCATTTTACCCTTTTTCATCCTTAATACATTTAAATCTATTTAAGATCCTGGTTTTTGATTGATTTTAATCTTTTATTCCATCTGCCCTTCAAACGTATCAACTTGTATGCAAAGGATTTGTCACTTTCACACCTAATCAGGTAAAGTAAGCCCTACTGTAGCCTTATTACAATCTCTAGGCTTAGCAAATCCACACAGAAAGCAGAATTATAGCTAATTCCCTTTGCTAAATGATGCTGACTGATGATTCATAGAGCGTGATTGTGGTAGCTTTGAAACTCTCTTTCCTACTCTTGATTTCTCCTCCTTCCTTTCTTTATCCTCGCAGCTTTCTCACTCTCTCTTTCTGTCTCACAAACACACTATTAATTTCCTTGCGGATAACCTCCTACCCAGGTGAGGATGCATGTTTGACTCTCGCAGCACCCACCACTGTGTGTCCACTCCCAGGACAGAAAAAAAAAAAAAAAAGAATCCCTATCTTTAACAAGGCCCCTGCTTATTATTCATGTGGGATGTTTAGCGTTTCAAAAAGCATTCATCATCTTGTATTATCAAGTAGGATGAGTCACCCCCACTGTCCTCCATGTCAGCGATGACTGCCGAAGCTGTGTGAATAATGCAGCTGTCAAGGCTCTCATTGAGCCTCACCCATGTTGTTTTATACCTGCTGCAGGTTTGACAGAAGCTGCCCAGAGACAGTTCCCAAACCGAATCTTTTCTCTGTTAGATATTTTCAAATCAAAAAGTCATTTGTCATTTAACGGATTATAATACTCTGACCCTGTAGCAAACTTTAAGGGGGACAGGTGGTCATATTGTTATGGTTGATCAGTGTAATTCCTTTTGAAATAATCTTCCATTGTTGTTCCGCTGGACTTGCGTGTGCGTGCATGGTCGTTTGTCCTGTGTGTCTCTGTGTTGCCCTGTGATGGACTTACAACCAGTGCGGGGTGCTCCCTGTCTCTCGCCCATTTACCAGCGGAGATAGGCACCAGCCTCCTCACGGCCCGGCACAGATAAGCTGTTATAGATAACGGATGGATGGATGGTTGTTCAGCTGATCACTGCACTCATTGCTGACTGATCTTTGCAGAGTGACCAACTCGGTCACTACAACACTCCTGATACTAGGAGATACTGTTTTTTTCCTCAATGTCTTACCAACTTTATGGCAAACATCTTCAGTGGCTGCCCTCCAGGATGTATTCAGCTACCTAAAAGCCAGCCCCCACCTTAAAGGGTTGGTCATGTATGTTGACCATAAAAAGAAACCATCCATTTATCTTCAAATAGAAAAATATGCACCAAGCATTCATCCAGACAGTGGTCACTTGTCCTTTTGGAGCCTGAAAAGAACTTTGCATCAGCAGACATAAACGTTGTTGTGCCACAGAACTATCAAAATACAAGATGGTGACAATTGACACAGCTACTGTAAGAACTAGTAGACTGACCTCCAATGCCTCGCAGTGACGTGACAGCTCGCCATATGGTCGAACACCAACCCAATCTACAGGGTTAGGGCGACTTAACCTCTGTCTTTCGTACCTTCGCTGGACGTTGATGACCCGCTCGGCTCCATTGCTTCTCTTCGTTTTCGTCTTCATTCATTATGGGCGTGCACAACATCGTACTTCCATTCACGTCGTCTTGTTATTTTAAATACACACAAAAGCGTTTTGTTCACTGACAGAGCAAAAGCATAGTATAAAACACTGAAATAAAATAGAATAAGCCAACAGGGCCCAATATCTTAATCGTATCACTTTTGTATGCAACCAGATTGAGCTGTTGGCATAGACATTTGTAAAGCCAGAGTACATGACTAGGCCCCTTTAAGTTTATGCAGATCAGGTTTGTTTTCAGCTTAAAGACTTGAAATCAGGTCAGATGACTTTCTTTGCCGAAGCCCTTTTTCTTGCAAATCGTTTGATCATATTTGGGAAAACAGCTTGGAGTTTGGATCACTATGGCTTTGAGCCCCCAAGCCCACCCACCCCACCACCACCACCAATCCGTATTGCACCAGAGCGGGGAAGTTTGACAGAAACTCAAGGGGTGGAACAGAACTCTTTGGTGATAGGTTGGCGGGGAAAACAGCCGTCGTTATGTGGATGCTCATGGCATAGGTTGTAACCCCTAGTCAAGACTGGGCTCACCCTCGGGACAAGGAGCTACACTATTCAGGAGGATCTTCTCTACTACGAAATGATGCCTGGTGAGATGGTGAGGGCATAAAAACAAGGTCTTCAAGGTTTCAAGTGGTCCTTCAGGGGAGAGAATTACGACATTTCCTACCAAGAGAGAGGCTAGACCTCACAGTTGTCTTGAAAACACATCACCGTCTGAAAGGAGAAGGGAGAATTTAGAGGTTCCTGCTTAAACTGCTGCCTCTGCAACCTAGCTCCAGACTTGCATTAGAAGGTAGATGAATGAAAGAATAGATATTTGATGTATCAGATGTACAATTCTCAAACCATACAATATTCTGAAATTACAGTGTTTATATGTGGCTTTGCGGGTAAATTGAGCCTTTAGTTTTTCTTGCTTTTGAAGTTACAGAAGACAAGATAATTTTCTTTAGGCGGTGTTGACAAAGATGTGAAAGCACAGTGGGCAGCTCTGTTTCTATTTTCTGCTAAGGCCTTCTGAATGCATAAACCCACTTTTGCATTTTCATTATAATAAAAATTGTAAGGTTTCAGGAAAGGAAACACAATAGATTGAGCAATGCATCTTTATCAAAGAATATTTGTAAATTTAAATGATGTTTGAGAACAAGCGTTGACAGAGCTATGATGGGCTTGTCTGTCAGTTTGAGCGACAGGTAGAAAGTTTACCACAACCTCTGTTTTTTTAGCACATCTCTCTCTCTCTCTCTTTCTTTCGGGAAAGGTCATTCAAGTGTATTTTATTGTTTTTATTATTTCTGCTTCCAAAACAAATTACTTTATTATTTCTGCGCTCCTTTCATTCAACTGCAGTGGGGAGCTATTTGTACCTGCCTGCATTCAATTCCCTCTTCATCTTGTCTGTGAACTTCTCTTCAGTGTCACTTGGAGGCTGAACTTGGAATATAATGGTTTATATGACCATTTTCTCTTATTGTTAAGTCTACTGCTTTTCACTGTCCTTTAAATGGGAGAAAAAGGCTTTCTTTTCTTATTTTGAAAGGGGTTACTTGTGTTTTCTGTTTCTGGACAAAAGCAAAGCAGATTACAATCAGAATCCTTCCATTTCATGTCTGTGTCTGTCTATCTGTTTCCTTTCCATGCAAATAAGTGAGACACTGAAGCTTAGGTGGCAAGGACGTGTCACAAATTGAAAGCTGTGCAGCTGTAGCTCTAATGCCTTGACCGCCAGCTTCATCAGCAGTGAGAGAAGGAGAGAGCTGAACAAATGCACCTTATTTTCCTGAAAGCAGCACAGTTCATCTGGCGCTGCGGAACGGCCCTGAGAACCACAGCGGTCTCTATTTATCGATTACCAAGCATGGCTTGATATCTGTGTTCTCTCAATTCTGTCGAGTATCTGTGCATACAGCACTACGTCAAAACATTATGGAGCTATCAGGCCATTCTGCCATAGTCAATGACTGTTCTGCCAGAGCTGAGGAGCAGCAGCAGGATTTTTTTTTTTATTCTCAGACCTGTCAAGGCTTTGTGTGCAGGCAGATGAGAACATACTAAAAGTAAATGGTCCACTGGGACTGGTAACTCTTCCTGCTTGCTCTCTGTTGCTGCGGTGACCTTGCTACTCTAATCGGAGTATCACGGTCACTCTCCATCCTTCCTCTTCAACTGGAAAACCTGTTGTTTTACAAAGTGCCTGACACCCCACTCCCTTAGTGCTAAATCACATCTTCCTCACTCTATGGTGCTCTCTGCTTTAGGCTTAGAAGACACTAAAACTTTGTTTTTCAGATTCAGTATTTCTCTAGTGTATTTTTTTCCACACTTGTCATCTTCAGACAGACCAAGGCTAATGTTTCCTCCATTTTTCAGTCTCAATGCTAAGCTAAGTGAGGCTTGTAGCAATTTATCTAAAACTATTTTTTACGTGTTATCGATCTTCTGATCTCAGCCCAGCCAAATAAACATGTACGCTTTTTTTTCCTGCTAGAAAGGAAATGCTACATTTGGGTAAACTGTAGCTATCTGCAGCAAGTTGCTCGTAGGTATGAGTATACACATCCATAGTTTGTCTGTGTATACCCCATCTCTCACACACTGACTGTGCAACCTTGCAAACACCACATCCATCTCTCTATTCTGTCTCCAATTATTTTCACTTTTTTTTCTTTGTTTGTATTAACCCAACTGTACCCACATTCACACATGCCTAAAGATATTACAAAAAAAATCCAATGAGGTTTCTCATTTTAATGCTTTTATCATTAAAATAGATTGTACAGACATGATTCTTTGTACAACCCATTGACAAATCAAATCAAATCAAGCTATTGGTTTATTAGTTTGCTTTAAAAAGATTTGTTTGTGAATTATGCTCTTCCAGCCTATTTTAATTTAAAGGAGCAATAAGAAAAATATTTTCTGTAAAATCAACCTAAATCATTCTCATTTGTCATCTGGGATGGAAGTAACATTCCCTATAAACAATCGGTCCTCTCCATCAACAATGTCTTAGTCATGTTTTTCTCCTTTCAAACCTAGAGGTAGGGTTCAGAACTACTCCAATTCTGTAACAAATTTTTTGGTATTAATCAGTTTACCTAAGACTACCTCTGGTAAACTCAAATCTGAGTAAGTTTTAAAGAAATACTCACTCAACTTGTATATAATTTTTAATGCTCACCTGGTTTTTCTTAGACAAAAAAAGATAATAAGTTTGTGATTAAGGCATAAGACACAACTGAAATTATATTAAACTAACGATTGCACTGAGTTTTTTTGTTTTATTATTTTACTGACATCCATAGCAAAGATTTGCGTTCGCTGTCAACATGGGAAACTAATCCCAGCTTGCCTTTCGCTGAGCTAGTTAAAATTGGATGCAGACTTAAATTCTTGCTTCAACAAGAAACCGCTCTTGGTCACCCAGTACCAGCGGTGGGTAGTAACTAGTTAGATTTACTCAGTTACATTTACTTGAGTAACTTTTTGAACAAAATTTACTTTTAGGAGTAGTTTTACTGCACTGTACTTTTTGCTTTTACTTGACTTATTGCTCAAGTATCGCTACTCTTAGTTGAGTAAAATTTCTAGCTACTCTACCAACTGCGAGTAACTTCATGAATAAAGAACCGAATAGTTTTAACCAAAAATGCACCAGAGAGACAAAAAACCTGGAGTTTATGTTAAAGTGAGACCTCTTATCTGTACGCAAACTTTGTTATTTTAATGCTATTTTCTATTTGCTGAGCTCATTGAGCCATTTGGAGGTCAAATGAACGTACAATAAACAATACATATTGTCAATGGAAGTACTTTGCACTGATAAACCATACCGTATGTATAAGTATTGGTTTCAAGTTTAATATTGAAAGAATTATTTAGAAAAGAATTTCTTTTGTCTTTAGTGTCTTTAGTGGATCTCGTCTTTAAAATACCAGAATTAGCACGTAACCTTATTTTTTTTGTCTGTCCGATCACATAATTTTTAAATATTAATTCATCAGCTTTTGGTTAGTTACTCGTAGCCGTCTTACGGAATACTTCTTTACTCTTAAGTAATTTCTTGACGGACTACTGTTTACTTTCACTTGAGTAAAAACATGTTCAAGTAGTGGTTTTCTTATTTGAGTACAGTTTTTCGGTACTCTGCCCAATTCTGTCGTGTATTTCTTAACTTCTACCAAGCTAAAATATTCATTAATACTATGTAAACATATCAGCATTAATGCTCAACTGGAAAAGGCACATGATGATTACAAATGACCAGGATATCCAGTTCATGCAGGTTTTGTTTCCAAAAGAAAATAATTAGTGTTGTTGCAATTTAACCATCATTAATAACATGCTTAGAAACTAAAACATTGAAAACATTTCTAATTTAATCAAATAAAAAAATATTTTTTTGTCATTCACTAAAGAAAAAAATACATTATGTTCTGTCTATTCTCTGCTTCTAATCTTAAAAGGATGCTGAAGACAACTAAAGTATGAAGTAGTTCTTGGTAGTCATAGAAATGATAATTTAAATAACACTTAGATATGAATTTGCTTGATATGGTATAGGCTACCAGATTGTTAGTTTACAGAACATGCTGTATACCAACAATTTCCTGCTTTATAAAGAAAATAGTTTCTTTCAACAATATTCACTCTGGCTGAATTGCTGTCTTCGCTGTCACGCTGACAGCAAACGTTCCTCCTGCTCCCCAACTCCTGCCTCTCCATATGTATTCACTCCTTGAGTGAATAAGAAATCTTTGTTCCATACCTCGTATACATTTCTTCGACCGTACTTCAAACGTGCCATTTTTTTGTTAGTTTTTTCCTTGCGAAGCTAAGCATGTGTGATGCAGCCCTGGGAACACAACTTTCAAGTATCAAGTATGGGACATTTCCATATTATGATTGCACACATTGTTCCTATGGGGACATTTCTGATATAATGAGATGCAGAAAATAGTTAAATGAGTGTTTACATTTTTCTAATTAATTAGGATTTGCTTTAGCAAAATAAGAAAATCATGGAAAAATATTTGTTCAAAGAGCTGCGTGTGTATAGACGAGTCAAGCTAAAAAAAAAGTTAAAACAGGGATTATGTTGTAGATGTTACAATAACTCCCTTGCTGCATAGCCTTCCCCTCACCCAATGACCTCTAGAGTGCAGACACCTGCCCCACCCCCTCCTTGACCCTGCAAAGATAATGAATGAATGGAGAGGATCCTGCATTGCTAAAAGCTGTACTGGAGGACTCTTGTATTAGATTATAATATTCAAAATGTGAATTGCTGCCTCCTTAATTAAGTCTGTCATGATGATTTTTTTTAGTTAATATTAATTAAATTGCGAGCAACACTTATGCTTGACTAAACGAACAAACTTTTGACCAACTTTGACCTCACGCAGTCACAATTAAATACATAGGCGATTTCAGCAAATTGCATCAGCCTATATTTCATGCACTTTATGAAACTCTTAGGCTGGTGTATAATTTATTAATAACACGGAGCCCCCACATTATAAGAGTCAATGTCAGTGGAGTCGGCAGAGCTAAACAACTTTACTCTACATTACTAACTGCAGTGGCACCTTAGGGAGCCAGACTGACTTTGTGCTGTAACTCAAGCCTCCTTGTGGAAAAGTTCTTTCATTGGCGCTCGACGGAGAAGCCGGCGGCATGTCAGTCAAGAAAAGTGACTTGAGTTGGCAGCTGTCTAGGTTTGACATTGTGAACTGTGGAGGATTTTTATTTCCACTGGAAGTCATCGCATGTCAAGCATCGCTAATGTGTTTGTTGGTACCAGAAAGATCAACTTGTTCCCCTTCAATGATTTCAGATGGGAAATTCAGGCAGAATGTCAGCTAAAGAGAGAAATCTGTTATGTTGAAGAAAAATGGTCGGTCTCATCTTTTTTTTCTTCAGTGCTCTACATTAGCATAAAGCAACTGTAGCATTGTTTTCTGATTTAGCTAGATATTTTGGTTTGTCTAGAAACGCTAATTGTGTAGACCCCAGTGAAGTGGATTTTCTGACACTAAGCAGCATCAGTTAGTGCCAAAATATCTTTATGATTAAATACATGAGTAAAAAAGCTTTCCTGTGTGAAGAAAGATCGATGGAAGACATGACCAATCCCATGTGACGTCATCCACCCGAGACGTCTTCAGCAGTGCACATAGAGTTTTGCACTGATTAGCATGAAACAAAGCAAAACCATCGCTGCCATACCTCTGTGCAACTTTTGTGAGGTAGCAGTGGTGTATATTTTAGGCGGCTGAACTTTTAAAGTTGATTGCATTATTTCTACAAGTATTAACACAATGGAAAAAAAAAAAAACATGGGAACATGGGCTAGGTGGAGATTACACAGTGCAGGACATAGCTTTAGATGCAGAAAATATCATGATGTATTATTATTGATTTTTTGTTTTAAAAAACAAATAATAATTTTAGATTTAAATTTAAATCTAAATTTAAATGTCACCCGGGCAATGCATTGTTTATCTCACTTCCACCAGGGAAACTATTCAGAAACATTAAATCAAAAACTATCAGACTTAAAAACAGCTTCTTACCCAAAGCTGTAAGGGCTATCGCCCCCTGCTGAAAATCAATAAACTATCAGCCCAGTTCTTAATATAATGCGTGTTACAAACACACTACTGGTTATGCAAGATTTTGATGCAATGAGAATAATTTATTATACTTTCACTCACCTGCAATTGTGTACTGGGGACTGTCAGTTTAGACATCCTTGCAAAGTACACAACACTGTAATTAAATTTGTTGTCTGCTGTCTGACTTTTGACTTGAAAATGAATCCATCAGCTGCTAAGGACTGCACACACGATTAGGCCTTAAGTGCTAACCCAATCAAAAATCAAAAGCTCATGTCCTCTTGTGTCTGCGTGTTATGTGTGATTATCTGCATTCTAAGCCGTGTCGGCCTCACCTAAAATCGATGATGAGTCGATTATGAGTTACCATCATGGTAACTCATAATGACAATAAAGCTTCTTGATTCTTGATCTGGTAATTTTACTTTACTTTATCATAATTTGATAATTGCCTACTTTGGTCTGTACAACACTCTTTATATCTATAGTAATTTTAGGACTGATTTAAAGACACCTTGCATCTTAGTATTCTTTTCTGTTTGGCTTAAGACACTGTTTCTTTGTGTTTTATTTAAACCATATTGTGCCTTTTTGCTTATCACTTCTGTAGTCAATCTCCACCTGTTTGGAGGCCGTGTAATCGATTTTCAAAAAACAAAACAAAAACAAAAAACTCACGGCGACTCAGAGGTAGGCTGAGAGTCTCCTGACATTTGAACCTTGTTTAGCCTTGTCATGCAGCCCTGTTTCCTTCTTGTTCTGCGTGTTCTGCAGCGACAGCAAGCTGCCAAGGTTTCATTCCTACAGGTCGGCCCACGAAATATGTCCTTGGGCTTCCCTGTATGGCTGCTCGGATTACAGACCGTCATTTTGATAAAATATTAAGTGCGTATAGATGTAAAAAAAAAAAAAAAGAAAGGGATTTAGGAGAGAGAGCGAGAGAGAGAGGAGCTGTTAGTTAAATGCAAGAAAACAAATCAAATATGCAACAACCTTGAGCTCTGCCTTCCTCCTTCCTCCTGGTCCCATCTCTCTGACTGTAGGTAATTGCTTGACATTGAGGAGCTGTGT
Organism: Fundulus heteroclitus; assembly: GCF_011125445.2. NCBI lineage: Eukaryota > Metazoa > Chordata > Actinopteri > Cyprinodontiformes > Fundulidae > Fundulus > Fundulus heteroclitus. The sequence continues at coordinate 20,260,339 of NC_046364.1, read as the reverse complement.
GAGATCTGTTGTTTGGGAGGAATGAATGTTATTACATTTCACATCCCAGCCAGGAAACACAAAGTATAATTTGAGAGAAACTTAACAAGAGCCAGTCTGCAGGCTTCCTTAAAACAGAGAAGCAGATGTTTATTGATTTATGATGAAATAGAAATGTTGAGGTGTTGATTTCTGCACCAGGTAAACCTGCTCTGTAGCTCCGCTTTCTAAATTACTTAAAGATGATCTTTCAGCATCCTTATCAGATGTGAACATATCAATTCAATTTCAATATACTGTTCTATTCTGTGTTGCATTGTGTTCCTCAACATGCATGCTTTAGCCATTGTTAGTACTTCTATGTCAGACACTAGATTTCTAACCTGGTGAAGTGAGATAAGGTACTCTTTGAAATCTATTTTAAAGGATAAGAATGTAAATGGGCTTACTGTAGCTCAGTGGGTAGTGTAGCGTAGCGTGCAATCAGAAGGTTGTGGGTTTGATTCCAGATCTTACTAGAATGCATGACTAGAAAAGTGTTTATCATAAATTTGCTATTCTCGTGAAATCAGACCAGAAAAGGTTAAACATGAGGACATCTTGCAGAAGCACCTCAGAAATGACTGATGATGAGTGACTTCAAAGTTGAAGCAGGAAATAACTTTGGTTTTGCAGTGAAATCATTTTCTGTATTATTATCCATTTTAGGTGTCTAATTTACCAAATTACAAAATTTCTATATTTAAAACATAGGAAACCAGCAACATGGATGATAACTTAGAGCGCCTTACAAAATGATCAAACATTTTAGCATTTTTACAAATTTATGTGAATTTCATTCAGGGTTTCTATGGTAAAACACCACAAAATAAATCATCATTGGGAAGGGAATTTAATTTTTTTTAGATTTTGTTGTACAACCAACAGAACTTGAAAAGTGTAGTGTGCATTAAAATTCAGCCCCCTTTACTAAAATATCAAAGAATGAAATCCAATTCAACTATTTGCCTTCAGAGGTCACCTGAAAACTAAAGGTCCAACTGTCTGTAATGTATTTTCATTATAAATTAGGGTGTTCTATAAATGCCCCTTTTGTTTTTGAGAACACTAGTGAACAAAAATCATAAAGAAGACAAAAGAACACAGCAGACAAGTCAAATGTTGAAGTCTGTTAATCTAAAATAACTTGCAGAAGCTCTGCACACATTGAGGATCTTTGGTTTCAATGACCTCCTTCTAATGAATCTTCCTCAGGAAAACAAAATTTTTCATGATCACATTGTTTAGTTTACTCTGGAAATTCCGACATTTTTGATTTTTGTTAGGGGTTTTCATCAAACAAATACGTGTGAAAACAGGACAAAAATAAGTCTTATTCTAAGAGCACTTTATAGGAGGAGTCCTAGTTCTGTATTATGCTCCCCGTTGTTCATTCATTGTTCATTCATTGTACATTATTTTCTCATTTTAACCCAACTTAAAATTTATTGCCTTTATTTTTCCTCCTTGATAGGTAAAACACAGTTATCTTGGGTAGAATGTATGTACACTATTGTTGATGCAAAATTAGTTTTTAATGTTTTCTCACAATTTTAATTTGTTGTTTTCCATGTGGGGGGCACCGCGCATCATTTGTGCTCAGGGCCCCCAAATGGCTAGCACCGCCCTTGATCTTACTGAGGCGTTTATTCAGCAGCGGGTTCCCTGTTGGATGCTCTAATTCCAGCTGAGACCAACCTCCGTTTTCTTGTGCAGTGAAGGACTTTTCAGAGTTAAAAGACAGGTCTGCTCCATTTCAGGTCCTCTTTGAGCCATCTTGGACCCAAGTAAACGTCACTGCCGTGAGATGACATGTTTCATGAATTGGCACTATATAAATAAAATTTAATTGAATTGAATCATTTTCCTCCACGAAGCGTCTATATCCACCTGAACGTATGGCAAGCATTTGTGCGGCAAGCCAATGTGTTGCTTATGAGGCAATTAAAAAACAAAAAAAAAAACAAATAGACTATAAGCTATGAACTGTGGAGAGTGGCAGGGATGCGGGTAGAAGTCCTGGTACGGGTTGTACGCTAGAAAAACGTCCCAGTGCGCTGACAGGGAAAATTAAAATGACTGCCACTTAAAGCACTGTGTACTCCACAAACTAGTACTTCATGGAAGAGCGACAGAATGAAAGTCATTGTTAAAAGACAACCACAATATCTCATTTACATTACAGGGAACACAGCAGACTGCTCTGTCGTCCAAAACTTAACTTTAGGCCTTCACTTCAATGAAATTAAAGTTTGTGGCTGTAATGTACCAAAAAGGTTAAATAAGTGTTTTAAATACTTTTGTAAGATACAGTATAAAGTGCATTACATTGAATCACAGTCAAGATAGCCGTATCAGTGGCTACGGTATTGCAACTGTAAAGGACTGCTTGGATGAAAAAATTTCGGTTGGCTATAAAATGCACATAATATGCATCAAAAGTCTGCTTTCTTGCAATAGCCACTTACAGTAGGTGGACTATCACAGTGTTTCATGCCCATAACTGATAGCGATGTTAATGACCAAGACCAGAAATTTCAAGGCGAGTGGTCAGGAAAATGTTGGTTGACCATTGTTGCAATATTGAACAATAATATGTTTTCCCATCATAATTAATGGAAAAGCTTTGTTATTGTTTTACATACATCAATGTGTACAGTATGCTGTATGGTTAAACAAGAAAAGGGGTCAGGAGAAGGGACAGATTTTTTCTTTTTGGTTTAGTTTTTAAGGTCCCTCACCAGTGTGGATCTGTTGCATGCTTATACAATCCTGATCAAAATGTTAACAATTTATTATAAATGGCAAGAATTTGCATTTTTGCACTGCCTATGCAACTCAACAATTCTACCACATGCATTGACTTTAAATGTGGTAGGATTCTTTGGCTTTGCCAGCAGAAGGTCTTGCAATGTGAATACTTGACCCAAAATGAAATGTAATCCAGATTTTTGTGCTGATTTTCACTCACGGTATCAAATGAAAATGTCGCAAGCAGCAGACGAATGTGTTCTCTGTGGCGCTCCCACACTGCAGACCAACCTGCCAGAGACACAGCCCTGTGTCGACCAGTGAGGTAATCCAGTATCCGCTGCAACAGGTGGTGGTCCACTCCGGATCAGGACCTTAGAAGATTGTCCTTTAATGGATGGCGAGCTACGGCCCAATAAAACCAAACGTAATCTGGTTGCTCACAGTGCAGTAGAACAAGCCGCACTGCTTGGATAAATCACAGGAGAGGTTTTACACTTACCTTCCATTCACAGACTGGCAGACAACTAGAGAAGCCAGACTATTAAAGACCCCGGTTCACCAAAATCTTTTTAGTGTAAGACAAAGTGTGCATATTCTATTTACTATTAGAATTAAAATCAAATATGTCGATTACAAGGCAAAACCCAGAAATGCAGAGGAATCATGGAAACTGGTGTTATTGTCTTAGACTTGAATACCTATTCAAAGGTACCAGAAGCTCATCAACTCCATGCAACACACATGTGAAGCAGACCTCATGAACAACGGTTTTATATTATATTATATTTTATTATGAAAATAACTGACCCTTTAAAGACAGTGTCTGATCCTTCATTTAGTTAAGATGACAGCTTTGTATTTATTTGAGGCACCTCCCATATCCCTGTATTTTACTCCATGTGAAACAGCACACATTCAGCGCCCGACAGCTCTGTTACCCACTGTCTGCATTCCTGCAAAAATAGTTTTGTTAATTTAACACCTGGCTAAATATCACCCTGGCTAAATCTAATTCCAGCTGTGAGCTCGGCTCCTTTGCTGCAGGTGTGAATTTCTCCTGTCAGAGTTCTTCGTCAACATGAAAATGCTAATTTACCCGGAGCTCTAATTAACACGGAGACTCAGATGGGGGAGGTGTCACACACATGATTCAGCTTAACCTTTTGCTTTGATTTCCCCAAAGCTTGATTTCTGGTATTTGCAGGTAAACAACTCTGTTTGCCCCTGGGCCTCATTTCTATGTGCTTCAAGTTAAAATTCTTTTGTAGATCCTTGTTAGAGTGTTGTGTGGTAGAAGCAATACTGTGACTTTCCAGGCTTGTGCTAAATAACATATTAATCAATCTTTGGGATCAAGCGATGATAGCTTCTTTTTTTTTCTTCCATTTTTTCAATTAATATTGATTGTCACAGATTCTTGGATTGCATGATACAGACCGTTGAATCTGGAAGTAATATGTATGTCTCTCTTAATTCATTCTATCATTTTTAATAGCCTTTTTCACCACTCCATCGGTAAGAAGCATTGCACACCATGGACGGATCGGGCTATTAATGCAGAGGTTCACTCCTTAAACCAACTTTGATTTGCCTGTAAACCTGAAATGCCATGAAGAGAAATAATCCAGAGCAGTTTGAGAAAACCCAGGCATGGCTGGGGAGAACATGCAAACTCTACAAACTGAGATTACTGAGATCAGGACCTTCCTGCACTGAAAAAAGTAACCTATAGAATTTACCCAATAAATGTGAGGTAACAATTTGCATTGACTCCTTTGGGGTAGATTCAATTCCATATATTGAGTATAAAATAACTGAACAAAAAATATATGAAATACTTAAAGAAATTGTTTAAAATTTACCTCATATTTATGTATATATTCAACAGCTACTTACTCATTTAAATTAGGTAAAACTATGTCTTGTTTGCTAGTAGGTAATACCTGACAATTACAAATAAAAGTAAATTAAAATCAGTTAATAACCATTACTTATTCAGAGAAGGTAAGATGTACCCCAAAAAAGACATTCAGATCATACACCTTCTCATTGTTTTTAATGCATAAAGTCATCAAAAACACAGAATAAACTGCAGCACAACAGTGTCACACAATATTTCAAATAATGAACCTGTGTTATTACATGAAGGTGTCCAATTACATGAAGATTTTCCTGTAATCTCTTATTTGTGTTTCTTCAGCCTCACACAACAGTGACTGAGCAAATCTGCAGATCTGCAGGTGTATTAATACACAACAAATAACTGAACTGCCCTGTTTATATGCAGCAATAATACACTAAATTATCAAAAAATGAAGTAAGTGCAGTACACAGCATCACACAACATTTCAATGAATAAACCAGTTTTATAACGCACTAAGCTAATGGCTTCAAATGTTCTTTCTGGATAATTGGTCAATGCAAACAACACTTTCAGAGGCCCCTTACTCTATTTTAAAAGCCACAAAATCCACACACAAACTCTACAATTGTTTCTGTGTGTGTACAGTATCAAACATCTGGATAAAGACAGATCAGAAAATCAACATTCTTTAGTTTCTGCGCTTGCTCTCACTCAGAGACAGGATGAGAATAAAAGAAAAAAACAAATGGGGAGGGAAAGAGGGTGAGTTCAAAATTCTTTAGGATTCACTCAGAGGTATTGACCAGACTGGCCAGTTTCTATTGCTTTTCCATTTCTGTCAATGTGGAGAAATCAGAGAACAATGGAGTGGGCTGAGAGAGGCTGCAACATACCAATGTATCCATCTTTACATATATTTCTGTGTCTGTGTGTGGAGCAGAGGACGGAAGAGAACAAAAATATAAAACTATAGTCCATTAAAACTCTGTCCAGACAAAAGATCCTCTTGGAACAAGAGGGAAATGTATGTCTATTGCATGAGCTTGTTTTTGAGGCTGTGGACCTTCTTCAGTAGTTTCTCCCCATCAAGTTCCAAAAAGAGTTTTTGAAAAGCTTCAAATGTGTTCTTCAGCTGCTTTGGATAGTCAAGGTTGAGGGCATATATCAGTCCCATCAGCAGTACACACGCCTTTGTTCGGCTTCCACATCCTTCCATCACTTGGTTTCCCTCAATCACAATCGACACATCTGATGGATCCTCCTCAGCCATGATGTTGTGCATCACGATCACCTTCATTGTTTTGTCTGTGTAGTCCTCACATCCCTACATGTTAAAAAGAAAGAAACAAAAAAAATACACATTTTGAATTTTATGCAGATGCTGTTTCAATACATTTCAACTTATCTAAAGTAAAGCAGAGGGGAGTGATCAGAAGATAAAAGGGGAAAGGAGTGGAGAGGAGAGGATCCCTTGAGTTAAATCAATCATCTGTTATCAATGACATACCTGGCAGTCATGGAAAAGATCTTCTTGTCTTTCACCAAGGTAGTTAATGAGGCAGCAGACAACTGCATCCCTTTTTTTCTCAATGCTCTGTGTCTGTAGGGAGATACAATTTAGTGAAAAGACTGTTAGTGGAGAGTGGGGAAAGAATTGCATACACTAAGACCGAATTGTTTAAAAACCAAAGGGTAGTTTAGGTTGGTAAGGAGCTCAACTTTGTGCACAACAAAGCAATTCTTTACAAATTAATTCACTTTTAATTCACTTATATCAATAATGACATATTTGTGAAAAAAGTAAAATAACATACGTCATTTAAAGTGTCCAACAGAGGGTGCATCTTGGAACCAGCAGCCCCTCCTTTAGCACGCATAAGCTGCAGAAGACCTGGTGTGTACTCATCAAGCTTTAGCATGAACGTGTCCTCCAAAGAAACTGTTGTGATACGTCTGAACTCTTCCTTGATCTAGGAAATAAAAGGACAAAAATACAATTTTAAATGACAGACCAGATCTCATAGTAATCACATACATTTTTCTTGATGGGAAGGAAAAATTATAAATACATTCTCACCTGAGCTTCAGTGAATAACGCTGGCCACCTTTCTTTAAACACAATCACAGAGGGGCTTAGGCTGACTACTTCAACTCTTCGGCTAGAGAAAGTTTTATTCATTTTATCTGCAATTATCTTTGCATTGTTTTTCTTTGTTATTTCACAAGTTAATTCAAGCCTCTCTTTCTCCAGTGTCTCTTGGCTTTCACCAGTAGGGTGCGGAGGGAGGTAATTAACCTCAGCTTTTTTGGGCTTTTTTACATTTTTTGATGGCACTGCATCAGCTGGATGCTTCCTTCTTAAGGTGTTGATTTCAATTTCTGGGTAAGAATATTTTCGAGATCTTAGCTTGGCCCGGTAATTGTGCATCTTGTATTTTATGCGCTGCTGCCAGCCATATAAGCCTGCAAATGATCCTGGTTCCCTCAGACATGGAAACTTGGAAACCAAGGCTTCAGCCACTGAAAGGATCTGCTGATTCGTTGGGTAAGCAGTGTACGAAAAAATTACTTTTGCAAGGTCTTGCATTATTGCTGATTTAACGCTGGCATCCGTGAAGTGTCTTCCAGTGGCATGATATGAGTTGTTTGCCTCTGCAAGGATTAGTTGTATGTCTCTGGAAAACTCAGGTACTTGAAATGGCACTGGCCATGCAGCAAGGCGACATGAATCAGGCAGAATAATGGTGTCGCTGGAACCTGACGATGTGGAGTCGGAAACCTGTGAGGATGCATCATGATCTTCAGGGCAGATATTTGTTTCAGGAGTACTTGCAGGATGGGTGCTCACAGAACTCAAAGAGCTCAATGTAGATGATGGTCCTGATTCAAATATTGGGTGTAGGTCAAGGGTGATGTTAGGCTCTTTTAGGATCATTTTAACAGTGGCCTTGTCATACAAGTCAGCAGTTGAGGTGACACTGAAAAACTGATTGTCAAAGTCTTTGTCTTGGTATAGTAGTCCATATTCCCCATGCAATTGGAAAGTTTCAGTAATTATGGAAACAAGATCGTCTACTGTATTGGGAATTCCTGTTGGAAGTGTCAACTTCTTAATGCTGTGTTCTTGTAAAATTACTCTTAACTGGACTGCCATTGCTGTTTGGTGTGTGCTTCCTCAGCTGTAGAGACAGAGAAAGAAAAGAAGTTGAGACAGGTTAATAGTTTGATATAACATGTTGTATGATAACACTGATAAAACAACACATAACAGAAATAATCAACCCATTACACTTACTCTAATGCAATGAAGTGTTTAAGGGACACCATACGGCCATCTGCTGTATTGTATGCAGCCAAGGGGTATGTATGCTTGTGGAGGACAGCCAAGAGGAACTGAAGAGAGGGCAAATACTGGCTGCAACAGAAATAAGAGAAAAAGAAATGATCAGACATGTACCTGGGAGAAGAAATATATAAGGGATAATGTATAGTTCAGAGATTATTATCTCCATGTTAACCTCATGAACAACCTCATAAACAAGAGATTATGCTTTACGGGGCCCAGAATTGTGATGCCGCAGAGACGAGAGCTGTGATACCGGGTCCAAGGTTCTGATCATGCAGGTTTTGTTTTAAACCATGATGTGGAATTCAGTCTCCACTCTCCCTTTAACAACCAACAAGTTACAAGTTATTTATCTAACATCACAATTAGTCTGAGGCTCTTTAATTAAGCTACAAACTAAACATAAGGTAAATTTCTCTGTGCTCCTCTGATCAGAGAGGTCTGTCTGACAAGGGTCTGTTGTGCAGAAATAACTGACTGTGTACTTACCTCACTAAAATAAAGGCAATGCAATTGCATTTATTAATATTCATTCTTCATAGAATTAGCTTCATAGATCTAAAATGTTTTACTTGAACAAACAATTCCTTAAAAAAAGATTTGGTACAGCAACAGTGGGTGTTTACACACATAAAGGCGGGATACAGTAGTACTTTGTTTTCATTTTACAACATGTTTGTTTCCACTCTAGTTCACATCCAGCACGCTGGATGAGCGTCCTGTTTCCATGACGACTGACCGGAAAAGACGTGCGACACGTCATATTCACAGGGTTTCCCGCAGCGCTACCGCCTCGCTAACGTTCCAAAAAAAAAAACAAACAAAAAAAAAAAAACGAACTCATGCTTGCATGTTAATTTGCACATTAACACTTTTGTTGTTGCTTTCGAATGGCAGGGAAACCCCCCCCCCCCCGCGCGCAAAACTTGTCTCCCCCCCCCCCCCCCCCCCCCCCGCTCCGCGAGTCGGTCCGCTCCTCCTCCTTGCCTCCATCCCCCCCCCACCCCCCCCGCTCCGCTTGTCGTCTCCCCTGCTCCGCGATTCGGCTACTCCCCCCCCCCCCCCGCGAGTCGGTCCGCTCCTCCTCCTTGCCCCCCCGCTCCGCGCAAAACTAAAAAAAACCGCGGCGGAGACCGACTCTAGCAGCCATGTTGAGGGAGTTAACGGAGCTAACGGGTAAACAACAACTGCCTGTGTCTCGGTGCAGCGTGATGTGGGAGCAGAGACCTGCAGATACTTAATGACCATCATACTTTAACCACACTCGGCAAAAGCTGAACTATCCCCTTTACAGTCTATGTTTCCTAAACATCAGCCCATTCAATATATCACAAAAAACTGGCGTTGACTATAACCTTAAAACCAGCGGTAACAGTCATGCATGCTGGCTAACCTTGTAGCACACCACGAACACATTTCATTGCAACTCCAGACAGTTAACAGCCATGGTGGCGCCAGGGGCAGACTCAAACTTTGATTTCAAGTAATGGCATGTTACACAGATGCACATCGAATATAAGTGAAGTGTAATATCTCATCTTTTCAAATATTACAATTTGCCTTCGCGGTATTATTCACAAATAGCTTACCTTCAGCTCACGGTTCGTTGGTAGAGAGGATGCAGAGTTTCCTGTCCCGCTCATTCAAAAACGCGGTCTGACGCATGCGCAACTTCTTCTTCTTCTTCTTCTTCTTCTTCTTCTTCTTCTTCTTCTTTCCTTTTCTTGGCGGATGACGCATGCGCAACGTTGGAGCACCGGAGCATTCGGGGGTATATTTTACTGTTTTTTCCTATGTAATGGTTTTTAATGTTAACGAATGGGTAGCATATGTAGAATTTACCCATTATTTTGTAATTCCTTGGCTGACTGAAAAAATAAGTTAAATTTCATATGATTTGTATAGATCATATTTACCACTCTCCAAAATCACTTTTTTCAGTGTGCTCCAAAGAATATGTTACAGATCCACAAAAAGCTTCTGATTTATCAAACATTCACATTCAAAATTCTGATGAATAGGTTTTGGAGATTCCCTTCCCCAAAAAGTATAATCTTCTCAGTTTGATCAGCTTCGATGCTCTGACACGTCCTACTTTTCTCACAAGCTTGGCTGAAATCCAGGTTCAGTGCATACAAAATTAGATTGTGCTCAGAGGGGAAAAATCATGTACTTTTTAAATTTGCCGCCTTCAAAACCCCAAACCTAACTGCAATATTACTTACTAAAATTTATTTAAGGCCAAATAGAAGGATATAGTGCAAAAACGGAGTAAATGTCAACAGTGCTGCTATTTTGCCCATGCTTTTGTTTTTCATTTCTGTACCCGAGTCACAAAGCAGATTGCACCAATTACATCAAGATTGAAACACATCCAACAGATAGGAGCAAGATGCGCTTAATTTTTGCATCTTGGTATCTCTTCAACCACTAACACAATCAATGGGATGTAATCTTATTGATTGTGATTTAGACATGAAAAAAAGTATTTAGTGTTATATTGTTGGGTGCTAGGGGACAGAGAGTAAGAGTGTGAGTATGCGGACGAATAGTTTTGGCTGGCTCATTGTGTGTAATGCAGTAGCGTGAGTGGCTCTAATTACAGCTCTTGTTCATAGTTGCTTATTTTTTAACCCCAAATAAGCCAATTCACGGTCAAAATGAGCCCAAAAAACAGCAACCTGTGACTCACGAAATTTACAAGAGACTTCAGAAAAAAGCAAGCCAGATTTTGTTTATCATAAGCAGACAATAGCCTTACATTGGGTTGCTGTAAAGCTGTTCGTCTTACCACGAGAGCGACAACAGAGCCACAAGACTGCCACCGGGTCATGCATTACATTACTTTCAATGCATAGACGATTCCTCTTAACACAGGTGATTTAAGATATGTTCATTAAATTCTGCATGCGAAGCATCTGATGGAATGTTTCTATGATAAAAGGGTGGCATCCTGTACTTAAGAAACCAGCAACATTATTTTATCAACAATTTAGAAATGCAATTCATTTGAAATATATTTTCAAAAATATCAGACCAAACTCATCTGAGGAAAGAAATAATTCTACACACGGTTCTTCACACACACACACACACACACACACACACACACACACACACACACACACACACACACACACACACACACACACACACACACACACACAAAGATGTTGAGAGATGTCAACTAACAATGATTTTTACAGGTCACACAACAAACTTGTAATAGGCAATTGGTCATGAAGCAGAAAGCAACCTGCACATTTAAACAGCTCTAAGACCCAACAGAGGAATAAAAAAGGACCTTTAAATGTAATTTTTTCCCATAAACTGTCTGCTTGAAGATAGAGACAGACTGTGGTGGAGTGCAGTGAGGTGCATCACAATCTAAATGCAATAATTACAGTTTTCTTTTCAGTCGATTGGACTCTGTGGATAAGCAAGGTGGGATGCCTTCACAGCTCTCCTAAAAGTCTAGAACTTATCAAAATAAGACATTTGTTCTTAACACTTATGAGGAAAGTTTTAAAATCCTGAAGGAGGCATTACGTTTTACATACAGATGCAAAACTTTCACTGACAATGAGCGTGACTTGAATACTAAAATGTTTAGTTCCAAAGTATTCTGATTACATTTCCTTTGGCATTTTCAATAAGTAACAACTTGTATCTGCTTGAATAAGCTGAAATGCAGATAATGTGATTGGCATATTACTTAAACTAAGCATTTAGTACTTTGCAAAAGTTTTCATGTCCTTTGAACTTTTCACATTTTTCACATACGATCACAGAATTCAATATATTATATTGATATTTTCTGTGAAAGACCAATACAAAGCAGTGCATTGTTTAGAACGGAGTGGAAAGGATGATTTCAAACCTGTTGTAAATAAGAAAAACTTATAACTTGCAGATCAACATCAGCCATTTAGATGGATGACACAGCAGTCGTATGGAGGATGGCTACCCTAGTCAGATGAGACCAAAATTGACCTTTTTAGTCAATATGCTAAACTATTTGTTTAGAAAAAACAGAAGCCAACAAAAACATGACAAAACCTTTAAACATCATCCACAAGGTGAAACATGTTGGTTCCCTACAACAGGATGCGTTTTTTCAGGCAGGTGCAGAGTAAATGGTCAGTGTTAACAGGAAGATAAAAAAATCTGACAAAGGCCTGGGGTGGAGGTTCAACTTCCAGCAGCCCAACAACCCTAAACATACATCCACAGCTACAATGGAATGGGTTATATTAAAGCATACCCATGTGATAAAATGGCCCAGTCAAAGTCCAGATCTAAACAACAATGGGAATCTATGGCAAGAGTTGAAAATTGAGGTTTACGGACTTGCATCCGGACATTAGAGAACATGAAAAAGTTCAAGGGGGTGGAATACTTTCACAAAGTATTGTGAGCATCCTGAAGCAATCGTAGAGTTGATACAGCAGCCAAAAGTCACTTTGGTTTGACAGAAATCGAAATATTCCGTTTTATTTTTATTGGAAAAAATGTTTTTTAACAGCAACCAACATGATGTATTCCTGAAATATTTTCATCAGGACACACAAAACCAGGCATAGCCTATCCAGGGTATATTTTAGATCTAATGGAGATGTAAAGTATTTACAGAGTGGAGTGATTGATAAAGTCCAAAGCATCCATCAAGCTTTACTGCATTTGAAAAGGTCACAAAGTTCTCTTAAAGGTTAGCTCAAAACAATTTACTCCCCAACCCTCAACCTAAAGGTTTCACTCATATTTCAATGCACTTCTGAATTTCAAACAAGTCGACAATGACGCCCTGCCTTTTCCTTTTTTTCCCCCTTCCTGGATTGACTTTAAAAAGCGGATGAACTCTGAGCTCGACTAGTCAAATCAATCTAGTCACGGTGGAAGAACGCAGCGGTTCATTACTGGGAGGGCCGAGGAGCTCTCCAATCAGCTCTCTAATATCACTGTGATCCTCTTCTCTTTTCTTACTTAATTGAATTCTTCAGGCGAGATGCCCCTCCACTGCAGATTTATCATATCCTGAAATTGGAGGAGACTAGCGCCATGAAGGACGTGCGCTGAACATTTAATTCACTCCTCTCATAGGCGTTCGCTGGGCGCCATCTTTCTCCCGGGACCAGCGTCAGACCACAGTTGGGCTGCTGGCCTTCAGAAAAGTGTCTTTATTCGTTCTTTGCCTGAGGTGAGAAAGATCAGCGACAGAAGGTGCTCACAGCCCACATTAAATATGCTGCACATTATGTACAATATGACCAGCATTCTTAACAGATGGCTTCATAATCTATAATCAAAGCCCCTTGAATGCAGCTCAGAGTGCAATATGTCTGCTCTCCAAATCTTTGTCTCCACCTCCTGGCATATTTAGCTTGATATTCCTTTCCTTCTTATTGCAGCAGTAGGTGGGATTTTATTTAAAGCATTAGATAACTGGGTGAATAATTTCTTAAAGCTCCGTCTTTAAAACCCTCCATGAATGTAGGACATGGTTTCTGGCTAAAATGAAGTTACAGTGCAGATAGAAGAGGAACTAGAAGCTTCTGATGGGAAGAAATCTCCAGGCTGTAAATGAAATGACTGTTACAGAGAAGTAGCCATCGCACTTGTTCGCATGTTAGTCTAACGCAGTAAGGAAGCTATTCCTCATTATTTGGTGCTGTCACACTCCAATTCTTGCCCGTCACCTAGCCCAGTCCATCTATTTTCTCCTGTCTTGCCTCGTACTGTCCTGTTGGGTCCATAATTGTAATCCATCCTATCCTATTTAGTCTGTTCCCATCTTATGTGATGTTCTTTATCTCCTGTCATATTCCCCCTGTCCTGTCAGGTCCCACACTATCTTGTCCTGTCCATCTTATCTTATTTTACCCCCACAGTTTACTGCTTTTCGGCACCGTACACTGCACGCTTTGGAAAAGAAAAACTCGGGTGACATTCATTTTAAATCGGCACATTATGCTGACTGCAGCCTGTACAGATGGGTCATTTGAGTAATATTGTGTTATATCACTAATTACTCATGCGTCCAGATGTGATACACTTTGAGCACACTGCACATCTCTTTGCTCAAGGTCTGCCGCATTTGCATGCAGGATGGCACTTTTGGCGGGCATCCAGCGCTATAAGATCACTGATTTGATTAAACATTGTTGTGCTCAGCAGGAGAGCAGAGCGCTAAGAAAAGTTGAGGAAGAACTGCTGACAGCAAGGAAAAAGCCTGATGAATCTTAAGACAGTGAGGATTTGCCCTTTACTGTCTAGGTTTTTTTTTTTTTTTAGATAGTATACTACTGCCTGATGAAATATACCTGATAAATTATGGATTTCAAAATTTCCATCATTTTTAAAATGATAGTATAACTAATAACAATTGACAGAGTCACCAAATTGCTGTTTACAATCCATTAAATAATTTTGTTCAGGAAGGTGTGCAGAAAGGTTAGGGGTATTTGTGCTGCCTTGACAGCATTTTTTCTTTGATATTATAAGGATATTGCGTTAATGGCATTATAAGTTATTTGTAATTGCAATAAGTTCGAAGGCTTTTATTTTGAAGGATTACTGTGTTGTTCGAGACGAACTTCCTGTTTGGTCATTTCCGGTTTTTCTCCGTGAGCTGCAGCAAGCATGGCCGAATGTGTTTTGTCTTCAGCATCTAATCCTGTGCCATCCGCTAGAAATTAAGTTGAAGCAATGCTTTTTCACCAGCTTATGATAAGGGGAAGTCAACAGTAAATGCTCAATCTTACTACACGTCTCCCTCTCATCAATTTGCTGTGGTTTACCTCTGTGTTTAGACGGAGTTGTTACACTTTTGGATGAGAACACTACAGTATTCTTATCCTGATCTGTTGTCATTCCTACTGCTTACTTTGCAAGTCAGGCCCTGAGTCTTTGCATGACATCAAACCCAGCCTAATGGCGGAGTTTGATGTCGCGTTTTGGGGAGTAAACGTTCCATTCGCAAGTCGGAGGTATTTGCTAATTGCTGTGCTCAATGACCGGACTAATTACAATAGCAGTACATGCATGGCACCATGTCAGCATTTTGTTCAAATAAACACTGTAGCAACCAGTTCACTGAGTAACGTTGTACAAGACGACCTGTCTGGCTTATTTAATGAGCTACAAAATGTGAGACGTTTCATACTGCATCTCTTACTACCATTAAGATGCAGATTTGCCATAGAAAAGCTTAGTGATGAACTTCTAATTTTCTAAGTATTTGCTCCAACTGATATTTCGAGCTTCTGACTCCTGGTTCTGAGTACAAATGTAGTACACCAATAAAACCCTAAAGTAGCTGATAGTAGGAAGTAGCTGATGTCAAGCCATTTCTACCTGGTGTATAGAACGACCACAACATGACTACCATGTTTAATATAATGTCACAACAAAAATGTTACCAAATCCTTCAGTTATTTACTTGCATCTATAGAAAGTTAACCTTCATTCTTGACAATTAGGACCAGAGCTGTGACCTAATGAGCAAATACTAATATATGCAGGCTTAACCTTATGTCGTCATGGCATAATTACTCAGGTATACATTTCCTATGCTCTGAAGGAAGTAATGACATATTTTCATTGCTGCTGTCTCTTTATAACTTCAGCACATTAAGCAACACCTGCAAGTAAGAAGTGCGTCACAAGCCACTAGATTGTTAAGGAGTTGTGTTGCTGTGGCGGAAGGCTTGCTGAAGTATTACAGTATGTTAGAAAACAGTACATACATTGCATGTTTGAAGTATTACCCCCTTAAAGAGTAGTGAGGCCTCTCAGAGAACCAGATCTAGAACTATAGTTAGGCTTGACATTACCACAAAGGACAGTCAGTAGGCAGCTCCTTATAGGCTCTGCTGGTAGATGAGGAAACGGATGCCAGGTGTGTCCCATCAGACCACGCCCTCCAGCCAGGTCCCTTTATATGGAGAAGATCTGAATGAAGCTCAACTCACACACATACACCAGGATCATAAAAGTAATGGTCCATTGATTCAAGATGTCTTTGAAGTATGGGAGATACCAAGAGTATTTGGTGGAGATCAGCTGCAAAAGACGTTTGCACCTGTATGAAACTGATTTTCTCCAGAGCCGCTCATTTCTTTTTCATTTGTATGAGACAGAGCATAGATACTATCTTTCTGCTCTGCTGTCTCAGTCTTTTCATAATGATGAAAGCCTGATCTGCTTTGACTTCATAGTATTTCTTCCTGCAAATGTTGTAGAACATTTGGAGCATTTTTATCAGCCTACATATACGGTTTTAGCAGACATCTGAGAGCAAAGAAGTCATCAACATCCCTGCTTAACACCGAACAGTTTCCAATAAACTGGGTGCCAATGCAGACCATAACAACACACTGCTAGATATCATGCAAATCTCCCCACTATAACGTTACCACATAATTGCTTTACCTTTGACATTACCTTTGCCAGTGCTAAACCTGAGCGTTGTTTAAACATGGTCTACACTGATCTTAAACTTAATTAGTGCTGCTTGAAGGTCTTTTTTAGCACATAAAGTTTTTTAGATTCCAATGATGTGGGGTGCTACAAGGGCAGCGCTGCACTTAAAAATGTCCTTCATATAAGAACGAGGACATGCAGTGATGTTGACTATTTATTGTCAGTTTTAATGCTGTGTTTTTTTTTCCCCCTCTTAGAGAAAGGTTGACGGAGTTAAAAGCCCCAGTGGCTGATGTGCAGATCCATTGCCATCTGAGCTCCAGCTAAATAATTCCAATGTGAAGCTGAATCTGGAGAGGATCATAGCCCAATGACACTTGGCAAAATGACTCGCTAATTATAGTCATTTTCATTTTGGGCAGAAAAACTTGAGCTTAGTCATGTGCGAAGTGTTGATACCTTTCAGAGCATGGACCAGTGCTCCCGCGACGTTTAGCCCTGCCAAATCCCCGCTGCTGATTGGCTGAGCCTTGTGCAAGCAGTGACACTCAGAGGCTTAGGTAGTCTTCACCCAGGGCTGGATTGGCAAAGCAGTGACACAGAACAGTCTGGGGGCAGCCGTGGAACGGCATCCTGGCTGGGAATATTAGCGGCGTTAAAACACTCTGAGCTGATGGCTCTGGCGTGACTCCAGCTCACATACACAGAATAAGTGAACTGAAGGGTAAACTGGCTGACAGTTATTTCCACCCAATACAGAGCATGCTCTTAGTGTTCAGTTTAACAAGCAAAATAAAAAAAAAAAATCAATCTCCAGAGTCTATCATAAATCTCTAACAATCCATTTCACATTTCATGTATTTTGCTCAGTAGAAAGAAAACCGTGTAACAAATGCTGATGCTTTAGTAAACATGTGAGAATCAAATTATGATCGGAGTCAGGAAAACAATATATGTAGCCTTCATTTAGAAAGCAAGAGCTAACAATGGTGTCATATGCATACCATTTTATAGACAAATGTAAAAAGAGTGCTGTGGCTGCCCCATGTTGTCCTCTGTACAAATGTTTTGCTCAGGTTAGCAAAGGTAATGAAGAAACATCCACCTGGCTTTTACAGCCGTTTCTGTGCAATAAGTAGATCCACAGAGACCAGTACTTAGTAGATCCACTTGCTTGTCTGAAAGAGTCCCCTAGAAGGCTATATCCAGGAATGTTTTGATTACAAAAGCAATAGATCAATATTATACTTGCTATTTTTTAATTTGCTTTGAAGTCCCTTGATTGACCCCTCTGTTCATCCTACTTCTCTTCTTGTCTCAACTGGTACTTCCCTATGGATTTTCTCTTATAGTCGCTGTAGGCAAACTGGGCGGTATATATACTGCCGAGTCAATTATTTATTGGCCAGATAATAATTTTTAACATAAATGCGATATGGTCATAACGTCATTGAGATAAACTGACTTATCTTGTAGTAATTTCATATTTTTTAAATTTAGACTTTGTGGAACACTGGGCACAATTGTTTCTTGATGTAGTTCCTGCCAAATGACTGCTAGTAGAACTGTTCATGCAACTCTAGGTGTTATTGTCCATTCTTTTTAGAAAACTGAGACGTTAATTACACTGATAAATGGATAAAACACAGAAATGTCACAGTTTTAAGACCTTCATTTATTAGGTCCCCATAGGGGATTCAGTGAGTAGTAGCAGCAACCATCACCCAAGCAATTACACAGCTGTAAGCAATCTCTGTGTCAAACTAATTTAAGAGGTATTGACTAAATTTACAAAACAAATACCTATACATGGGTATGGACGGCAGCATTTCAATTCAGCACCTTGCATTTTAATTAATACATTTTAGATTTATGGATATACTTCTATTGCAACAGGACATAGGCAGCCGCATATTGAATGGAAATCATTTTAAGGAAATCCACAGGACATGACAGGAGCACAGGATGTCACAGACTACTCAAATACCAAAGGAAGAAAAAAAAAACTGAACTCAGATAGAACTCATATGAAATGAAACTACATGGAACACAAGTACATGGAATTAACAAAACACAAACAGGTGGAGATCATGACATTGCTCCTCCTTCAAGGGCAAATACCAGACACCCCCATGAGTCCAAGAAAAAAAAAGACAAAGTGAATCAGGTGAGAAAAAGCAGAATAAGAGCAAGAAAAACAAAACCCCAAAGTTCAGGCAGATGACCAGGAGGTCATCCTGATAATCCCCAGAGTTCAGGCGAGTAACCGGGAGACGGGCAGTGGCGATGCAG
This sequence comes from Fundulus heteroclitus, assembly GCF_011125445.2. NCBI lineage: Eukaryota > Metazoa > Chordata > Actinopteri > Cyprinodontiformes > Fundulidae > Fundulus > Fundulus heteroclitus. The sequence goes on along the minus strand of NC_046364.1, from coordinate 20,241,644 downwards.
GAATCCACAGAGAACAATGTTAAGAGGTTGGTTGAGAACCTAGGGAGAGGAAATGAGGCAGCTCTCAAGTTGTATGATAAGTTCAGATTGAGATGGTTAAGCTTCCCTTGGGGGAGAAATGTCAAAACACTAGTTTACAAGGAGAACATAAAGATTAAGAATATAAATTGCGAAGTTACAATTTGAAGTAACCAGAAATAAAAGGCCAAAACTGAAGTCTGTAACAGGTGTCACAGGAGGAAAGCAAATAGAACACAATGCAGTTTGGACCTGGTTTTATATTCTTGCATAGCAAAAAGGAAAGAAAAAAAACTTGATTTTTGAAAGACCTGGCTACACTAGAGTAAATACCACTGGGATAACTGAAGGAGTCACAAACTGAGCTACGTTACCAGCAACTACCAAAAGCTCCAACAGTTACCCAACACAGTAAGCGAAGGTCACCAAGCAATGAGGGTGCATTCAAGATGCATTATACCAGCACCAGTTTGATAGGGTGAACATTGTGAGTTTGTCTGAAGCTGGAAGGTCAGTTGTTCTATTAGCTCGTATTCTGAGGTGAACACAAGTCACAATAGCAACATGTTTGAACCAACAGGTACACCATATCCCCCATTAAACTCTGTTCAGTGTTGGAAGAACTGTTTGTGTGTTAAAGACACCCTTTTGTCTTGATACCATTGGACGCTCGACAAGCTCCCTGTAATATCGATGCTTCACCTGTGATGCCAACCCTTAAACCTTTTGGTGACTATTCCAGTGCAGGGTCTTTGCTAATTGAATTATATATGTTACCAGTGGTTAGCATGACTCTAGAATTATGTCCAAATGGGACCAAAACATCTGGTTGCTTGACTTAGTGTTCAACATTTCTTTTGTGACATTATAGTATATTGCATCCTTTTTCTAATAAGTCAGAGTGATAGGCAAATGATAGTTCAGATTGTGATCAGAAGAAGAAAACAAACAATACTTTAAAAAAAACAGTGTAGCGATATCTGCTGTTTTTTTATTGGGACAATTTATCTCAGAGGAACCACAATTTCACAAAACTGCATCGGTTTCCTTGTGAGAAGTCCCTTTCATCTTTATTTTTTATTTTTGTTCTCCTTCTACTATGAGTAGTATTGACCCATTTGAGGCTGGAATTAGAAGCTATATCAAAGGCGGGTGTAAAGCTTAACTAAAACTAATACTATGACTATAGGCACGTTTCTACTGGCATGGACCAACCGGCTCATGTTCATGAACGGAAACTGGTACATTCACGTTGTAACCTGTTGACTCCATCACGCAACCTGACATCTCAATAGCTACTTCCTTTTTGTCATCTAGATAAGAGTCTCATAGGGTGTCGAGCTTAAAGTACTCATCTTCAAAACCCGGGCTCATTATAACAGTATAAACCAAAATGTAAAGACATGGTTTTCCGTAACAAATTTAACAACCATTGTCATTTTATTATTGTGAAAACGCAAGATCTCATCAGGCCAGAGGAAACATACTAATTCTAATATCTTTGTTTGATTTTACTTCTTTCTTAACTAAGTTATAAAGATTTCTTCCTACATTTATTGAAAAGTTTCAGAACTCAGCCTCAGGCCCCCAAAGACACAGAGCAGCTTTGGGTTGCATTAATATGAGAATGCCTGGCCGAGGAAACAAAGGTGAAAGACAGTCCACCATACATTCCAGTTGGCTTTGTATATTAACATTGTTGTTGAAAGCTGGTAAATAATTGAAATTCTGACCAACAGATGGAAGGTGGATATCATTTCATAGGCTCATACATTAAGAAGGAAGCCGGTGCATCTGTCTGCCTTTGCATGTGATTACATTTGCATAGAGGTAACAGGCGTGGGTTTGTCTCAGCGAGCGAAGCCATAGAGATTGTAATGGTTGATTCCAATTTACAAGCTTTGAATGCCAAATCTCCCTCATGATTGCTTTGGAGGATGACTTATTTTCAGACTCCCCATTGCAGTAAATATTGAGGGGAAATAGCCTCCTTTACTGTCTTCCCTCAGCTTTTATTCCTTGTTTTTTAGCAGTTTTTTTTCCCTGAAACTGCTATGAAAAACAAAACAAAGAAAAGCAGGTTATCTGATTGATGCTCGGTTGGTGTTTTAATCTAGAGAAGTGCTGCATCTCCCCCCCCTCCCCCCCACAGAAGTGTTTGGGCTGCAGAGGAGGGCTCCTTTGCCTTTTATGAAAACAGAGAGGGAAGCAGAATGTAGATCAATACACCAGGAACACACCAGAGACATTCTATTTTATTAAACATTTTCCCATTAAGGCTGTGGCTCAAGCATTGTAGATCATTCCAACAAAGTCGTTAATCACTGAGAGACAGCAGCATTGGAAACAATGGGCAGAATCAGAGATTAGCAAGAAACAGAAGCTATTTGCTGTTTGTGCTCCTTGCAACCTTATGTATCTTGCTTTCATACAGCACACAGTTCAGCTGAGGGAAGGCTTTAGTCATAGTGTGCCATCAAAATCATATTTTGTTCGATCAAATAGCAGCATACATTGTCATGTCACAGGCATGACTTTGCACCAGCTACTGCCAAATAACCGATTTCTGTTGTGACCAGCAAAGTGTGAGAGGCCATATTGACATTGCTTTGAGGCCTCTACTGGGGTAATACATATGCTGTAGAAATAAAAGAACTTAGTAAGATATAAGAAAAACCTTACCTTTTAGTACAATGAAGGTTACAACTATTGTATGTTCATATTTTAAGACAGAAAGAAATTGTGATCTTTACCCAGTTCCAATATTAAGCATCTAATCAAAATCAATTGTAAAAAAAAAAAAAACACATAGTATATTTAACACTGTTAATTATTTTCAAAATAGAGACGCTTGCGAAAAAATGTATTATACCCTTTGCATTGTCATCCTTAACAAGCCCCCTGATTTTGCTTCCTTAGAACTTCAGAGGGAAAATGGCGGCTAATAAAAGTACTTCATCAGTGTGACTGCTTTTACAGAATCAGGAGATTTGGTACTTTCTTGCTCTAAACCATAACGGTATGTATCAAGACAATGCCAGGAAGGAGAGACATAAGTGATGACCATAGAGGAGCAGTTCTTGCTCCCCATCATTCTGGGAAGGGTTATAAAGCCATTTCTAAACAATTTATACTCCATCATTCCCAAGAGTAGACCAGCCGGCAAATTCAGCCTAAGACTCAGCAATGCTCAGAGAGTTTACAACGAAGCCAACGACTCAATTTCAGCATCCACATATCTTATTTACAGTTTTACAAGATGAAATGTATTATTCTACAGTCATAAAAAAACAATCAAGGTCTTCAGAATAGTTACCAGGACTCATTGTCTTGAAAAGGAACATGGTCAGTGATCCGTAAGCATTCTGGAACAATGTAGTCTGGACATATGATGCCGTGGTCTCATTTCCTGGTCATCAGGGTCCAGTGTCCTGCATGTTTGAAGTGTATCTGCTTCAGAACAACTGATTTAAATGATTCCAGCCTCCTCAGCATGCCCTCAAGTGCTGCAAAAGTCTAGTAATCACCCATTCATGTCAGGAGAAAACAGATAGAAAACAGGCACAGTGTGGTGGAGGGTTGATGATGTGGGCTTATTGTGCATCTGCAGGACGTGAGCACATCACCATCATTATGTCATTAGCAGGACAGTTATCCTGACCAGATTAGTAAATCTACAAAACAAGGTCTGAAAAAAACATTCTTAGTGGTCCAGTAAATTTCCAGACTGCAACTTGGTTGAAATGCTGTGGCAGGCCCCTGTGCATCAAAGGGATGTCCTCAAACCTCAATCAAATGAAATAGACTGAAAGGTTGTAAAGAAGTGGATGAAATTTTGGCAAAACATATCGAACAGATGAAAAAACAATGCAGAAAGGTTAATGCGGCTAAAGGTAATTCTATTAGCTGCTGAATCACGGTGATTTTCACACACAGCTCTTCCATTTAGGAGATTAGCCTATTTTTTTTTATGAAGTTTGGAACCTGGCAGAGATAAGATACATTTTATTATGTCCTGAGTCATAAAAAAAAAAAAAAAAAAACTAAAACTGAAAGAGCATGCACACAGTTTTTTTTAATTTGTGTGCTGGACATCTAGCCAGAGTGACAGAGTCTAAAAGTCTACCATGTGGAAAATCCTTGCACCTTTTGGCAGGTTTCTCGACATGCCTTTCTTCTATTGGTATGACTTCAGGCTCCGTAATGCCAGATTTCAGCTCTGAAAAGGTTCCCAGTGTGATTCAGGTCAGGACTCAGTGCTGGTCGGTTTAAAAAGCAATCGTTTTTCATTTCAGCCATCTCTTTGTGCTGCTGGATGTCAGATTCAGGTTAATGCCTTGCTGAAAGAGTCGAGCTCACCTTAGACTAAGTTTTCTCACAGTTGGTATCACATTGTGACCTAAAAAAAAACGTAATTATTTCCTGATTTCATCATTCCTTTAATTTCAGAAACAGCAGGCAAGCTTTGTAGCAGGATGCCTCCAATGTTAGGTGTTTTTTATTCTGTATTTTAGTTACCAGCAAACTAATTAATCCCCAGTATATCAAAAGCACGTAATAAAAACTGTGGCTTTTTTCATTACTTCATTTGGGGAGTTTACTGAATTTTTCCCCACATTTAATTTAATTTAATTTAATATAAATCTCTTCATCGATAAAGACCAGCATGGTTTAATTTTTAGTGTAAAACACAACCTTCAGGTTGCTTTCTAGCAGTTTTAATTTGTTTAGAGACTTTAGGGTCTTTCTAGTTGGTATGAAGTGAAAATAAATTCTGAGATAAACTGTGACAAATAGGCTCAGTTGGTTTTGTAAGTAAAATTAACCAACAAAACTATTTTATGAAATAAGATCTTCCGTTTTAGCACAAACTAAATGAAACCTTTGAAATTAACCCGTGTTCTTGTTCTGTACAATAATTGATTCATTCTTTGTTTAAGTCAGTGATATGGTCAATAAATCTGAAACAGTTGAGTCAGTTTTCATTAATCTTAAAGAACACACAGTTTAATTCGTCTCCTACATGTCATTTATCCTAAACTATGATGGAACTTCATCCTTTGGTGACAACAGGCTCTTAATTGCCGCATCAGACAAGTGATATAAAGTGCCTTGCAAAAGTATATGTTCCACTTGAATAAACTCAGGTTGGATGGATTAGATCTGTGAAAAACATTTTTCTGGTCTTGCCATTGTTCAGATTTAGGTCTAGACTTTGACATGGTCACTCCAACAGATGAGTGCTCTGTAATTCAAACTATTACATGTTAGATCAGGCTTATATTTAGTGCTGTTGTCCTGCTATAAGGTGATACTCCATTAAGACTGTGTCATATTTGACATGACAACAGCTTCTTTACAACTTTATTTCTGTCATATCCCAAGTTCTGATTACTTTACTTACTTTAATATTAAACATTTTTTACAGTGAGGTGAGAAGAGAATGATGTCCGTTTTACGCCTGTGCAAATTCTCTGTTATCCGAGTCATCCTAACATCAAACAGGCTAAAATCAGAGGCAACCGGACTTTCGTTCAGTTCTTTATGAAAACGTTTCGACACCTATCCAGGAGTCTTTGGCAGTACTGGTGGCAAGAAAATGTACATTAAAAAAGGAAAAAAGTACTCAGAGTACTCAAAGATCCACCAATCAGGACAGTCCAGCGGAAGGACATATCCAAAACATACAGTTTAAAATCATTTGAATAAATTTATATGAAAAATAAATATATAAAAAAATAGGCCTATGCCATAAAGTTCATTAAAGGTGCAACGTGTCTCTACATCCTATACATTTAAACAACAGCTGAATGAACAAAGCTGTTTTATAAGATTGTATATTTTGGGATGAAGAATCTCCATTTAGAGGGAAGAAGCTGAAACTCACTGTATTTAGGATGGGAGCCATTTTTCTAAATCTATCTGGTGTGGCCCTTGGTTTTCAAGAGGCAGGTGGATCTCTGTCTGGAGGCTTCTGAAGAAAATTTGCTGCACTGGATTTTATTTCAGGGTAAATTGAGTCCAAAGAATTTCAAACAAACTTTGCACCTCTATAGCTGGAGCAAATGATGGGGAAGAGAAGATGGGTCAAAACCTCGAAGTCAGACAAAAAGCACTGAAACACTTGCAAACTTTTAGTATGCCTTCATTAGGCAAGGTTGGTTGTGCCTTATGGATGTCTCTGACTGAAACATTGCATATTAAAAGTTTGCAAGTTTAACAGTTTGCTGTAGTTTTCTTCCTTTTTTTTCTGCAGTCCAAAAAATTAAATGGAAAAGAAAGTGTGCAGATGCATGCCATGCTTTTCAGATTTTTATTCACAGAAAAGAAAATGAACACCAGGTATCATTTTCCTTCCACCAGAGTACTATAATCATAAATTCAGCGGCAGAAGATAAAAACCTGTTTTCAGAGCATGGAAATATTCCAAAGTAGAAACAAGATCCTTTGCACATACTAAGCTAATATCTATAGTCCTTTTTGTTTTACAGGAATGACATCAAAATGTGTATTTTTTCCTTCTGTTTCTTTACTATATTCATCCAGACACAGTTGGTATAGTGTTACATTTATTCAGCATTCTGTGTCAATAGCTGTGTTTATTTTGCCGGAAAAGAAAATTCTCCTGATTTATGTACTTTTTGGTTGCATTTTTCTGTCAATTACACTCACAGAAGCTCAGGACAAGATAGCAGGTAGGGGTTCATTGTGTCGCCCAGGGCCCCTTGAACACAACAGATGGCTGTTGCTGAGATGGAATCTGTTACTGTTTGCTTCCAGGGTGTTCTCCTCCAGCACCGAACCACCCTGCCACCCAGTTCTCATTGTACTTTGTTGGAGGCCATTTTCTGAAGCAGATGGAAGATGGCTGTGATTTCAGAGGCAGCGTGTCTGAGAGAGAAAGCTGGTGGAACTGCCTGAACACTTTGTTCCGATGGTATCATTTCCTTTGTGGAGCAGTTATTAATGCGGCCGTGTCACAGGAAATTTATTTAGAGGGCACTTTAAGAAAACAGCATCATAAAATACTGTGCCTGGAACGAATCATTTAAAGCCAGATAACAGAGGAGACAAGCCTAAGACAGGAAGACTATTCCTAATCCTGTTGTCCAGAAAATGTTCCTTTTTTTGTTCCGAATCTCCCTTCTCCTGTGATGAAATATTCCTTCCAGCAGAGAGGTGTTTTAATAGTTGTCCGGACCCTATAATTGGAAGTCGGGATGGGCGCTTGTGCTTGAATGGTCGGAATGCAAAACATAGGCATCCCCATTAGTTTTCAAAGGGTTTTGATTTTACTTTTGTGACTGTTTTCTTTGGTGAGGAAACCTGGGGATAACAGGACAGAGATTGAACACCCCGCTATCGTTGCAGCACCTTTGTTATTCATATCCATTTTTCTCACGGCGGTCTAATCCGCATGCATATTCAGCATGCCGTGGACAATCAGGGGCTCTGAGCAGACAGCGTGATCAGGTCCACAGGGAGGTGTTGTGTGTTTCCTCTTGGCTGTTTGTTGACAGCAGCTTGATAAAAATGAGGATCGTGCTAAATTATATCAGGGAGCAGAAAACCATCCTGCATGTAAAATATATATATATATATATATATATATATATATATATATATATATATATATATATATATATATATATATATATATATATGCAAGAATATATATATATATATATATATATACATATATATATATATATATATATATTCTTGCATATATTATGCTGCTCTTGTCATATATATTGCATCAGTGATTTGAAATATAATACATCTTAAATTAATATGTGGCTGATGCAAGCTGTAAGCTTTGTGTTTTTTAATCATTATGGGGGTAAAACTCCTGCACAAATGCTTAGCAGGAAGAAATAGGAAACTATCAAACCGTTTAAATGTGTCGCATCCCAGACGTGAATAAATATTGCCTCAGTATCATCTTGCAACAACAAGGTCTGCATCTGCATCTTTTAATAGCACTAATCTTTTTTTTTTTTTTTTATTCGGCTGTTTCCTGAGGGTTTCCTTAACATTTCACAGACCTTCCATACATTTTGATTCAAACAGCCTTTCACATGTTTAAATTTAATTCATCAGTCAGCAAGGTGCAGAAGCAGGAAAAGTAATGACATTTAATATTACAGCTGCTGGGTGCCCTGTGGCAAGATTTATTATGAACAAGGCCTTAATTTATCTTTACTTTCCTTCCATTTCTTTTCCTCAATATCTTCCGTTTTTTATTCCAAAACTCTGATATAATGTTAAATCCAATAAAATCCACACTAAGTCTTAATTATAAGACTTGTCCATTTTATGTTATGCTTCTTTGGACTTTCTAATTTTTTTTTAGTTTTATGGGGATGCTGCAGTTTCCAGAGTTCTGCAAATTAATAATAGAACCTCATGAAAAATAAGAAAGAGATCATTTGAATTCCTGTTTCCAGGGCTCAGACTTCCAGGAGGACGGTTCGACTTTATTTCCAGTCCACTCAGTGTTCCTGATTTGCGTGCTATTGGGATTTCTTCAACTCTTGTTTAAATGTAAAAATACTCAGACTGAACAAACCTGAACTAAAATTTACTGTTAGGTTTTATTTTATCAAGCAAAATACCTTACGTCAAACAGATTAACATTTGTTTCAGTTGCTAATGGTTTAGACATACAACATAAGGGTTCTGTTTTTTTTGGTTTTTTTTAAGAATGGTCCATCATGATCATAAACTACAAATGCACAGTGAAGATGGAAAACAGACAACCCCCTATGTTATGTCTACCTCTTTTTTTGGGTGGGATGGGGGGGTGGTCTAAGCTTAAATTGCACCATGTCTGTTTCTGTGAGATGTCATTTTTTTTAGGAGTGAAAACAAGGCCAGACATTTACAGTGGATGAATCAACCACCAGCTTTTCACAGCAGATGACGGGAAAGGTCCTGCTTAGTGATTATTCTCAGTGTGAGGTTTTGTGGCAGTAACAGAGGGGCTACCAGCACAAAATCCACCTAAGTGGTGTGTTTGGGATTACAACTTTGCAGGAGTTGCTTTAACACCCAAAAAGATGAGAGAGTACTGACGGAGTCACCTGACCTGACCTGACCTGACCGCAGCATTTAATGGACTCTTTGAGAGAAAAGATGCAACCAAATATCACCGACATTACAGAATCCCGTTTGGAGCTCTGTCAGAGCATGCTGGGAAAACATGTGCTACTGCTTTGTGCATAAACGTGAAGCGGGGTCAGAGCGGCATGACGGTTGCTACAGGAGTGAGATCAAACGGAATATTTCCAAATTTGCGCGCGTGTCTCCAGGGTTTAAATTGTTCAGCTAATGTTGTCATTTGTTGTTTATAGTGTTCGGAAGTTTGAAGTCTGGCCAAACTTTTGTAGCCTGGTTGTATGAACCGTAATTTGTGGTTTTAGGTTGTCACAAACGATATTGTTACAGTGGAGGAGAAAGAAGAGGCTGTTCCTGTTGTTGTTGCCATTCAACCTCCTCTTAGGCAGGTAGTATTTTGACGTAATGGTGTCCATCTGCTCGGCGAACAAGTTTATGTACAACTTATGGGACTTTTCTTCACCATTAGGGACCATTTTCGGCTTCGGAATGAAACCATTATTTATTTATTTTTATTAATGAAGATCTAACATAAATAGAATGTTTAAAAAAGAACTGGAAGAAAAAGTACGAGATAAAAAAAATGGCGATCTTGATAATGAGCAACATACAAACACTAGGTACTATAAAATTCAAGCAGAAATGTGTCACTTCCTACAACAGTCTGGGGCCTCTGCATCTGAAGAATTTGCACCGTGAATCTTAGGTCTCTTGGTTAGATCCCCAGCTTGCATGAGATGAGGTCCCAGGGTGGATACAATCCCTATTCGAATTCTAGCCTCCTACAGCATATCTGCTGGAAAACAAGAGCTACAGCGAACGAATAAATCCTCATGAGATTTATCTGCCTTTTTTGCTTACAGGTTGCATCAATTACCCTGCCTCCTGCCTACATAAGCTGCCCCCCCCCTCCTGCTTTCTGATATGATCTCACCAAGAGCACTGTCAGTGCCAGAATGTGACACTTTTAGCTGCCACACCATTTTATTTCATTTGCGCTGCCGGGTCTGCTATTAGTGCCCCCCCCACAGTGAAAGAATGATTGTCTATATGATTGTATACACAAGAAATCTTCGGTCTACTCTTTAAGCAACTGTGTGTAACGCTAGCTTTGAGTACTATTGTTTATCACTGATTCAGTGATTAATACTGCTGTCTTTTGTTTATGAGCTTCAGCTTCGGCTCAGATTGATAATGCCAAGAATTACCCTGCATCCGTTTTTTTCTATATGTCTGAGTAGAGATCATTCTTAATCTGTGCATCTACAATTAGTTCTTGCTTCCTGATCTCATTACACTTGAGTGGATCCAGAACCTTCAGAAAGATTTCAAAGACTATAAAAGCATCTGTGGCAGCCTATTCTAACAGTCAGATAAGGTTCTTGCATGAATGGTTCTCTGTGCAGAGCCTTTCATAGATACACAGCGCCGGTCAAAAGTTTAAATACTATCCCTTAAACTGCCGTGTTAGAACAATAAACAACTTAAGGACCTGTAAAAGCAAGAACCTGGTACACAGGTTTTAATTTCTGGTGTATTTACTATAAGGATCACAGGTTCAAAGCTGTACATCCATGCCATGTACATGAAACGTTAAAAAGACACATCCTTGCAAACAGGTTATTGCAACTTTTTGCACCTTTCTTTGTTCTTAATTGAGCTGTACAGAATACCTATCACATTATCTATGTTAAACATTTTGAGATAATTATTTTTTAGTTTCATTGCTTACTTCACAAAACCCTGGCATTTTAACAGGTCTTTGTGGAACTCTGAGGGCCTCTGTATCGAAAATGAAAATGCCATGAATTGTTATTCTGGGTTCATACTGATGACAACATTATATTAACTCAGAGTGTTGTGCATATGGTGCATACAAAAGAAAGCCGTCTGAATCAGAAAAAGCTGTTTGAATGCATGTGTCTGCCATTAAACTGGAATTCAGGCCTGTGATGTTTTTAATCATATTGACAGTCTGTGTTTTTTCAACAACAAACGAAATGCTACACTGCATGCATAAGAAGTAGGACTTGTTCATGCTCCTCTATTTTGAACCACTCACCTAAAGCAGCCACAAAGATCACATCAAGCACATTCTCTCAGATAGACATTTTGAAGCCCTCCAAGTACGGTTATCTGGATTTGACTGCAATTCGCAGTTTGTGCCACCAGATGTCACTACATCCAAAGACATTTCTTCAACCACTGTAACGTATTTGGCCCAAAGACACATGAAACCAGTGACCTATTAAGAAATGACCCATAAAAACCGATATAAGACAACTGAAACTGTAAAGCTAATTTTTTAAGAAAAACAAAAGTGCAGTATAACTGAAGGACAAGCCTAATATGAACTCAAGCAGTGGAGGTTTGTTTTGGAAGGGCTGCATCCACCTCACCATTGAAAGTAGGTGATCCACTCCAGAGCTCTTGGCTCACGTAAACACAATGTGACGTCTCAGCTGCTGCTTCATCACTGAACACCAGATGCCCGGGCTCCAGCACATATACGGAAACATGGGTTTTGACAAAAACAATCGCCAGAACATAATTTTCACTCTGCTGTCAAAAAAGTACAAGCTGTGGTCCGATTATCCATCTTCAGGCTCACATATTACCATGCTTGTAGACGGATCGTTTAAGTGCTTCTAAATGTGTTTACACTGTATATGCTGTAATGCTGCTATGGGACGAGCGTTCAATTCTTGCCTTTGAATTAAATTTAAGATTACAGTTTGCTAAAGCCTGGTAGAACATTTTCTTCTCTTTACTCAAGCAATAGACAATTTCCCATGTCTACCTTTATATCTCCTCATCATTAAAGGCCGTGCGCCTGATGCACGTTGTCCCTCTTAGAATCATAGCAAACATTTTATTCCAAATAGCCTCTTCCCTGGAGCTAATTTATAGGCATGAACGGCACTTTCCTCATCCCACCAATACACAGAAAGAGTTTTACTATGGAGTTTGACATTGTTAACAGAAGTGAAGCCATCTGCTGTGTTTATTTGGTCTATCCTCCCTCCTACTTCCCCTTACATAGATTAAGCCTCAGAAGCTGCCTCTTGGCAATTAAATCTATCAGAGGGCAGCAGAGAGCACTCTGTCAGAGCTGTTCCAATTATTGCAGTTTAAATGAATATGGATTTAAAAACTTTTGACAAAACGCAGCCAGTTAATTTGCAGCCGGGGACTTGGAAAAGCAGTTTTTCCTCCCATCGTGTCTCATGGTTTGTTTTTTCCTTTCTCCTCGGATGAGAAGGTATGTCTCATTTACCATCCTCCTTTTCTTGCTCTTCGCAGACACATAGAGAACTGGACGGGATTGCAGACTCTGAGAGACGTCGATATGGAGCTCTACACCGGACTACAGAGATTGTGAGTGTTGATGCTTCTGCTGTGGGGAAGGAGGCTCGGGGCGGTGTGCATAGGGGGGTAACAGGATCAGGAAGAAGGAAGCAGAATGATCACTGCTGTTAATCTTCAGTGTATCTGGTTGGGATTTTATGTGACTGACTTAGATCAAGTAGTGGGTGATTGTGGAGTGGATGGAGGCAGACACTTGGCTTTCAGAAATTCTAACATACAAAAGTCTAAAAAGTGTGGCATGTATTTGTTTTTATCCTCCCAGAGTCAATGCTTTGTAGCTCCAAGCACAGGAAGGGATTCTCTGTAATCTATGTTACGTCAATGGCTTCACTGCATCGATGTAACATAGTTATAAATGTCTGTGGACGAATAATAGTAAACTTCTGAAAGAGCATAAAACTTAATATAAACGTAATATTAATGGCTTGATATTATTTCTTGCCATATTATTCTGCTCGTCTATTTTAGGTCTGTGTATTTTATTAAGGATGAAGTCCATGGCTAGGTAAAAGCAACGTGTTGCATCTTTGCAGAGCGAGAACGTGCTGTGTTTGGTTTCACCTTTTGTTTTGACTGCAGGGTTGTGTAAGGCTAAAAACCTTATATAATGTTGTTAATATAATGCAGTTTATAAAGTGGGGTAATGTTAAAGAAAAAAAATATATATATAGTTGTTAGAAACCACTATTATAAGATGTATTATAAGATGTATTATAGATGTATATAATACATCTATAATGCATCTTATAATACATATAGATGTATTATATACATCTATATGTATTATATAGTTGTTAGAAACCACTATTATCAGATGTATTGTAAAGGGGTTTCTGGGTAATCTTCAGATTTCAGGTTTCAATGCAATAAGAGAGAAAACAACAAAAGCTAGATTTCTGACACATTTTGTCAGGATAGCAGTGAACATCCCATTTTGTGGGGGGTGGGGGTGGGGGGGATCACCATTGGTGTCTTAGCTGCTTCTCTGATTAATGCTCTCTTGGCCTGGACATTCACTTTAGTGGCTTTGCAGTTGTTCCATATTCTTTCCATTTTTGGATGATGGATTGGACAAAACTCTGTGACATGTTCCAAGCTGAGGATCTTGTTTTATAAGCTAAACCTCTGCACAACCTTCTCCCTGAACTGTCTGATGCAATCCTTGCTGTTTATGATGCTGTGTGATCACTGGGTCTCTCTGACAAACCTTTGACAGCTAAATTCTTTTGAGCTTAAATCACACACGAGTGGACCAAGTTCAATAACCAGGGGACTTCTAGTGGTAGTTGGTTGAACTAGACTTTATTTCAAGGTAGTAGTTTATATGTGGGGGTGAATACTTATACATGCCACACTTTCCAGCTATCTATTTGTAAAATAAATGAAAACCATGTATCCTTCTCCACATACCTCACCTGGAACCACTGTATGTTGGTCTATGACATGAAATGCAAAAACACACATTTTGGTTTAACGCTGTGGCATGGCAACATATGTAAAGGTCTAAAAAGTTCTATGGATTATTTTGCAAAACACATAAAATCAAGTTAAATGATGCAGATAACAGAAGTAATCCCATTTAAAACAACATACTAAAATGGTTGATAAGGAGAAGATGTAGGATGAGCAGGACTGAGTGAAGGGGTAATTTCTGTCGCTAACATGAGCTGAAGTTTAAAGAAGCTTTTAATTCTTGCCAGTCAAAAGCCCCTCTTCTTTGTGTAGCAGCTGATCAAATAATGCTAAAAGGAATCAGTGGAAATTGAATCAAGGGTCCCCGGAGCAGTTGGGGGTCTTCGTGGCAAATCTGTTCACGTTTTAAAAATAGAGCGATGCTATTTTCTCACTTTGCACCCACCATTGCCCGTATTTTCCAGCCACTTGCTTTTCAGACCTCTTCTTCCAGCTAATCCCAGCCCCACCTCTACTCAAAGAACCACCTTCTCCTCTGCCCTCCACAGTCAGCGCTGCCCTCTCCCCTGATCCCTCATCAGGGAGGCCAAGTGCAATATCTCCACCACTAAATTAGCATTTTTCTCATTACCGCTGCCTCCCTCTGCTGCCTCATCCGGGGGACGCGGGGCTCCTCCACACGCCTGTTGTGATGCTGCCGTTCTGGGGCTGTAAGCAGCGCGGAGGAATGGAGCCGGAAAGAGTTACTGTCAGCTCGTTTTACATTCAACCTCCTCATCACCGTCTTCATAGGAGTAAAATAGAAAAAAAAAAAAAGATGTCACCGTTAAGGAATGAGCGGCTCTTCAGAATATGAGGCTGACATTATGTCTCAATGCAGGGCAAATTATACCCAACCTTCTGCGGATCCAACATGATTGTTATTGATTCTGCACTTTTATTTTCAACATTATTTCTCCAATATCAAACCCCATTCAGAATTGAAAAGCTAACAGAACCACCCAGAGCTGTTGTCATCTTATTGCAGCAAAGCTGTTGGAGCAGCTGTTTCAGTGGGGCTTAGTGTCTGCACTTAGAAAAGAAACATACATTTGAATTTTCCTTCTGTTTCTCACAAGGGGCAGCACATTAGGGTAGTTGTAGCAATGTTGCTAAAATGGATGGGGGATAGATGGATTTCTTTTAGATTAACATTGAATTGCGCCTTTAATTAACACTAAAGCAGTCAGGTTTCTACTACCCCCTGGAACTACGACGAGGGGTTGCTTTTGATGCAGCACCATAGGAGCCTTAACTGTGAAAATCATGACATCTAGGTGGAATAAAATTTGTTGGGAAAAAAATAAATATGTTGTTTTGCTGTAAGATTACTTAAGGATCAATGATTTAGACTACATGTATGTGCAGAAATAAAATACAAATAATTTAACTTTTCTTACTGTAGTAAATATCATCAGAAACAAAGCAGTAAACAGTTTTAAGTAAAATAATTACCAAAACCTTTGTGTGTCATGTTTTAACAGATTTAGCTAAAACTAAGACATTACTTTATGATCACTGATAGCTACTATGACAGCTCGGGTCATCTCTTCATCATGGCAACTGTGAGAGGATGGTATTCATAAGACAGAAAGTTAACATTTTGCCTCTCAAAGTTGATGAAGCATGAAAAAGGGGCAAATGTAACAATTTGAGCAAGTGGCAATGGCCAGATTGTGTTGGTTGGATGACTGGATGCTGGATTTCTCAGTCAAATCATATTTACATATTTTTAACTGTGTAAACCTTTTTTGTTAAAACATTTAATTGTAATTGTCCTTCAGTCACTACAGCAAAAATTTAAAGATTAGTTAAGTTTATTCTTTTTTGTAGCAACATCCCCGTCAGTTTTAAATGTATTTTCTTCATTTTTATATTGTGCCTTTGAGGTCAAAATAACCCATTGGCAGTTCTTAGCATGGACGGTCAAAACTCTTGCAAACATCCTATAATCCAAGAAATGCTAAAGATATTTCTTTGTAGGAAAGTCATAAAGAATGAGCCACATGGGGTCGATTTAACTGAGTTATACATAGCTGAAAACCCTGAGGGAGTAAAATCGACTCTTTGGCTTTTCTAGTGTTAGAGATTCCTGACAAAGTGGAGTAGATATGACTACACAGAATCAAAAAAAATCCACCAAATCTGATTGCTGCTTGTTTGTTCCTTTGCACTTCATTTCGCTCCAAATTGTTCTGTTTGGGTGCTACATTTCCTTAGCCCAGCAAGGCCATCTATGGCACCGTTGACAGCTTTACACACACACACACACACACACACACATCCTCCGCAGCTTCAGGAGTTCACCACCTCCTTTTTTCAGTACTCTTCCTACTGGTGGATGCTTTGTGTTAATTCTGTACTCCCACTCTCTGGGCTACAGTTTACAACTGCATACCACAATGATTGTGAACAGAATCCTGAGTTACATCGTGTACTACACTCCCTATAGACATGTCTTATTTTAAAAATTCAGGGTTAGCAGTTCTGACCTTTATTTGCACACAATCTATATTTTGGGTTGTTTTATGGGATGTACAACATACTGTAATATACTCCATGGGTCATGTTTATGTTTTCCATGGTTGACCCAGAAGTAACAAACACAGAGAGTCAGTGAGTGAAATATCTTTTTTTTAAAGGAATGACTTATGATACGTGGTCAGGACCTAGGATCAAGCACTAGGAGGACTCAGAAAGCCTACTGGAGAATAAAGAAAAGGCAGTGAGCACCAACAACAAGCCAGGAGGTGATTGAGTGGAGCAGAGGCTGACTTACGGATAGCAGAATGACAGGAATCCAAAAGAGGGTTAATGCCAGCAGCGGTTGTGTCTGGCTGAGCGTGGGCGGTAGGAGGCAGGCGGCCCCGGTGTAATGAGCTTAGTATGGTGGACAGGTGATGACTTGACAGGAGGAGACAGCAGCAGATCCACAGAAACGTGTCGACATGGGCATCACTGAAGTGGCCAAAATGAACCAGGAGATCCAGGAACACCTCTGGAGCGGACTCTGGCCAGGTACGCCTGGGAGAGCTAATGCTCTGACGCCTTACCTCTGGCTTCTGCCTCCTTAAATGTGCTGCTTGTTTAGAGAAGATCAGGAGGACCTGTACCACCATCCACTGTCGCAGAGAGAAGGTAATACCGCACCGCACCACTACGCAGCAGAGAACAACAGCTGCATACCTGACAACATCTTCTCATTCTGATCATGAGTATGGCCCAAGGTGGACTTAGTCTGATCCCAAATCATCTTACATTTCTTGAAATTACTCTTTACAGATGGGAGGATGGTATACGGGTAGGAGGATGGTAACAGGGATGGTTGGTAACCCAGAAATGCATTGAAAGGGGACCTGCCAGTGGCCACGGAGATGTGGCTGTTGTGAGTGTACTCAGCCCAGGACCAATGTTGGCTACAGGATGTAGGGTTGTACTCACACAGACAGCAGAGTGTATCCTCCAGTTCCTTGTTCATTCTCTTACATTAGCCATTGGACTGAGGGTGAAAACCAGAACACCAGCTGGACCTTGGCTCCAAGGGTGTTGCAGAAATCTCTCTAGACCTGGGACACACATGGAGGAACTTGGTCAGATACAATCTCCAAGGGAATTCCATGAAGATGAAAGACATGGTGGAACAGGAGACGGACCATGACAAATGCAGAGGGAAGCTTGGCAAGTCTCACTAGATGGAAGGCCTTGGAGAACCTGTCGATGATGGGGAGGATGACAGTCTTTCCTTTAGAAGGAGGAAGGTCAGTGACGAAATCCAGCGCGATGTGAGACCAGGGTCAATTGGGAGTGGAGAGCAGTCTAACACCAGCTGGCGGTTTATGGGAATTTTTGTGTTTGGCACAAACAGAACAGGATGCCATGAACTCCCGAACATCCTTATTGAGGGATGGCCACCAGACTTATCTGCGGATGCGGGCCAATGGAGTTGCTGGAAGTAGGGTGACCAGAAAACTTGGAGGAATGAGCCAACTGGATGACCCGCGATCTGACGGATAAAAGAACATAGCGTCAATCTGGAGGACCACCCCCCCGAATCTGGTTTGTCCGTGAGAGCTTGTTGAACGGCCTGCTCCAGATCCCAGGAAAGGGAACCAACGATACAGGTGGTAGGGATGTTGGTGGTCAGTTGCTGGTCCTCTTCCTCAGAGGAGAATTGATGAGACAAGGCATCTGGATCGACGTTTTTGGAACCTGGATAGTAAGAGATGGAGAAGTTAAAAAGGGAGAAAAACAGCGACCACCGAGACTGACATTGATTGAGTCTTTCAGATGGCTACATATAAGCCTGGTTCTTGTGGTCTGCCCAGATGATGATAGGTTGCAGGGTGCTCTCCAGCCAATGCCTCCACTCCTCCAAGGCAAGCTGGATGGCCAGAATTTCCGGTCACCAACATCATAATTCCTCTGTCGGAATGAAGTGATGAGAAAAGAAGGCGAAGGGACGATGATCATTGAAATTTTTGGAGCACTGTAACAGGACAGCTCCTACTCCAGAGTCTGAGGCGTCCACTTCGATGGTGAACTGACGCTGTTAATCAGGATGAGTGAGGATAGGAGCGGAGGTGAAGCAACTCTTGATGGTCTGGAAAGCTTGATCGGTCTCAGCGGTCCAGTAGAATGAGGCCTTGGTGGAAATAAGGGCTGTGAGAGATGGGTGTTCAGGCTATAATTCTCAATGAAGTGTCTGTAGAAGTTGGTAAATCCTAGAAAACGCTGCAGCTGCTTGCAGTTGGTGGGAATTGACTAGTCCATAACTGCCTGGACTTTACTGGGGTCGGTCCTAACTCGTCTTCCCTCAAAAATGTACCCCAGAATGATGGAAGATGGTACATGAAACTCGCACTTCTCTGGTTTGACAAACTTTTAGGTTTTTTAGAAAATATCAGAATGTCATCAAGGTGAAAAAAAATACATAGTTGCGGAGAAAGTCCCTGGGAACCTCATGAACTAGAGCCTGAAAAACGGCGGAGGCGTTAGTGAGTCTGAATGGCATGACAAAATACTCATAATGCCCCATGGGTGTTTTGAAGGTGGTTTTCCATTCGTCCCCCTCCCTGGTGTGAACAAGATGATAGGCGTTATGGAGGTCTAACCTGGTAAAAAAAAAGTGAGGAGGAGTCAGCAGCATCTACGGGAAGGTGCAGCCACTTGTAACAGGTGATGCTGAGGAAGCTACAATGTACCAGGAGATCCAGGAACACCTCTGGAGCTGACTCTTGCCAGGTACGCTTTGGAGAGCTAATGCTCTGACGCCTTATCTCTGGCTTCTGCCTCTTTAAATGTGCTGCTTCTTTTGAAAAGATCAGGTGCACCTGTGCCATCATCCACCTGTTGCGCCCTGCTGGAGAGAAGGTAACACTGCACTGCACCACTACCTAGCACAGAACAACAACCGCATACCTGACATCTTGTAAATTATTATTAACTTTTAGGATAATTAACCAGAAAGGATAATCTAAGGGCATTTTACAGATTCATCTTTTGTTGGGTACAGTCCACTTCAAAACAAAATTAAAATCAGCTCAATATAGATAAATTTAGAACACTGCAGTAAAGAGTGTGAATTTGTCGACAAAAAGAAACAACTGGTTGCACTGACTATTAATTTTAGAAATTGACATTGTAGAAAACTTTACCTTAACAGGAAGGGGCATTCAGGAGACCCAGAATCATTAAGCGGTTGTGTCTGCTTTGATCAGCTGAGGGTAAGAAGAGAGAAAAGGGACACAAAAAATATTCAAAGAATACTTAGTTTCCAACCTGCAAGCATTTCTGTTATTCTGTTTATACAGTTTAAGCCCAGACCCTGAGTTTTCTCCAGCTGAAGGGAGTAAAGACAGCACAACCTATCCTGGAACCTCTGCTATGATTTTCCATTCAAATTATGATTAGGAAACTATACTTACAAGAATGTCAACTTTAGCTTTGTAGCGAAATATGTATGGTCATGAAAAACACAGACTATCATGGTGCAAAAATTAAAAGCAAGCCATCTATAATTCTTATTGGGTCAATGCTGTTTTAAATCAGTATCAGAATCAGAAATACTTTAATAATCCTAGAAGGAAATTACTAGTTGGCATGCCATGATCTGTATCATTACTAAACTGCGGAAAACAGGCTGGCTACTGAATGTAATATTTTCTTCTCATGAATTAATTTGTGGTCATTGCAGTAACTACGCTGGATGAGCCTCTCATCCTGCACCACATTTAAATCCACCGCTAACGTAATGGGCCACAAACTGAATTTAAGAGAATTCTTTTAAGTAAATCTGCCTAATGTTGATTGTTGTCATTCTGCTCTTTATAGAGTTAAATGGACAGTCTAATAAGATGGTATTACGTGGTTGATTACCTGGGCTATTAGCTTAGCCGGCCAGACTACAGTCTGAGCAAACATGCGAGTTAGAAGGCTAGCTAAAAAGGAATTGTTACTTTTAATAATAGTCATCTTCAGTGGTCCTTAAGATTTCACTATGGTTTCCACTCCAACACTTTCCTTCCTCTTGTAAGAAAGAAACATGTGACCAAAAACAGGTAGGGGCGCGAACTCCAGAACTTTCTTTGCAATTTGTAAAAAAAAAAAAAAAAGACAAAACAAAAAAAGGACTATGGATCTTAAAATCAGTGCATACCTTAAGACCGGTAACCAGCCTGTGTCTTGTCTCAGCGGTTTCTAAAAGTTTACAGTAAATTTTCATTTTTTTTTTGAAGAGAGAGCCCCAGCATCCAGATATTCCCAATCTCTTTTACTCAAAGTGGTCATTCATTTGAAACCATTTAAGTCCTCAAATGTAATGCAAATGTTATAAATATATTTTAAATTGGCATTGATAGTTAATTACCTAACATTTATATTGTTATTGAAAATGTAAAACTGCAAAGGTTCCCAGTACCCCTATCCTTTAGACATAGAGTAGTTGCACATTTTTTAAAGGTCATAAACAGACAGATATTTTCACTGTGGGATGTACTGTAAGAGATCCTTTAAAACCTACTTAATGACCTCTGGAACGTTTATGTGATGGCAAATCTCCATCAAATGCCACAATGGCGTGATGGGATTTTTGGGAGGTAATTGGCACCAACAGCTGGGTGTAATCAGCTCGGTGCTTTATGAGGCGCTCGCTGATGTCAGGGATGTCAAGGACTTCTTTGGAATGAGGCATCTGTGATTACAAGATTAGAAGTCATTACAATTGTAATTCAGAACAGTGCTTCCCCTACTGCGGCACTGGGAATTCCAGGAGCCCCTGAGGGAATTCCATTGGGGCTCTTCTGACAGTCTGAGGATTAGTTTAATTTCATTACTATTTCACTTCTATACAAGTTCGCACAATGACAGAGCCACTTCTCCTCCAACCAGAATTTTCAATTAGTTTGCACGGTTGATGCATGGAAGTTATCAAATATTACATCTAAGGCTGCTTCAAAGTGAATTTTCCTTTGGTCCTTAGCCCTGCTGGGCGGACACATTCTGATTTATTTTATTAGTTTACGAACATAAAAATGCAAAAAAAAAAAAAAAAAAAATGTTTAAAAAAGATCACAATGTTAAAGGCATAAAATAGATAATGAATGTGATGAGATGGTAGAAACCAGTTCTGGTTTATATGAACTATACCAAGTAATAAAGATAAACAGTAGGTTAACAATACATAGAGATGGAGTATAAATAAAATATATGCATTAAGCACTTAATTGAAACATTATTATATAAAATGTTTTGCCCCCATTCAAATGAAGAAAATAACTTTGACAATAAAGGATCTTTTAGGTACTTAAAAGAAAACGGTGGTGTTTTAAACAGTGGTAGTTAGAGATTCTTGGAATGGCTAGTTGAGTTATTATAAAGTGACAAATTGTTTACAAAATAGTTTCTAAAAGCAACTGGTAAAACTACTATGAAATATATCACTTTATCGACAAAAGTTTGCAAAAATATTGATATCAATTATATTGTGAAAAGCCAGACAGAAGACCCCGAAATTCAGCCACACACAGTTGGATTTGTAAAAGTTAATTCGGGCAGGGAACCTCTGCCGAAGCAAGCTGGAACAACCTGGCATTCATGCACAGGTGGTCAGGGATGGGCTGGCAAATCCAAAGGCTTGGTAAAGCTCCTAGGTCGAGGCAAGGTAGGGAAATCCAGGAAACAGAATCAAGGTTAAAACGTGATGATTGAGCAAGGAAAACATAGCATAGCAATACATTTTAATAATCTGGCACTGACATGAAGGCTGTGGAGAGCTTAAATAGCAGGAAGCAGGTGAGACATGATTGCAGCAGAGCAGGGGGTTGTTGTGGGGGGCAGACAGTAGACCAGCACAGACTATGGCTTATATACAGTAATTTCAGTTGTAAAAGTAAAGGAGTGCTTCCTGCTTCTGTTCCAGAAAAAGTTGCTAATCTAGTGAATCTCTTCTGAAGCCATGGCATTTTATGCAGATAAGGTGGAAATATACTACCCCAAACAACGCATGCAGATGGAGACTTGGATGGGAAGAAGACGAAAAGATGGAGAACTGTTCTCTACACTGCATTTCTGCAGCAGATCAAAGTGTGTATGGCTTCAAATTGAACAGCCTGAAAGTATTTTTAAAACGTTATTTCAAAACTAGAAAGAAAAGAACAATGGAAGAAAATCCAGACAAGGGATGGGAAATGCAATTGTCCTTGTGCTGTCTGCATTATAGTGACATAATGAGTATCTGTGCTTGAAGTTGACTATGTTCATATTTATAAAAAAAAAAAAACAACAACTATATTTTATCATTTTATTCTTCAGGACCATCATGAATTGTAATCTGAGGGTGATCCAGCCTCGAGCGTTTTCTCAGAACCCACACCTACGCTACATGTGAGTAAACGCTCTATTTTAAACCATGTTTTCTGTGCCTTCAAAAGATTTATTATGATCTGCGGAGTTTGACAGCTCACAGTACATGGACGTATATGAGTTAGTGTTGAACAGACCATGATGCACTTGATAAGAGACAGGCTTTGGGAAAATTGTGCCATTGCCATTACTGCTGCAACAGCCGCACATCTTAAATGAGACATCCATTATACGCCTTGGATAATTGGATTCCTATCTGCCCCGGCTTCTTTGTGCTGTGGCGGAGCAACATGGCGAAGACGCAGTTCCATTTAGACTGCACTCGCCAAATGGACAATTTGTGCATGAGGCCGAGCTTCAGAGAGCTGGGTGAAGAGCAAAGTAATTTCTTTAACAAAGGCTGATGTGTCTCTGTATGACAGGCTGTTATTCCCCAATTTTCCAGCAGTAAACACGCACAACTCCATCACCTTCTTTTACCTGAGCACGCCGCCATGAGCAGTTTCCAGTTGTTGATCTTTCTGTTGCGTGTCCTGTGGCAGCGTAAGCAAACAGTGTGGTGGGTCTGGTTGCCTTACGGTGTCCATGCAGTTTTCTAGAAGAAATGGCACAAGGGACATTCCTGTGGTTGTAATTAAGAGGACGGGCTGCAACAACTACAAAGAGACAAAGATGTCAAGCGGAGAAAAGAGGAGGGGGGAAGGGGATATGGGGGGGCAATGGCAACAGACAAGATGACAAACGAGAGGAAAGTAATACACACACACATACACACACATACACACACACACACACACATAATATAAACTTTGTAAATGTACATGTTATACTATCTGTATACTATGCATATATACAGACAGATATGGCTCAGTTGTTGGAGCCAGACAGGCTGGTGTGAGAAGTTCAAAAACCGTCTATGTGGGGTTTTCATGACAGCCATCTTTCAGGCAAATAGGAGCGGCGGTATTTGTGGCTGAAAATGTCTTGTTGAGGCCAGAGGAGAATGAGCTGACAGCCGAAAAAAAGTCCCTTTTTACAACCATGATATGCAGAATAAGATCTGAAGCAATTCACACAAGCTCACTTTTTCCTGCATAATTTTGGCCCTTTAGTATCAATTAAACACGGTTTAAAACCCGAACCATTTTAATCCCTTTATGACCACAGTGTGGCCATCTTCTGAGGGCTACTTCTGGCAGGCCAATACAACATGTCAGAAAGCTCAGATACAGTATGTCAACTGTAACCTCAGCAAGTAGCCACTGTACTTCAGAACGTCTCCTGGTCTGTGGACAGTCTTGACTCTTTTTGGCTGTGGGTGCCTTCTGCTCGATGCGAGTGAGTGTATGTGTTTGGGATTGTGGTGTGTTGTATAATGTGGATAGCAAAAAAAGCAGTATTATTTATTTGACAACTTAATCTTGCCTGTTACTGAGGCAGAAAATACTAGTTAGGCAGAGCTGCCATACAAGACGTTTTCTGGCATCTCGGTCTGTGAGTAATATTCTCTGGTTGGTCACGCTTTTTTTGGGCAATACACGTGGACTTAAGAAAAAAAAAAAAAACAGAAACCTATTGCTTGTCTTTATATCTGTTCAGGTGATTGGTGAAGCTAATGGAGCTCAACAACATCTAATGAAAGTTATTTAAATGCCGCCTTTGCTTTAATTTTCCCTGCCTGAAGATGGATTTGCTTACACAGGAGTGGGGGGAAAAAAAACAAATGTTGGGTATGTGCTTTGTCTCTATGTTCTCTTCATTCCCTGAACGATCGGCACAGTTATGGGGGACTCAAGATATTCGTGCATGTTGATTCTGATAAAAACAGAAGATGTGATTCACAGGAGAAGATCAGATGAGTCACCGCTGCATTTTTAGGTGTTCTGCTGTGGTGGCATGCTTAATTCAGAGGTGGAATTGGAGGAATAGAATGTATCAGAAAATACATAATTACTCAAGTTGTTTATCATGTTCTAAAATAATTTAAAACAACTAAGTATAAAGAAAAAGCAGTTTGTAAAATAATAATAATAATAATTTTAAACCATATGCTTTTACTACTTTACTACTTTCTTTAGGGTTTAATCATATTTGAAAAAGATGCCACAGCATTTTAAACAGGTCAAAGACTGGACTTTGACAAGGTTATCATAACATGTAGTTGTGTGTGTTTTTTCTGTGCTTCTTTTTCAGCCATTTTGTTGTAAATTTAATATGACGTTTGGGTTTGGTTTTTTTTGTCCATGAAGCTGGCTAAGCTTTAGCTGTCAGACATATGACCTTGTATGTAATGTTTGATGACACGTGCCCAGCTCTGGTAGCTGTAAATCATCACCCCTCCACCACCGTGCCTGACAGTTGATATGAGGCGTCTGTGCTCATGTGCTATGTTTAGTTCTCGCCAAACATGGTACTGTGCATTTTGGTCAAATTTTTCCATTTTAGTCACATCTGTCAAAAAGAAATTGCTCCTTAGGTGAAGTGGATCATTCAAAGGCAACTGTACATGCAGAACGTACCTGTTTAGTCTTTTCAGAAATTGCCATTAACCTTAAAATTTAGCTTGCTAACCGATGCCTGTAGACACTGAGGTGCAGCTCTTGGCCTTTTTGCTAATTATGTGAGAATTCCACAGTCTTATCTTTGGATGGATGTGCAGGGTCCTCCACACCTGGGAGACTGGCAACTCTCCTAATATTTTCCGGTTGTGAATAAGATTTTCTCACTGTGGAAGGATGGAGTTTAAATAGTTTAGAAAGGCGAAGATTGACGTGCAGCAACCGTTTCTTCTCCAAGGGCATCGCTGATGACTTCCTTTGTAGAATTCTGTTAAAACCCATCTTTATGATCCAGACCAGTAAATGGTCAAAACTCCAGCTTCTACAGAGGTAGTAACCGTTGTTGATAATAAGATAATCAGCTGCGTGTGATTGTAGAGCTCAGGGTAGTACTATGTTTTTTTTTTTTTTACACAGCTTTTTCTTAATCTTGATCAACTGAGGTTAGATGCGTTTCAGAAAAACATTCTACCTGACATGTAAAACCCTGGATTTGAAAGACAACTAGATCTCTGTTAAATAATGCAATGTTGTATATATATTTAAAAATATCCCCTAATTTCAATGAGATAAATACTGTTCCAGAAGTGGAAATGGTTTACAGCATCACTTTGATGATAATGGCATTTGCATTGTAGCCAGCTAGCGCCCCCACTCCGGACTGCCCCTGATAGGCTTGTGCTGGGCTTCTGTAAGTGGACAGTTGCTAGGTGACACTGAGGATGATGATGTCAGGGAGGATTAATTATTGCCTGTCCTTAGCCCCACAGAGGACCTAGCTCATTGATGTGTGTCAGGCAGGTCTGTTCAAAGCCCCAACCATCACGTACTCAACTGGTTGCTCCTTTGTGAGGAGAACCGGAGTGATTGTTTTCATCACATGTTCAGCCCAAAGCAGGCTCAATTACTCTCAGTAAAGATATTATTAATTCCATGTGCTGTAAACATTATGACTGCAATTAACACCCACCATAGCTAGGCCATATCACCAATTAGTATTCTACTCATCTATTTTTAGGGTGTGTATTATGCATAGCTGTATTTAGTATGCATTTGCAGTAAGCAGTGTGCATGCACTGCAAAACTGCAGATCTAAACAAGTGTAATGATCTCGTATTTAGGGTGCAAAATGTGAGTATTTATTTCTTTCAAGAAAAAAAAAAGAAAGAATCTGTAAAGCCTTATGTAAACATGCTCTGTAGAACGTGACTTCCTCTGTCCAGAGAAGCAAGGCTTTTCGATTTGGGTGATTTTTCATTCAATGAACGTGACATAACTGTCCATAAACAATTTTCCTATTTTCTAGAGATATCTGTCTTTTTTTATATTACATCCGATCTACAATTTGACGATCTGATTACCTTGAGATATGTCATCTTGACATAAAATGCTATTTATAGGAAGAAAACATGTTGGTTATGGTATGGTATGGCGTCACACAGCATCTCTCTGTGTTGTTCTCCAGTCTCTTGTTTACATATTCGGACAGGCCGCGCGTGCACGTGAACAGCTGTCACTCAGGGCTTAGCCCCTCCATGCCCTAAAACGACAGAGCAGCGGAGAATTGGAGCAACAATACAGAGGGTACGCCCAGCAGATCAAAATGTTCTCTTGCTAACAGCATAATAAAGTTATGAGCTACTCATGCTGTTTTGCTGTGTTATCTTTTACAAATATGCACATAGGAGGTAATGGCTGAGAAGGGGAGGGGACAGAAGGGCCCAGGTTGCAGCTGGAGTGAAGTTAGAGGGAGGCGTGGTTATGGTTTACAGACACTGCTCAAGCACCACCTAGAGGTGAAATATCGCTTATTGCTCTTTTAACTCTGAACTCATTAAATTATGACATGTTACATAAACAGTAATTAGCTACTGTCTACCAAATGACAAAGTGATTTAACAATTACCATATATATTTATAAACAAAGATTCTTGCATAGATGTTAAATTATTTTAATATCTAATATTTAGCACCATCCCAAATTCCCTTTTAGAATCTTAGGAGGAATGATATTTTCAAGGTTGGAACTCCCACATACAGCTGGACGATATAGAAAAACGCATATAGATAAAATAGAAATCATAATGATCGATATCAATAATTATCAACAAATTCAAAACATATATTTTAAGTTTAACCCTGACCATTTGATGCTGTTGCTTAGCAACCTATTTTTAGATACAGAACACTTTATTCAACCAACTATTTACCAAAACTGCAAGTTTTTTTTAAAAAGAAGAAAGAATGCATATCTCTGAACTTTTTGAAGGGGCGGGGCTTGGTGACGGAGCATTCCTTGGTCTGCATTTGGGATTGGTTGGGAGGATGTAATGACTGTAATATTAACCTACATGGCTAGAAAGCAAAAGGAGGGAAAACTGTTTTTCTATTGAACTTTTTACTGACCCTTTTTTCTATCATTGATATAAGTCTATCGATCGATATATATTAAAACTGAATTATCGTCCAGCCCTATTCCCACATATTGAGCTGGGCACTCAGGCACAAAGTAATGAGCACCTTCTTCAAAATTTAAGTCCATACTGTTATTTTCTCTCAAAGTGAAAAGCAGATTAATACCACTGGAGTTCTTAATGAAGGAGACATTTTACATAACCCATAGCTACTATGTCTAATTAACTGAGGCAAGAGGCACTTACTGAGAAAATAACAGCTAACCTTGTCCTTTCTATGATAGGTTGTATGACAGTCAACACAACAACAATTTTTATTTGAAACAGTTATTAAATAGTTTTAAGTTTTGTAAATAAAAGCCTATCAGTGTGTGATTTTACATATATTTTAGAAACCACTCCTGTACAGGCCTTTGCCTAACTTAGTCAACCTGAGACTTATGTTAGACAGGTTTTAAGAAGTATTTTTACAAACATCCATCCATCCGATTTCTAACACTTCTATCCCTTGTGGGATCGTGAGGGGTGCTGGTGCCTATCTCCAGCTGTCAATGGACGAGAGGCGGAGTACACCCTGGACAGGTCGCCAGTCTATCACATGGCATATTGCAAACGTATTGGCCTGAAAAAAACAGACTAACATCTGTTTTTCTCAAGCTAAGGCTCTGAAATAGTGAATGAAATATCTCAGATCATTCGACTGCAATAATTTTATGAGATAATTAACTAAATGCATTATGTCAAATCAATAATGCAATTGAATTTCTCAATAACATACTCTTGTCTAAACATGTAACGGCTATGTGACCCTTAAAAAAAAAAATAGATGAGACAATAACTTCATAGCAAAGGTTACATAAGCTTCCATGACATGGTTCAACATGTCCCTTCATCCTAATACGAACACACTATACCCAATGAAAGAAGATCAAAAGTTACACAGTCTTTGAAGACAGGACTTGACATTCCAAAAATAAACTTTATTTTTTCATATTTAGACCCACGTTACATGTTTTTATAACAGGACGAAATAAAAATGACAACAGCTTTAGTTATACTTAATTGGCACTGTAAGTTCTAAAGGGCCATAAACAGATTAGTTTATTATTAGTTTGTGTTTTATAAACTCATACTTTTATGTGACAAGTAAATACTATATAAGATACAACAGACTTCTTGATATCTTTTAAATACACCGGATTCTTTCATCACTAATGAACTCGGGTGGCATTTGAGGGCCTTTTTGTTGCCTTATTTAATTTCCTAACAGCTCCTGTCAAAGCATCATAGCTGTCATCATGAGGTAACCTCGGTGGCATAACAGAATTTTATGAGAGCCCAAAATAAACCTTAATAGAAGACCAGAGCCTGAAAGAGTTATTTATTTAGACCAGAAGGATGATGCTTTATATAACAGAGGTGGGCAGATTAAACCATACAACTGCCAATACATTAACCCTCTGTCCTGCCTACATGTCTCTGAGCAGAAAGGACAATGGCTATTTTCAGCTGATCTCAGATGAGAGGCTCAGGTAAATAGCACGAAGGTACACAAAAAATGTTTACTGCAACATGAATGTAGGATGAAATAGAAAGATCAGAACTATGACAAAGGCGTTGTTGAATTAATTGTTCAGAAAAACAACCACAACTGATAGGAAAGTAACTGCGGTAAAATAGGTGTTTACGAGCATTCTTCTTTCAGCAGTTCCGGTGTCCCTCCATAACCTATGTGTCTAGACAGACATCTCATAAAGTAAACATATAACTGAGCTTGTCTCTGTGGAGCGGCGTATTGGCAGTCAATCCCATCCCTGCAATTGTTGCAGCTGGAGAAACTCATGCAGCAGCCTTGAACCTCTTAAGTACCATAAGGGGATATTGAAGGAACAATCAGTAATATTTTACACTGCTGTAGCAGAAAATGACCACACTCGGTGTCACTGTTTTAACCATTGGCAATGACCATTGAGATTTCCGGCTTTGTAAACAAGCAGGCTCATCTTATGCTATGTACTCTTTTTTTTTTAGTTCATGTAGGTCCTGAAAGCTCCTCAGATGCTAATGAAGAAGCAGCAACCAAAGGGAACAAGGGAACATTTTCGTAAGAAGAGGTTTCTGAATTCAAAGTTATTAAGGGAGAAGTTCCAAGTTTTTAAAGCTGTAGGAAAGTGCCCTTCTGCTTTGTAAATTCCCATCGGCCTCCCCTAACAATAGGGTGTTGTTAGAGCTGTTGTTGGCCTGGCTCACTGAGAGGTTTGGTCACATGCAAGAAAAAGTGAATTGGTTCCTTCACGTAAATGGTGAAGGAGACCATTTATGTCCAACGAGAGAAAACATCTCTAAACGGAGGACGAGGTCTCAGATTTCAAAAAACATACAGTCCAGCATTAAACCTGCTGCCCAGTAAGTTTCAGAACAATTCACACCGTCTTGCATGCGATCAAACATCTCTCTGTGAGCACTAACAACTTCCTATTGTTAGGCCAATCTACTATAGTGTATTTCCAAATGCAGACTGGCACTTTCCTACAGCTTAAAAGCTTGGAACTTCTCCCTCACTAGCTTCGAACTGAGAAAGCTCTTCGGATGAGGAGTGAAACCTTTTCAACTGCAAGAAACTGAATTCCAGTTGTTATTATTTTTTTTTCACTTTTTTTGTATTTGTCATGCTTCACAATGACAGCAAATTTTCACCAGAAACACTAAATGACAACATAAATATATAAATTTTTAGACCTTTTTTGTTTTCTGTCTTCTCAGTCCTCTCAATTGTCTTATTAGTTCAATATTAATGTAAAAGAACTTTGAACTCATTAATAAAGCCTTTGAGAATTTTAGATGGGCTTCTCTTTCCTCATATTATTACTGCAATTCAACAAGCTTTTCTGTCAGGATTAAATAAATATGCTAATAATGCATTATTCTGTTTACTGAGGTGATTAGATTACACTGAGCACTCAGCTAGTCTATTTAGAATCAATTAACTAATCATAGATGTTAGGTTGGTCATTTTGTGCCTTCATAAAACCTGATGACAAAATGCAGAGTGGTTAACTTTTCTGTCCTCAATTTGTTAAAGAAAAACATCTTATAGCCTTTTAAACCCAATATGATAAAAAGCCACCCAATCTAAATGCACCCTAGCCAGATGATTTCACCACATTATATGAAAATTAAGCTCTAGTTTTTAAATAAAAGTGTGAGATAGGTTTATGGTGAATACACAAGTGTGAAGAAAAATGAAAGCAAGTACAAATTGTTGGTCTAAAATGAATATCCTTTACTCTTTGCCATATTTTGTTAAAGTGGGCAAGGGATCCTCAGTTCAATGATACCAGGAGATCCAATAACTGTCAATTTTTCACTATCTTCATTCCTTGCTACTGCGGCTAGATTCCAAGATGTGGCTATAATATGCCTGTCCTATCTATATCTTATCGATCATGTTAATCTTTTCTTTTATATTATCTTACTGAGCTATTGTTTATATATTGATGTGTAGCAGGAGATGCATATGCTGTATATACATATCTTTCACTATATGCCATATAATGACAATACAAGCTATTCCATTAATTACTGGTCAACAAGTCAAATGTTGAAAGAAGGATATTTCCCTTTAGGCATTAAATGTAATACAAAGTGAGAACTCCCACTATTATAGTCTATGCATGAATGAAATAATCAACAGCTACTTCAATGCACTTTTGGAGTTCAATATAAATCAGATATGTAATGGACATGAGCTTTGAAACATAAAATAGGGACACTCGAATGATCCTTTTTTTTATTGGATTCAAACTATGACCCCTGCCAAAAAACCTGCAGGATATGTGTCCTATGCTCTGTGTTTTAGTATTTAGAATAAGAATTGAAAACATCCTGGGTGCCGCCTTGCTCAGCAGTGAAGGAGGCACACCGTACATAGAAGCTGTCAGTGTTGATGCAGTAGTCCCGGGTTTAACTCTTGGCCCCAGGCAATTTATTGCCTTTCTCACCCCGTCGCTTTCTGTCCCCTTTTCTGTAGAGTTACGTTCAAGTATAGGCAACTAGCAACACAAATAAAAAGTAAAAAAAGGCAGAGCTGAAAGAAAATTGGAAATGTGTATATGCCAGGTACATGCCTAAAGAAAACCTATCTGTAATAGTTCAGCATTTACCAGCCGTATACAAAGAATCTGAAATAACTGCATGGATGAAACAAGAAATAGCGCACACAATTAGAACATGTATTATAAATAATATGTGTTCATTGGGTTAATATCATTAGGAAAGAGGCAGAGCACACGCTGGTCCTTGATACAGCACATTCAACATAAGAAATCCTGAACCTAACTGGAGCAATTATTTTTAATAAAGTCAAACAAATAAATGAGAAATGCTCAACTGATGGATTACTTTAGCACAATACCATGACTAAAAAAACCTCAAGGTACCCATGCGGAAAACTTAGATTAAGGCTATGACCGCTTTCAAGATAATCCCGCTGTATTACAGGTGACTGGTTCTAGTCATGCTCATGCCCATCTAAAATCCCAAAAGAACATCAACTAGACTCTATTAATTAAGGTATTGCTACAGCAGCTTCAGTTGTTTTACCTGTGTGTTTGATCCTGAAAATGCTGCGTGTGTTCCGCTTAAAGCGGGACAGAATAGAAATGACTAAAAGATCACAACGTTTTTGCAAGTCTAGCCTGAATTTCTTCAATTTTTTCT
Organism: Fundulus heteroclitus; assembly: GCF_011125445.2. Lineage (NCBI taxonomy): Eukaryota > Metazoa > Chordata > Actinopteri > Cyprinodontiformes > Fundulidae > Fundulus > Fundulus heteroclitus. Next base: position 20,209,135 of record NC_046364.1, on the reverse strand, counting down.
GTCATTAATTGAAACTTTTGTACAGCAGCATCTCGAAGTAGCATCCTATTATTAGCAGGAGCTTACCTGTAGTGATAGTAGTGATATAGAAGATAGGAGACCTTGCAACATATCTTTAGATAACAGTAATTGTGTGAAAGCTTTAATCTTCTGGAGAAGATTCTTTTCTGAGATCACACACACGCTCACACTTTGATGGTCTTGTTCCGCACGCCTTACATCCTACACCACCACCTGACAAGTGATCACATTAAAGAATATCATCTTGTATGAGACTCCTGGAGATTTATTTTATAGGAAGTAATTGTGTGTGTGTGTGTGTGTGAAACAGCAGAGGGACTGGACTGGGTTACCTTCATTATTATTAAATCATTATTGTTTATTGCCTTTATGTAGCCTGTTCCATTTCAGGGCCTCCCACCAGTGTCTGAGAATTGCCGATACGACCTTGCTTTGTCTGGCTAGGTAGACGGAGAACTGACTCCTCAAAAAAAAAAAAAAAAAAAAAAAAAAGAAGGAACAAACAGGTTTATTCTCCAAGCCATTAAAATGCGCCACATTCCCTTGAAGTAGAGGTGAGGAAAAGCTGTTTATTCCCACAATACCTTTGTTTGCACTTGGCTAGTGATGCGTTACTGAACCTAACTGTCTTTGTTGTGACTTAAAGACATTTTAAGAGTTTGTTTTGGTTTATTTACCCTTGAAAATCATTTTGGAGGCATTTCTCGAAGTGAAACAATGACGAATTCAATTGAATCTGTGTGGCTTGCCTCAGAGGCCAAATCCAATTTCCTAATAATACCCTAAGGACATTCCTTTCCCTAGATTTTGATTGGTCTTCTGGACCATTTGTTTGACAACAGGAGAGGGTTAGAGGTTATAATATAACCTTGAGACACAGGATAACCTTTGTTTAGCCCATCTTTTTTGGATTAAGATATATCATTTACCCAACACACTCAGTGCTCCCACTAGTATCACAAGAAAAATTATTTAAAAGATAACTGAAAGTAACATCAGTCAGGGGTGGGTAATCTAGTCTGTTAGTGGGCTTTTTGTATCACTATTTCGCATCATAAAATGGCTTAATATCAACCAGAGATAAATAAGAGTATTTGTAATTATTGGCAATGAGTCGTTTACGTCACTTTGGAGGAAATTTAGCCCTTTCCTCTTTCAATGATTTTTTCTTTTTATATTTGTGAATTTTACAGGCATGAACAGCCTGTTTTGAAGTCATACTATCTCAAATATATTTGTTTCAGACCTGCAATCCTAAAAAAAAAAGAAAAAAGAAATACTGTTAATTTTATGTAATTCATGATGCAACAAGGGGGGTTGATTACTTTTCCCATTGGGCCCGGTTGGCTTGAACATTTTTATTTTTATTACTAAATGCAAAAATCATTTGAAAGGTGTTTTTTTTTCCCGTTATCTTTGAGATATTCTGACAAAACAAAATGTCCATATAAAAAAAGGAAGCAGAAACCCAAAAGAAATATCCAAGAAGAGAAATACTTATTTTTTTTTACAACATTGTATAATCAATTTCAAAACCTCATGTGAAAACGACTTCAAACCCTTCAAGGTTTTAGTATGAACCTATTTTTATCCAGTTCTGTCACTTAACGACGTGAGGAGTGGTGACTTGTGCTTGTGATTAACACTAACACCTTAGCTGGGTGCTAATTAGGCAAAGACCTATCGTCATCAGTTCTGCAATCCTTCTTTGATCCCTGCATCTGAATATGAATGTCTAGGGTTCCTGCTAGACTGCTACGGCATTCATCTTCCTTACTTTTATCCTGCACAGTAAGCACCAGGTGGAAATAAAATCTATCTGCAAAGGCGGCACCACAAGGTCTTGGGCTTTCAAATCATCGCTGCCTCGCCTAAGTCCAGTTTTCTATTTGATGTCACCGTTCGGCCAGGCGTCTTACGCCATGCTCGTCCCCGCCTGTGTCAAATTAAAGGTCAGCGTCTGGGAGGTGAAGCAACTCCTCTCTTTATTCGTATCCAGCCAAGGGAGAGGCCCAATAAATCTGGTGGGAATGTTGTCAGGGGGGAGTCAGAAAGGTCACTGCCCACCGGGGGAAAGGAGTGAAGATGCTCTCATTAAATCTTCTTTGCCATGTTTTTTGATTTTCTTTCTAAATGTCACTTTCATAGTTGTGTGAGCTAAGTAGCTAGCCTGGGACTAGCTTTAATTAGCTGTTTGATGCTTTGTTTACCTTGTCAAATTGTTTAAACTCTCTGGTTTTTCTTTCTTGTTGTGATGTGTTGAACTTTGGTTTTGTAACTTTTAGGCAAGGGTCTGTATTTAGGAATACCACTGTTTAAAAAAAAAAGATACAGTTTTGATCTGCTAACATTTTCACTTGTACCTTTTCCACTATTTAAGGTCCTTTAATTGATATCCCAGAGAAAGAGTAAGAATATTCTAAGTTCCTCCACTTTTATGAAGTACAGAGTAAAGCTCTGCATCATCCTACACACACACACACACACACACACACACACACACACACACACACACACACACACACACACACACACACACACACACACACACACACACACACACACACCATGCACTTGCTTTGCACTGATAGTCAATCATACGAAGGAAGGCTACTGCATGTTTACCTTCCTGTACAAGAAAAAGGAATTTGGGTATTTGGAAATATTGTAATTGCGTTGAAGCAAAGCCATGACCCTCCTACAATGCTGGAGGGGTTTAAATGAAAAAAAGGTACCAGTGGGAAAAACTGCCTGCCATAAAACTGCTGAAAAGTACACTTTGCATAAAGTAATAAAATATTAAAATGTCTTTTTTTTTATGGCAACTAAGTTATAGTGAATTGGAAAGCTCTGCTCAGAGGTGAAGTTGTCCTGGGTTCAGATCCAGGGCAGTGTGTTCACCCAGCTTCCTCTCATAGTCCAAAAATATGTGTTAGGTTAACTGGTCTCTCCAAACGCATAAGGTGTAACATAAGCTCTGGTTGTTACTTGTGTTTTCCGTCGGACTCATCTGGGCTTTATTAATGTTTCATCTGACTGAACTCCATGTTGATGTCTGCACTCAGGTCACCAGAAAGACAATTATGTCACAATTATGACACTTCGGCATACTTCACAAAAGCCAAATTTTTGTTCTTTGCAACTTTTTGATCTGGGTTACTCATTCGTGTCCTGGGGTACACATATTCACTTCAGGTGCCGGCTGCCTGGAAGATGAAATAGCTATCTGGATGACACCTGCTGTCTCTGTAGTGTTTCGCCCGGCGCCTCCACAGGCATATAAAAATAGAGCGGTGATCTCAAAGGTACAAATGCATTCGAAACCTTGATACACCGCATGTGTCAAACATATTTACATTCACACTTGAGGCAATTAGCCAACGTTTTTGCTTGGAAAATGTTAGATGGGTTATGTATCATGCTAGACGTCGTCTTACAACATGGTGCTGTCATCACCTATCAGAAGCTCAAAGACACAAAAATAGGACTTCTGTTTTTACTGTAATACACTTAGCAGCCATGATGCCAGCCTAAGCAGTGTGAATAAATTAGGTGCTAATTATTGTAAATATTGTTCAAAGTGCGCATGTCCATGTCAAGTCCCAAGTAATATATATCTTTATTGTTTTATGGTAAGTCTGCAAGTAAATGACATAAAACGCTTGCAGTCTTGGACCTGTTCAAGTTATGTGACAGATATGCCCTGTACTTGCTACGGGCTATCTTAACTGCTTAGCTGGTGGTGGAACCTTGACAACCGGTTCTCTAACCTGGCAAACCAGACTGATCATGTGTAGCACTTTACGTTCTGCACATTATCAATATGGGTCTGCTTCCATGAAATCTGAACGGGAAAAGGAAGGACACACATTCAGCAGAGTTTTTCCGAGCTGATTGGGTGAAGCGACACCTAGTGCGAGAAACCACAAGAAGTTACGCTGGTCAAGGTACTTTTTGCTGTTCTTCTTTCAAAGAAGAAATCCTGGATTCTAACAAAACTGATGTGATAGCAACAGCTACGCGTGCGTCCTCCTTTACTGCCATGTTTATGTTGGTTCAGCTATGGGCAACTCTTGCTTTCATCACATCTGGTATGTCTCACCTTAAACCATGATACTGCAAAGTGATTGGCCCAAACGACTGAGATGGGAGCGGGACGAGATGGACTCCCGTGTGTTTGTGAACGCTCAAATACTGTGCCAGCCACCAGGTTGCTTTGTAACATTTAACATTCAGATGATCATTTTGTGCTAAACTACAAAACATTTTAAAGGACTTTCTGCTAGAGAGCTGACTTAGATTAAGAAATAATTTAAGGTTTTGGAGTGAAGTAGTCAAGGTCTGAGATGGCATGAGATGCTATGACATGACCTTAAACAGAACAGAATTCAAGAAGTAGTCTCAAATTCATCCACACTGATTAAAAGGCCTCATTGCCAGCTATTACAAAACTTTATATTAGTTGTTGCACTCAAGGGAGGTGCAACCATTGGGTTTAGGGCAGTTACTTTTGCACATCAGGCCAAAATGGCTCGTATAGCATTTTCCCTTAATTATTGAATTCCTTTGAAAATTCAATTTTGCATTTACTATATTTGTATTGTATTGTATTTGACTTATACTAATTGATCCAAAGCATTTAAGTTTGACGACACATTTAAAATCTGGAAAAGGGAAAACACTTATATATGCATAGTAGTGAAGCTTTATACAAAAATGTATCAAGAATGAAAACTATAGCACTAGACCTAAGATTATTCAAATAAAAAATCTTTTTACTCCTGTGCTTGTATTTCTGAAAATATAGTAATAAAGCAGCATTAAAATTCAGTTGTGTTTGCAAAGCTCTATCCCTTGGTTCAAGGATATAAGCTACCTTAAGTGGTTCTGTGGGAGTCATCTCATGACTTTTGATGCTTTAAGAAATGCAGAATGTCTGTTTGTTTCTTTCTTTCCTGTCCTCTCTCAATTTAGCACTGCTCTGGAGGAGGAGTTCCTCCCACACTCAGGCTGTACCCTTTGGGGACCAGCAGTGTTCATCCCAGTGAGCTTTCGTTTCCACCAGAATCCGTCTACGTGATTAAGCTGGATGCATTCTTCATATACAGCCACGGGATGCAGCTACTTTGCATTGCATGGCGGAATTCATCCTTGAATCAACTGCTATTTATTTGACATTACACTCTGACGGTTTCTGCCTACTGTGCTCTGTGTGGGCGACTTTCTGCTTACAGAGTGTGTTAAATTGGAAGTTGGCATTGCTCACCGGGTAAAGGTTGCATGGACCCGGTTCCCTCCCACAGACCGACCTGCTGCTTTACTCTGGCAGGAATGAAGCCGTGTGACGGTGGGAGATAGTTGATGGGGAGGTCAAGAGTACTTTAGGATATCCCTCAAATATTAGCTTTCGTAGTAGAGTGCCCCCGCCATTTCTCAAAGCTTCACCGCCCCCAATGCACCACATGAAATCACTCTCTTGCATGGTTGTGTCTTTGTCTTGCCAGTGGGTGAGCTAAAATCAGGCGTGATAATGTTAGTTCCCCGGGTTTCAAGTTGAAACTCTGCTGTGAGAGCTATGCATTTCTCTGATAAAGAACAAAAGTTAGCTTTTTTCCAACAACAAAAGCAAACAGGCAAGTTTAATAATTTGCATGACATCCAGATTAACAATCAAACAGTATGCTCTGAATAAGTACAATCAGACATTCAAACAAGTGCCTTCCATGGTAGAGTTTCTAGGCCCTTCATTAACCAAAAAAAATATACTGACGATCGTGAAGACTTTTAAGGGAGTTAGTCCTGCAATTGGCGGGTTGTCAGTTTGATTCCCCGCTTCGACTGTCTGAATTGTTGTGTCCTTGGGCAAGACACTTCACCTGAATTGCCTGCTGGCAATGGTCAAAGGGCCTGGTGGCTTTGATTAATAGCAGCCTCGCCTCTGTCAGTCTCCCAGGGCAGCTGTGGCTACTAACATAGCTCACCACCGCCAGGGTGTGAATGTTTACATGAATGGGTGAACGACTGGCTGTAGTCTAAAGCACTTCAGGGTCGTCTGAGACATTTACCAATAATTTTGTACAGTGATGTAAAAGACTCATTACAACTTCATGCAGACACTTGATGACAGTCATTACTGGAAGTAACTTTTTTTCACATGACATCAGGCTGGGTTGGATAGGTTTATTCCATTAATAAATAAAAATCATTTTAAAGCTCCTTTGTATATTTACTGGGATTAGTCTTATCAAATTTAAACATTTCTTTGTCGAACTAAAACATGTAGATGTTACAAAAAAAGAAGAGAAAAGACATAACGGTAAATACTGTTTTTTTCTTCTACTTCATAATTTATTTCCTATTGCATGATTGTACCTTAATGTATAACACCCTCAGAGCAGATAAAGCGTAGCAACCTCAATGACCAACATTGGTGAAAGACAAAAAAAAAAATCACTAAAGCAGATATATACCCGCAGTTTCATTGTATTTTCTGCTGTAAGTACTCAGTTCATTTTGGTAAGTGCAGTAATTACCACCAGCACATGTGCCACATGGTCAAAATCAACAGCCATATGCAACCCACTAATTTTTGAAGCAATGGCTGATGGGACTTTTAAAGTGCTACTTTTTAAACTTCCTATAACAGCTAGCTATACTTCAGTAGTAAATCTCTTTTTATAGTTTGTCTTGATTGCTGTTTGTTCTCCTCTGTAAGAACTCTCTACCGGCAGGGTTTTGATAGCAGTGTTGTTTAGGATCTTTTAATTAGCCTAAGCGTCCCAGATTTAGAGGTATTCCAACAAAAGAAAAAAGATTGATGTCATTTTATGGCTGGTAAATAAAATCAAAAACCTGCTGTATTTTAGAACCCACCCAAACTCTGAGTAGATTGATTACATCTCTCAACAAAAGGTACAATTTTCCATCCTCTTTAATTGAGTTACATGGAATCTAGTTGTTAAAGATGTTAATCTTAACTTTTAGAGTCTAATTTTTGTGGCATCTGTAGTGGAATTGGAATTGGAGTTCTGCAAGCTATGTAAAACATTTTTGTTTAGGAGACATTTTTGAAGTAGTATAAAATCATCTACAAGATGTTTAACTATAACTGTGCTTGTGTGGTTCAGTGTTTCAGAGAAAGCAGAGTTAACGATTCAGGAAATCAATGTGGGATTTCTGCATGGCTATTCAAAGTTCTCTCAAGTTTTTTTTTTTTTACTATTTTAACAAACAAATTGTAATAATACTTTTTATGTAAAATGTTGTACCACAGTTACAGGGGCAAACTAGAGAAGACTTGCTCAAACATCACTGAAAGTTGTTAGCAATATACATTAGCTGTCTGATCCGCTTAATCTCTCATGGGGTCGCAGGGGGTGGTGGTGGCTATCTCCAGCGTTCACTGGGCGAAAGGCAGGGTACACCCTGGACAGGTCGCCAGTCTGTCGCAGTGTCATACCATTCCTATGCTTTAAAGTCCTTTGTATTAGCGGCTAGAGAAGGTGCTACAATGACCACATCTTTGTCCAGCTGTGTGGAGCATAGTGCAATGTGCTCCACTTCCCAACGTACTGCCAATCAGGTTTTCGAAGGGGCTGCCAGGACTATACAAAATGATACCGTGTTTAACTTAATGCTGTAATTGTGGAAAACAAGCTAACCGCTAATACATTGCGCGGGATGGGAAGTACATGCTCAGCAAAAGAAAAGCACTTAGCTCAAACCGGAAGTCATTGACATCATGAGAGAGAATCAATACAAAACCAATTAAATGAAACATGTTCCATTTTGCTGTAATAAAATACAATTATGGTTATTTACACTGGGTCTGCATTCTGGTTGTACTGCTAACTTTAGCCAGAGTTATGCCACCTCTTGCTGTGCACGCACCAGACTCCCCTCTTACCACCACGGCTGGTCAGAAACGAGCTGCGTCCTTTATTGTAATCCAGATCGAATAATGAGTGACAAAGGTTGACACCCTGGATCCAGTTTATGGTGGAGCGGTTAAGTTTAATAAACCGGTCCATTTTGTTTACTCTTCCCAGTGGCTTGAGGTTAGCGCCTGGCCAGCAACTCGTATAACGCACAGTTTGTAGTTTGACCAATCAAATTTCACAATAAAGGAGCTGCAGGTCCATGGGAATGCTTTTTTTCACAGTGCCACCGTCCCCCAACCCTTTGCTACATGCTCCCAGTCAGCTGGCAAAATGAGGCTTTGAGAGTTTTCCTTTCACCAGAAAAACAATTTGGAGAATTAACCAGTGATTGTATGCATGTTATACTGCGTTACTCCATTAAAAGCAGAGCGACAAAACATATGTAATTTAATATGCACTTGAAAACTACCATCAAATTTACTCAATATTTAGTCTTAGTTTTTTAATGTATCATTTTCAAAACAATAAATTTGATAAAAACACTTGCAACTGAAGTAGCATGGTATATAATTTCAGCATTTTGCTGTGTAATATAAAAACCTATTAAAATGATGTTCTGGAGTTTCATGTGAAATCTCTTTTAATACTGTAATACAGTAAAACCATTGGATTTTTCCTCACGGTTCTTATGCTGTGAGAATATCATATTGGTCCATGCCTTGTTAGTAACAATAAAAGCACCATAAGTTAGAATAGATAGACAAATCACACTAGAACTATATCAAACCGAACCTTAAAATGGAACAAAATAAATGAATTGAGTTTCAAAGACAAACTTAAAGACATATTCATGAACAGAACCTGCAACAGACTGACTGCAGATAACGACTTTAGGAGAAAGGAGAAGACAAAGAAATTGGACATGAAAGCGCTGCTGAGAGAGAAGGAGTCCTTCACCCCGAGGCCCATTCAGGGGGACAAAGAGTAGTCTGGCTGAGCGGCCGGTCTTTACATCCATAATCACAGCAGTCCAACAGAGCTTAATGCCTTTGGACAGCTGTGCCGGTCCTGAGACAGTGGAAGGTGGCTGTGGGTCGCGGTGAGCCACAGGAATAATGGCCTCAGTTAATCTGCAGTGTGGGACATTCTATCTCGAGGGAGTCCATGCCAGCTAACATGACTGGATCGATAGCATGTGTAACACCAAAGCCTCAAGTTTCAGCCTCCCAACAACAGTTCACTGAATTCTCACCTCGCAGCTGTAGCTTTTCTGTCGTTTGCTTTTGATCTCTTGAGTGTCGAACAACCAAAGGGGGGAGTAGTATAAAAAAAAAATGATTGAAGCAAAACCACATTTTCCCTACCTGAGCTGACAGGGAGGCTAAAAATAGCTGCTTTCATCTCGGTGAGGGACTGGTTTCAGGCGGTGTACAGGAACTCAGCTGCAGCTCTCCATCCTCTTAGCCAAGGTGCCGGAGTGCTTTCAAATCATGTGGCAGGGGTCTAACATGCAGTGTCACCGTGCTCGGCTCTCGCAGAGCTGGCTAGCCATGTGTCTATGGGTGCCTTGAGACTGAAAACAGAAGCGAAAGCTTCAGAAACTCTTCTCCAAGGGCAGCTGAATCCCGCAGGCCAGATGAGGTTTGCTGATTCCTGAGGCAGCACTTCACCTCAGCCTCCCTCCTCCCCACCCCTGGCTCCCACCCTCTTCCATCCTCCCACATCACTCACAGCTCACTCCACCACTGTCCTGACAGACATTCGTCTGGCTGAGGCTTGACATTCCGTGTACACAGCGCCAAGCCCTCTGACACAATCGCTGTCAATCAAACAACACTGGTCGGGAACCCTCAGATGTGTTTGGACAAGGGGATGAGGATTTGAGCCCCGCAGATTGCTCTTAGCTGTGCCACATGGGGGAGCAGATGGGTTTTTTTTCCCTCCCCAACCCTGCTGCCCTGCCGCCTGGCCTCAGGATGCAGCCTCCAGCATTTCATACACCAATATTGCATAGTGCCATGAGAGTGAGCCAGCGGACTGATTTCCCTGTGACAGAGATAGATAGGGGAGACTGACTTTGATAATGTGAAAAAGGAAAAAGTTTTTCCCCCCCGTTTGCTCGGGGCTGATAAGATGGCTGTTCTCAAGATTTATTCCTTTGCCACAACTTTTCCCGTAAAATTCCCCTACTAGGCCAACACATCACATGTTTAAAATCATATAGCAACGAAATAGGATTCTCTAGAAAAAATGGTTTCATAAATATAAAATGTTCATCTAATCTCTGTTCAGTGTGGAATTAATCAGTTCAGGTCTAATGAATTCAATCATTTTTGATTTAGAAGCAGAGATAATCAAATTTTGTCAGAGCTAATTAGAAAAAAAGTATAATAACCCTTCCGTCGATTCTATTAACAATTCAAAAACTATTTCCTTTTTCACTTCAAAATAAGAGTGTCAGTAAGGGGACTCTTGAGGACCGCTACCATCGAGATTGCAGGGGAAAAAAAAAACACTGACTCAGTATGCACAAACTGCAAAATAAAAAGTAAAAATATACCTGTTCTCTTATCAAATGTCCCTGACTGGATTTCTCAGCATTCCCATTCCATTTTGGGTTTATTTGGTCTTTTTTTTTGTGTGCCTGCTTCCAAAGTTTAATGTGTCAATCCCAAGGGGCAACAGACAAATGAGTGTGTGGGTCGGTGTTACCTTTTGGCTTCCATGTGACTTCATGCTGCTCTCTAATTGGTTACTTAAAGATTCTCCTTGGGAAACAGCTCTTTGTGCCTGTGGCACTTTCTGTGTCAGTTTTCATCTAATCAGTTGAATTCATGACACCGGTCGATCAAAGTCCCACCCCTGGCAGCTCAGAGGCACAGACACAAATGTCACTCACACGTAGGAATGCAAACAGCAGAGTCAGACAACAAAAAGACAGGAGTCAACTGCATAGACCATGGAAAGAAAATCTGGTCATTTATATAAACTATAATAATTTCATCAGGCTTGTGCTGGAGGTAAAAAGTGGATAAAGGAACTTGGACCGGACCGACTAGACTTTAAAAATCCAGCAGTGGGCAACGGTTACTTATTGCGCAGTAAATCCCGACCTCTGGCACGGCAACAAAAGGGACAGTTGTGCAAGGTTCGGGTAAAATTTCATGTTTATCGATAGACAGTATCTATCTCACAACAAATCAAAAATCAAAACAAGATTATGTTTAACAAGCAATGTCCAAATTTTCACTATCCTTTTCAGCAACACAAGTTTAATTTAAGAGCATCGCAGTGAAGTATCTCTTTGCACGTTTTTGTTTAAAACTAGCTGGTAAAATGTGTGTGTGTGTGTGTGTGTGTGTGTTACCACTCAAGATTCGATCAAATAAAATGTGCACTCAAAGCCAGCAAAGTGTGGATGGACTTTTGAAACTGCATATTAAAAGGTTTACACACTAGAAGGCTATTGATCTTCAAAATGGCTGGAAAAATTTCACAAGCGGAGAGAGGAAAAAAAAAAATGTGTTACAGCCTCATATCCTTTCCACCGAGATAAGACAGCTTGAGTAAGTGATAATTTTCAGAGGGGCTAACTCCCTGCCTCTCTGAAATGTCTAAAGGACTCTGAAGTGATGTTAGCAATCAGGGCTTAGGACTCACTGAACCCTTTGATAATCAGCAAAGCTTTCTCTTATAAATGTCACTATGAGTGCTCTGCACCGCACGCCGTCACGCTGTGCCGTCACGCTGTGCCGTCATTATCAATGTCCACATCAGAATGTTTTAATTTCAGCTTTTACTTGAGTTTTTTTTGTTTCTATCCATATACCGCTGTCAATGATATTCCATCCCAGCACCAATTTAAAGCGGACATATTATTAAAACCCTCTTTTTTAGCTCTTAAATACATTTTGTTGTGTACCTGGAGTCGTTAGGAATTCAGAAAAGTTGAATGTAGTTTTTCCAGGTGCTTCATATTCTGTTTGGGTCATATTTTTCTAGCCATTCGGTTTTCTCTGTTCTCTATTATATATATTTTTTTTCTTAACAGTTGCATCACAGTATTTGCTGCGGTACTGCTAAACAAGATCAAGGACTTCTGGCTTACCAATTTCCCGAATCTGCCATTTTTATTTTTCGCTGTGATTTTGTAATCCAAGCTGAAGGATGACGAAGCTACAAGTGGATAGGTTAAAATGTTCGGTTGTTAGGCGTATTAACCCACAATTTATTACACTGTCCCCCATTATACTGGACAAATGGCCAAACCAGATGCAGTGGAATGCTCTGCGACCTGGAGGTGGGTAGGATGTAATTTTTAAGAGACTGCACCAAAACAAGTCGCTCTCATACGTACCTTAGAACAGGCCCGTTCTGGGGGCCTGTGGACCTTAATTAATGAGACCAAGGGATTGCTAAAAAATTGCTATGAATCATTGTGTGTAGCATGAGCAGTTAAAAAAAAACAAAGAAAAAAAATTTAAATCTTCTGTGCTGCAAAAGTGGTTTTCCATTATCTATCATATCACTGTGTGGGGAATAGGCAAATTGCCCCCCCCCCCCCCCCCCCCCCCTTGCAGCTGCAGGCGCCCCTGCTAGCCGTGAGTAGATGCTGCAGCCGTTCACACTGCACATTCTCACAGGTTGTAGGCTTAGAGCCACAGGGAGGGGCCAGTTCTTCTCTGGGTTTCTCACATGGAATGGACAAGGTCGGAGGGGGTCTCTCTCGCCCAGGGAGTAATTCAATGTAGAACCGCCACTGGTCACAGGTCTATAAAATCAACCAACTAGGCAATAAAGGCCACTTCTACAAACAAGAATGGCTCACTGAGATTCAGTGTATTCAAGCTTAATGTCCATTTTTGTAATTTGCCTTTCCACTAAACATTTATCAGTTAACTGCGGGATCATAACAAATTCAGATTTGTACAATACAGTCCTTTAAGACCTTTGCAAAAGCAAACTATGGCAGCTACCCCACCCCCCCACCCCGCCAAAAAGAAAAATGCATTTGGCTTTTTGCAGTAATGTTTTACAAATCTGATAAAGGTTCTGATACCTGAGGGTCACACAGCACTGAGGTGTTATCGACTCCTCCTGACAAGCTGGAAACATTGACATTCAACCAAATTTTGCAGGTGCAGATTCAATTCAACTCTTTTCAGCCACGGCTGTAATTAAATCTGTTCTGCTAATGATCCAATTAAATAAGATGAAGTAAAAGCAAGGCTGTGGCACTTTAATTATTTTCACGTCAGAGAAGAGTAAGACATTGACATAGCCTTCTCTGGCTTCACACTTGGCTTGCTGACGAGGGCTTCCCCGGCCGCTGGTTTGAATTGTGTTGTCATGTGATAATAAACACCAGCTTCACGCTTCCTCCTTCACAGCTGGGAGGCTTCTTGCTTCCGTGCTCTTTCCTCTAATCCTATACTCTAGATGCTTGGCACATTAATCCCTTTTTATATACTCAAAGTAAAGAAAGGGGACCACATGAAGAGAAAACCAGTTTAGTAAAGCATAACTGGAGCAGAAGGTCGCCATGGGGTAACCGGTGAGAGAAGTACTGACGAGGGCTCCGCAATATTGTCATGAATATTTCAGTGTTGTTCATAATAGTTTTGGGAAAAAAAAAGTTAGAAATATAATGTTTTTGTTGTTAAAATGTTACATATGTTATAAACATGGTGTTCAAGCCAGGGATGTTTTTTGCATGTTACTTGTATCCAAAACAAACTACATGCAGATACTTTACCCAGATGATGATACTGGAGATAAAAAACAGACCTGGATTTTTGGAATAATAAACTCTTGAATGTATCTGACGCATCAATGTCAGGATCCCCACGGGGTTTGATTACTTCTTGTAGCTACCTGGCTATCCTGCAGTCTGTTTATGTTTTTTATCTTTGGATCCTTGTTTCTGTCATTAGTTTAGTTTTCTGTTCAGTATTTATGTTAGTTTATTCTGGTATCTGTTACATTTGGTTCCTGTCTTAGTCAGCTTCTGTTAGATCTCTATTCTCTGCCTGCCCGTCACTAGTTTAGTTAGGTTATCCCCTCATGTCTGGCCATTCTCATGTTTCCCTGTTAGAGTCAGTTCTCCCTCTGCTCCTGCCAGTTCTTTGCCCTTCCTCTCCTTCTGCGTAATTGCCTAAATTCTCTGTGTAATTCACTCCACCTGTTGGTACTTCCGTCTACCCCCATATAGTCTGCTAGTTTTGTCACATTCATCGACGGGTCCTCTGTCATATTACCCTGTTCTGGTCTCACCAGTGCCGATCCCTTGGTTCCGTGTTTCCCTGCCATCTTATAAACCTTCTTATAAGCCTTATTTTTATTAAACCACTCATCATTCTACACACGGCTTCCCTGCTCTGGTCTGTTCTCTGGTCTATTTAACACAAACCTGACAATCAGAAGGAAAATACTTAGAACAGTGGTGGAAATGTCCTGGTTTGTAGTTGATCACTTGAGTTTTATTTATTTTTTTCAAAGATGGCAAAAAAGACAATCCTGCGTTTAAGACACCTTGGTATTACTAGAAGAATGAAAGTCCTGTCCTGCACAGTTGGATATACAGAGCACATATGTATTTCCTGTTAAACCTCTATCCATGGGTGTTTGCATTGTAAGAATACAAACGTGCAGCTGTTGTATAAAAGTTTCTGATAATGATTTAATCCCTCTTTTCTTGTTACCCTTCATCAGTAATCTCATTAGAGTACTCCTTGTCAGAAGGCTGTTGCATTTAGAGGCACTAAACAGAATTTAGCCAAAATGTGCAGAATCATTTCTAAAAGAGTGTTTGCCAGAATATTGACCCGTGACCTTGGGGCTGCTGGGAGGACTGCATGGCCTGAAGCCCTCTGTCTCAAGCAGGGTGATGGGACTGAGGTCCTAGCGGCGCCGGCCTGGTCAAGGTGGCTTCCTGCTGCCTGAGACTAGCGAGGATACGAGGCTTGATGCCAGCCGCGTCACCCCTGCCAGTTCAACAGTACCATCTGCCCCTGCTCCTCCTTCCACGCAGCCAGCCAGCCTCGTCAAAACAAGTCAAGATGGCAGCCCCAAGCGGCTGTGTATGAAAGCCATGGCTGAGAGGATGCTGAAAGTTGCAATGTGGCTGTGGCAATCATCCAGGCAGGCCCAGGCTGGTGTTAAACCATATAACCACTTTGACACCTTTTCAGGTGCAAGACGGCAATGTAACAACCTGCTGCACGTTCTCCACAGATCCATGATTAGGGGCTCCTGATCCTTAATCTGCAGGCTTCAGACGGCCACACTATGTTACTGGAGCTTGAAATGCTTTTCTTTTTAGGGCTATTAATGTATTGTGTTGTTTACACAATAGCATTTTTCCTCTTTATGAATTTGTCCTGGTTATGGTTTGCTATGATTATCACAACATAAACAAGCATTTAGTTCTGCCTGTGAACCTGTTTGATAATTATGTCTCTATTTTTTAAAGGCACGCTAATATTTATAGTCATGTATTTCATGTGACTATGTAAAAATTAGAGTTTTCTGTCAGCTTTCTATATCTGTTTCAATTAAACCTACTTGTTTCATATTGAGTATGTGACAAATAGTACATAAAGTATTTAGTGTGCACTAAATGGTGTCGCGGAGTGGTCTTTAGCTGCAGCATTGATTTATTTTATAACATAATGTAGAGTGACAAGTAACCAAAAAACAGCTGACTGAATAAGAACATTTACCGCAGTAGTATTTTTACTCCTGGAGTCATGCAGTCATAATAAATAAATTAGAATATGTCTTGCAATGAGATGCATTTGTCAGATTAAAAGCACATTTTGAAAATAAGAACCTTTACGCAGGTATTAAACATACTTTCTATCAAGCCCATACATTTCTGAATTAAAAATGTTTTTTATTGGTCTGATCTAATATTCAAATCTTTTCAATACCATTCAGTGGCAGAACGTATGAGTGAATTTATTTCCGAAATGTTTGTAAGAGTTGGTAAAATCATTTTTTTAGAACAGTCAATGTCCTCCAGATTGGAAGAGATTTTTTTGGAGCCAGAAGATAATGATTTGGTATTTGCCCTTTTAGTTTAGTTACCGTGGTCTGATTATTTCTGACTTGTTCATTTGCAGAATGACATCAGTCATTCAGAAAATGAACTTTCCAACCAAATTTAACAGAGATTTCCTGAGGGTGGTTTCAACTTCTGTGTATATAATGATCTTCTATGATATTTTTTTTCTGATTATTACTCATTACCTACATTATAAACTGGGTGCTTAAGAATTATATCCATCTGCAGTCTCAATACTGTACAAAGCACAGAAACTATATCACTGTCTAATTCTATGTTCCTAAAGCCATATTTTGGCCTCCACAAACATGGCGAGAACTGATTTCTTGACAGTGGATAACCTGTATCCGAACATCTCAGTGGAAAGTTGAGTGAAAAGGAAAAAAGTGTGGTAAAAAAGCAATAACCAGACCTGATTGTGGATTGTGAAGCAAAGCAAATTAAAGTGTTTAGAGGAATCACACAAACCCACAAAGCACACTTTGGACTTTATATGTATATATACCTTTAAAGATGTTCATAAAGCACAAATAAATTAATGTATTGCAGCATTTCAACTCAGAGTGAACACTTGTTATGGATTGTAGAGGACAAATTCCACATAAGATAATGCATCATATGTGGTGCCAAATAATGGCACCCCAAAAAATAATAATACATGTACGTAAAATTTGTAATTGTATTTTTGTTGTGATGACGGTGGGTGACGGTGGTACAGGAGTTAGGGAGGTCGTCCTGTAATTGGCTGGGTGCCAGTTTGATCCACTTCTCTGACTGTCTCTGTCATTGTGTCCTTGGGCAAGACACATTGCCTGCTGAAGGTGGTCAGAAGGACCGGTGGTGGTGATGTATGGCAGCCTCAGTCAGTCTGCCCCAGGGCAGCTGTGGCTACTATGTAGCCAACCACCGTCAGGGTGTGAATGACTGATTGTAGTGTAGTGTGCATTTGGGTCGTTTGACTTGATAAAGCGCTGTACAAGCCATTTACTATTTTTGACATCCTGTTTTTCTTGTGTTTAAATATGATGAAAGAGAAAGGTCCATTTTTCTAAGCCACTCTTTGAAATGGTAAAGAAAGCAAAACAGCATTATGTAAGGATTGCATTTGGATTGCCATATGTCAAGAACATAGCTGCTTGTTTAAGCCTTCCCTTTATCTGTTTGCAGAACAATAGCAATTACATTAAAATAACTGGAACCGTGACAAACCAGGTTAGATGAGGACCATGGATTATTATGCCACAACACACAACAGTGGTAGGGGACAGTAGGGGTTCTACTGGATACACATGTTTTGGTCAGATGGGACTAAGATTGTGTCCTTCAACAATAAATGTGAAAAAGAGGATGAATAGGTGGACCTCTTCCCCACTTATAAGTCAGGTGGATGTCCTGTGGTACTGTGGGCCTTGTTAGAGTACATGGCATTATGGACACTTCATAAAACTCAAAATGAGTCATCACTGGGTCTTTGAACAGCTTAATTTTACAAAGCATATGGCAACAGAAATATGTTACTAGAAACACAATCAAGCTTCTACTATGACCATCTTTAGCTTAAATCATACAAATAACCTGTGGGGTGAGCTGAAGAGAAAGGAGCGCAAACTCCTACCTTGTGAAATGTTATACAAGGCTAAGTTGAAAAAAAAAACAGTAGCATTGTTTATACTCCTTTTTCAAACACATCTTTTTTTATAGCCTGCTAATTAATGGCCTTGTTCTACTTTTATCTCTAACATAGTTTATATTCCTCCATTGCACCTGTCATCTATTTTTGTACTCAGTTTACACTGTCTGTCTCTGTTGTGTTGATTAGTTTTGTCACTTTCTCAGTGCAAAGCAGCTTGTAAAGAAGTAAGATGTTGTCGACATTATATGAGTATATTTTATGTACTATTGTTAGTTTCTTGATGAAAGATTTTTCTCTATTGTTGAAAGAAAATTAGAGGCTGAATTTCCTCAAATTAGATTCTAGCCACTATATGATGCTAACAACAATAAATAGGAAGTACCAATTGTCTGACGCCAACCAGGATAAGAGCAAGCCTATGAGCATTTAGCTCATAGGCTTGTAAAGAGGGAAAGAAGAGCAAAAATGCAGAACATTTCACCGCTGAGAATACACTCACAACTCCAAAAGAAGTGTAATGTAATGTCGTTGAGTGGCTGTTAAACCAAAAACAGGGTTATCTACAAATTTGTAGTGTCAGTAATGGCATATCGGTGTTATTTGTATTTTTTATATCTAGTGTGTGACCTAAAAAGGGCCAAAAATCTATTACCTCAAGTTTCAAAATGGTAGGTTAAGTAACAAGCTGGGTGAAAGCTGAAAGTGTCTAATATCAGGATGGTTGCTGTTTTTAGCTGGCCTTTATCCCAGGTTTTTGTGTATGATGAGCAGATGTATGTGTTACACTTAGGGGTAAGGATAAATGAATCAAATTAGCAAACATTGTTTAGGTAATAAAACTAAAGAAGCCAGCATTTTATATTATCATTATAATGAACAAAAATCTGAAAATGGTGTGTGATATATTTGACTTCTAATCTTCTTCAGAAGTCACCTAATTAGTAAATAGAGTTCACAAGTCGTACAGCGGTCAGGGAGAATGATGTGGTGGATTTTAAAGCAAGGTGAGATTAGTTAAACAAACAATAACCCAAACTTGGAGTATTTCATGAAACTCTGTTTAATCCACAAGTGAAAAATGCTAAGATTACGGCACAAGGGCAAACCTACCAGGACGTGCCAGGTCTCTTAAATAAACCTCCTTGTCAAAGAGCATTGATTAGAAAAAAACTGCCAGGAGGCCCATAGTAACTCTGAAGGAGTTCCAGAGATTCACAGCTGTGGTGGAAGAATCTGTCAACAGGAGAGGTATTAGTTGTGCATTTCACAAATCTGGGCTTTGAGGACGGGGGCAAAGAAAAAGCCAATCAGTGAAAGAAAGCCCTAAGAAGCATGCAACAAGCCATGTAAAAAACACAGCAAACATGAGAGTAGGAGCTGTGGGCAAGTTGGAAAAGAAATAATTGTTATTTTGGCCTGAACACAAAACATCCTCATAAAACATTATGTGGGATGAAACACAAAAACTGTACATCACACTAAACCCACCATAATAATAATAATAATAATAATAATAATAATAATAATTTAGACCCAAGCATATTCATGTGTTAGAACAGCTCAGTCAAAGTCCAGATCTAAATCCAGATGGAGATCTGTGGCAAGGCTGATCAGTCCAATCTGACTGAGCTAGATCTATTTGGAAAAAGGAATGGAGATAAGTTCCAGTGTCTAGATAAATATAGTTAGACACATACCCCAAAAGATGTTTGAACCAAGTATCGACTGAGACAGGGCTGAGAAAATACACACGTTACACTACTCTGATTTTATTTAAGCCCCATCAATTCAGAAATCTTCAATCTTTGGTTGCTGTATCCCATAAAATCCCAATAAAATCAACTGAAGTTCAGAATATAATCATTAGTTTGGTGCAATGTGAAGAACTGTACGGGGATGAACACTCCGGGTCCAGTTATTGTGATATTTTCTGTAAACTTTTGATTCTAGTTTTGCTCGTGTCTGCCCTGCTGCTGTGCTCTGTGAAATGATGTTTTCCTGAAACGTATTTCAGAATTGGTACATTGTGCAGTTAAGGGCCGATGTGCTTTTGATCTACCCCCCCACCCCCCACCCAAACCCCCACCACCAGCATCTCCCGTAGAGCTTCAGAGGAGATGAAACCTTCTGCACCTGAGTCTCCATGATTAGCTCTATACTTTGCTTCTTCTTCGCCTCATTACTGGAATTGCTGAGGAGACGCCACTCGTCTTACGCCACCCTGATGTGCGAGGCGCAGCAAAGGCGATGGTATTATTGTTGCGGCAGCGCAGTGCGATGAAGGGATAAATGGATCCTTCTGGCTGATGGAAGGAGGCAGCCAGACCCGGAGCCCACTGAGCGGAGCCAGCTGTAGCCAAGCTGGGTGGACCCTCTCCGGCTGGGCAGCGGAGCTGTTTTTCATGTTCTGAATGTTGTCACGCTCGTTTCTGCCCATGAGAGGGTGGATGATTTTGATGTCACCTGCTAGGGTTATGTTTCTGAAACACCCGGTTCATCCACCTGAATTCATCATTGTCATTCAGCTCGAAGCCTCGGTGCTGTGCTCGCTCTGCAGAGAGGCTGCCAGCTGTGCACATGTAAGACATGACAAGTTGGCTTGGCCTAATAAACAGCTGCTGTGCTGGCCGTTTAGGAGGAGGCCCCTTTTGTATTTTTGGAGGAAGAAAATTGGCCTGCCTCAGTGAGGCGTGCATCATGTTAGCATTACCAACAATTTAATAACCCATGTTCTTTTTTCACTCTGCCGCTTAAGAGCTTAAAGACCCCTTATTTATATTTCTCTTGGCATCGACTGGTTGGTGGCTTTACTAGAATGCAAAGCTGTTTCCACCAGTTTATTCTGCTCTTATTATGCTTTTATGAGCAATTCTCCACATTATTGTGGGAATTGGTCAAGTAATTACTTCCAACTGACTGCCTCGAGAATATTATTCATTCTGATGCTGTTCTTAGAAAATGCCTCCTGTTGGATTAATATGATTATTTCCATAAATGAAATCCCTGAAATGTTGCCTTGAAAAAAAAAAAATCCCAGTAACACATTTTCATGTAATCTGCATTTCTCTTCCAGTTGAATGAAAAAAATATGTGTGGCTGTGCATCATGAGTTCTGCCTGTCACCGTATTTAAAGTAATGCTCGTATTTGTGTTATAGGCTGTGGGGAAAATCCACAGGTTTCATAATTTAGACCGTCTGTTTAATGAATAAACACTCATGTTCAGCCTTATTTTTTTTTACCAAAGATAAATCATATGGTTACCTTTATTGGATTTTGGTAAAACATAACATACTACTGACTCTGAGACATTTGTTGCCATCGGTGGTAGGAAATGTAAGCTTCCACATAAATTCATGTTTTTACTGAAAATTGTAGAAAATCAACCTTTAATTTTATGACATTCCAAGAAAGTATATATTTATTTCCAGTCATTGGTAGCTCTGTTGTGAATACCTTTACAAACCCCTAGAAAGTAAAGTAGCTTAAGCATATTTATAATTACAGCTTACTTTTCATATCTATCAAAGTAGCTAAGACCTTCTAGTAATGAATCTAAAATTTTTTTTTTGTTTTGTACATGAAGAAAATATGACACAATGCATTTAACATGACAAAGCTATGTTTACATGCACAAAATTTCACGATCGGATTAAAATGTGTTTGGATAAAATAATCGGATTTTACTGTTTATATGAGCACACAATCAATTAATCTGATCATAATGTGCATGTATATGCAAACTGGCTTTATTCAGAATAGAACCACTCTGACCTGTGCAGTTATTAAATTGCCCTAAAAAAAAAAAAACATAGAAGAAGTCTGTCTTTGCTAAACATAAAAAAATAGCAAACGAGGCAGTACCATATTTTCCGGACCATAAGGCGCACGGGGTTATAAGGCACACTAAATATTCTTCCCAATTGTGTAACATCACACCGCCCCTTCACGTACACAGCTCTTTCCTGAGAGATGCTCCAAATATTCATTCAGTGGAGTGGCTTTGTTGCTAACTAGCAGGTAATTCGGATGAATTGTCTTGCCCAATGACACAACAACTGAGACGGTCGAAGTGAGGAATCAAACTGGCAACCCGCCAATTGCAGGATGAACTCCCTAACTCCTGTGCCACTATCGCCTCTACATGCATGTGCCATGATGAGACTAGAGCTGAGTTTTTGGAATACAGATGTTAGGTCTTGCAAGAAGCATAAGGTGATGAGATGCAAAAAGCTCCTCTGTTAAGTATGGGGGAGAATTTGTACTGCTGTGGCCCTTTTTCTCTTTCAAAGGCCATGGGAATCTTGTCTGATGAAATAGAAAATAAATTAAAAAGTTTTATCTTAGGCTTTTTAAACACGATAATGATGCAAAATATATGGCCAAACCAAATATTTAATTCTGGACCAAAAAGGAAAATAAAAATAAAATATTTCATGGTTGTCTGAGTCGTCAGATCTAAATCCTTTGGAAAACCTGTATGGTTAGCTGAAAAGATGAAAAGAGGAATAGTTACTGTATATGCTATGATGTTACACGTGTGCTGTTTTATTTCTTTTTTAAATCTTTTTTATGTTTTTATTTTGTGCCTGTTTTGTTGTGAAGCACTTTGTGGTTTTTATCCTGTAAAAGGTATTATATAAATAAAGTTCACTTACTTAAACTTTACTTGAGAGGAACTAGGATGCTGAATCTAGAGAAATTGTACACCGAGGAATTGTTGAAGGTCCTTCTCCCCATACGCTCCAACCTCGCAAGATACTGTCGTATTGGCAAAGGAGGTCGTAAAACGTATTTAGCACAAATGATTTTTACAATGAGATCTAAAGATGTGATTTTTTTTCTCCCACTGAATAAAAATACTCTGATTAAAGGTAGGATTAAAAATAAATAAAAATCAGCATATGATTATGCTGCTGCAATAAAAGATGGAAATCTTTTTTTTTTAATTTTATAAATCTCACATCTCAAAATGAATATATCAACAACACAATCATCCGTACAATTGGATTTTTTGATACTAAAGGTTTTCATTCTGTTTTTTAGTATTTCAAGCTTTGGTATGAAATGCCTAAAAATTAAGTTAATGAAATCAGACAAACAGTAAGCTTGTTACTGTCTGCTCATTACTGCTCACCTCATCATTTCCTTGTCATGCCTGAGTTCCCTTCATCTAAACCCACCTGCCTGCCTGCCTGCAAGTATTCCCTCTGCCATGCTGTTGGTTCTCCTGCTCCCTCCAGCGTTCCAGCGCTCCAAGTAACCTCTCTCTGCTGTGCTGCTAGTTCTTAACGTAGCACCCGCAGCTCTCCAGCGCTCTCCAGCTCCTGCACTCAGTATTCACCTGCTCCAGCCCGGTAGAGACCCTGGTTCTCATCCTCCACAACTCATCATCTTCAAAAACTCTCAAAACCGAGCTCTGTGTGTTTGGTTGTGTTCGGGTTCAGTTTACAAATCATGAGAGATACTCGCTATGCACTTGCCATTCTATACCACCTTTTATTATAAACCACACACTTTATATATTTCTTTAATAAAAACAACAACAAAGGGCTCTACAGAAAAGCGTAGAATTAGAGGAAGACAGAATAATTTCAACTCTCCCCTGGCTCCAGACCAGCCATGCATGAAAACCCTCTACAACATAACAGAACTGCTTTTTTCCAGACCTGTGTCTTAAAAAAACCTGTGGACTGCTTTTACTTCTAATGCTGCTTATAGCTGATAACCTAGACAGTGAAGACAGTGCGCAACATTCTCATAGCTGATATGTACTCCGTTGGCATGCACATTACCCTTCACTTCAGCTAACATTACTCACAAACACACCAGACAAACACAGAGGAAGCCACTTTCCATCAGCAACAACCGTGTCACACTAAGGTTACCTATAAGATGCGTAAATTAAATGAAACCGTTTCTGCTCCTGTTAAAGTGATGATATAGTTTGTTCTCAAGTGGAGTTGTATGAAACAGCCGTAAATGGCAACCAATTTAGCTTCAGCAGGAAGCAGTCAGAGCAATGTTAGCTTTGAGAACCAGGGAGAAACGTACATGAGGAGGCAAAGCTAACTGCTTCTATGTTTTCTGCCATTTTTAGCTGTGAGTTTCTTTAGTTCAGTTTCTTGATTATCTGAGCATCATTGAGTAATAAATAGCTAAAGCAGAGACAAGTAGATTTTTTTCTAAAAGTAAGAGGTTATTTCTGTGGACCAGAGTAACATACTGGACAACGTACCTGTTTAGTGGAATAGTCTTAAAGAAAGCCTTCACATTGACTCTTT
Organism: Fundulus heteroclitus; assembly: GCF_011125445.2. Classification (NCBI taxonomy): domain Eukaryota; kingdom Metazoa; phylum Chordata; class Actinopteri; order Cyprinodontiformes; family Fundulidae; genus Fundulus; species Fundulus heteroclitus. Next base: position 20,185,253 of record NC_046364.1, on the reverse strand, counting down.
AGAGTTTGATTTTGTAATTAGTGCTAGTAATTTCATTTTGGTACCCAACTTGTTCAGGTTTAAAGGGAAACTATTTGCCCCCAGATGTTTCATACCTAACATGTTTCACTTTGTCTCCCCCAGGAATGAAGTCTCTTTTTGCCTTTGACCAATGACACTTTTAAGTAGTTTGCAGTTATCTGTTCATAGTTTACTGCAAAGAAATGTGGTTTTATGACTATAAAAACAATATCTACATATTTGTCATATTTTAAGAGTGTCCTAAGATGTGTGTGTGTGTTATTGTACTTGTAGCTGAGCCAAAACACTTTTTGCTCATTTTACTGGTAAAGTCAGGACTGCCTCGTGTGCGTGTGTGTGTGTGTGTGTGTGTGTGTGTGTGTGTGTGTGTGTGTGTGTGTGTGTGTGTGTGTGTGTGTGTGTGTGTGTGTGTGTGAGTGGGTGCGTGGGGGATCCACAATGGCTCCGCTTTGCTCCTTGTAGCGCCAGACAAGCCGTCCTGGAATGCGGGCTCTTGTCGACACACACACTCCTCCTGCAGAAGGCCACAGAGAACAAGACAACTGTGTTTCCTTCTCCGTTACACTGAGCCCTCGAATCACGGTTGTTGTTTTTTTTCCCCTCACTCCACTGTCAGATGGCTGGTTGGCCACACCCATAGCCATTAACTGACTACTAGTCGCCTGACGTAAGAACTGTACTCGATAAACCGCACCAGATCCTGAGAGAGGGCAAAAAAATCTGGCCTGGTAGGGGAAAAAAGGCTCGTCGAAAACCCCTCAATGCGCATTGTGTGGAGTAGAGTACGGCCCGGTGGAGTCCATGGAAAAGATCCATAAGTTGGCCTGTGATGGACTGGCAACCGGTCCAGGGTGTGCCCTGCCTCTACCCCAATGATTGCTGGAGATAGGCACCAGCGCCCCTGTCACCCTGCATGAATAAGTGGGTATAGACGATGGATCGAGGAATAAATGGATATCTCAAGAATCAGCTAAAACAATATAAGAATAAAAATAAAAAAATATGGTGTAACAATATTTTAATATATTGACTATTCCCCCCCCCCTCCCCCCGTGATTTCTATAAATACCTGAGTAAGAGGCGAAATAAGTTGATGATGAAATGGCAACACTCATGTTTGAAATTTTATCACGAGTTGGCAAAGAAGCAAATGGTTCAGTTGTATCAAGGTGTAAATAAATAAAGTGTCTTTGTTTTCCTTGAGTAGGCAGGCTTTGGGGACCTCAGTGACCATCATGCAGATGTTTTTCGTTATCAACGACAAACTGCTATGCAAACATTTTTTTTTCCTCCCTCTATCAGAAAACAGAGACATCATCCATCATATCCTAGCATTCATTTTACTGCTAGTGTACATGTTTTCTAGCAGTGTCTGAGCATGTTGTGTTTATACTGAAAACCAGCATCGCCATTAGAGCTATTACAAGTAAAGCAATTGACCTTCCATAGAAAAATACAGCAAGCCTGTGTAGAAGACGAAATGCTTTTGATCGCCCATGTGTCTTTGTTTGGCAGAAAATGCAGTTTATTCTTTTTAAATATCTTATTTTAATGGCAGTGTTATCTCAGTGTGCTGCAGTTGGTCAACTGGTTTCCACAGTAACCAACACCCAGCGGTACCTTGACATGCATAAAGAGAGGCTAAGCTACATTACAGGCACAGATAGATGGTGGAAATAAATGAAAGCATCCTCATTGCTATTGAGCGCTAGCAGGCTGCCTTGCTGGCAGAGTCAGGCTGGCGCTACACTGGCATTCCTAGACAGAACGAACAAGCAGCACTGGTTAATGTCCACATTTATCATCTTCTGGTGCATTAAAGAAACTGGAGATAAATTTGGGGCATTGATGATTTAGACAAATCATAAAATAAACTGCCAACGCTCATAAGCTTTGATGTCCAATTTACAAAGGGTGGCACATTTTTCACAATGACAGGCTTTAGATTAGTGAAGAATCTGTAACCTGGCTCTCAATGGCAGCGCCTACTTGCAATTTATGGATTCTCGTTCCAACAAACGATGTTAGGGTTTGTACTTCAGGATACTGTAGAGACAGAAAGTAACTGAGTTCTCTAACACTGGTAGTTTGCATGAGACACTTGTGCTCGCCTGGAATGTTGAGCAAGACTTGAATTTACAGGTTTCCTCTGCTCCATTATTCAGCGGGACATATGAATCTCTACTTTTATAAATATTGGATTGGTTTTTATGGCCTTACATATTTTAGCACCCCTTAGATGCTGGTCTTACAAATAAGGTACATTATCAGCATACGCTACTTTAAAAGAAAATATTCGCACCCCTTTAACTCTTCTACATTGTATCCCGCTACAGATATAAACTTCAATGCATGTTGGAGTTTTAAGTGATAGACCAACACAAAGTAATGCATAATTAAGAAGCAGCAGGAAAATTACACATGGTGTTCAAATAATTTCACATAAAGAAATCTGAAGATTGGCATGCAAATGTATCCTTTCCCCTATTCCTCTGATTCCGCTGAGTGAAAACTAGTGCAACCAGTTTATAATGAAAATGAGAATCGATTCAGAATTGGAAAAATCCATTGTTTTAACACAGCCCAAATTAAAAGGAGTATTTACTTTACTTATATACTTTGATGCTTGGGCAAGATATACCGTCTGACTATCATTGTTCTATTTATCAAATCATCTTTTGCTGACCATCCTGCTAACCATTTAGTTAAAACTATAGATGAGGATCTTTCAAATAAGTTAATAGTTCTATGAAACGGGATGCAGGCTTTGCTGGTTAATGTTCCAGGCTGTATACGGAGTGGTGTTGTTTCTCACTTTATGCTGCACTCGTGGGTTGCAGGGAACAGCTTTTCAGCCTTTTCAAGTGAAAAGGGGGTGATGATTCTAATGTTTTACACCAGCATATATGAGTCCCGAGAATCCCTGGTGGCAGTAGGAAGCAAAATTAGATTTCCCCCAAACCTTTCCTCTTGACAGGGGCAATAGGTCTTTAAGGCCTGTAATAAAAGTTGGGATTCCTGTGATAGGTGACCCTACAGCTCCTAACGCCAACACCACAGTCCTTTCTTCCACATCTAGATGATAAGCACGTTTATTGCACAAGCCTCCAGTGATCTGAAAAATTGTGTCCATTTTCCTGCACCTCCCTTGGGTATTGTCTCTGTTGGTGGTGGGGAGAAACAATCTATGTGGCAAAGGCAGACCAGGCTGAGCAGAAATGTTTTAATTAACTGAATCATTGCTTAATCCGATCCTCGGGACAGGGGGAGAAGAAATTGGCAATGCTGTAGCCGGGCGCCGGTCTCTGGTCTGGCCTCCTGTTCTAGGCTATAGTAAATACTTTGCAGGAATGCCTTGATTACCTCTCTGAAACATATGGATTATAACTTGAAAAGGCTCACAGGAAAGGAGTCTAGAGGTCCTGGTCAGAGGAAAGGGTTATTGCCAGATTTCTTACTCTGACAGCCATCATTGTGTTATTTTGCAGTCTGGATAAGTATGCATTAAAATGGAGTTAAGAAGTATATGTTTAGATATGGAATCAGATTCTTTATGTCAGTTCCAGTGTGTACAACGTCACATTTGCAAAGTACTGCTTGACTGCCACAGCTGATAGGTTAGAATGTGTCAAACCCTGATTGCTTATAAGATATTTGGGCAGTAAGGTGAATCTTCACACTCCTTGATGTCCACACCTATTTTAGATGCCGAATCCTAAGAAAAGAGGTTGGGAAATCATGACAATGTTGAAGGAAGTGATGAGTGGGGAAATGTGGATGATTCACAATTAATATCATCATGTTTTTCTCATTTTATGCTCTCTAAAGTTTTTAATCAATCCACCCCCTCTATCCTTTGATTGTCTGTTTTTCTGTCTGCCCATCTGTCCATCCATCCATCCAGCTAGCCAGCAAGCTATTTGTTTACCCACCTTTCTATCTCTGAGTTTCAACGAATTATATTAAAGCTACCATAGGGTCATAGTCAGTGTTAGCATTCATTCTTTAAAAATGCCTACGACAGAAGTGAGCTCTGGGAATTTCAGTCTGGAAAAATATAGAACTTTGCCATGAAAAAATTATTTAGGAATACTTGTCCAGTAAAATCTTCATTGGCTGTGGAATCAGAAAATACAGCCTTCCATTACAGGTCAAGTTCTCATAAAGCTAAACAAAATCCTATCACACATGCCACACAGCAATTATGCTTTCTTCGGTTGTGTGTTGGAGAGGCAATCCCTGAAACAAGGCCAAAAGACAGTCTGAAAATGCGTCTCGGAGCCGTCTGGGGAGAAATACCCCTGAGTGTCTTTATTGGTGTTTTAATCAAGTCTAACATTTTATTGATTTCAGCAAGAGGCATTTCATAAAGCAGCAGGCCAGAGCAGGCTGGCAGTGTGTACCTTCCGCTGAACAAGCAGCAAACCTTTCCTCCATGGGAGCGCTGAGCCCCCTCCCTCCTCGTCGCCACATCGCTGTTTGCTTCCTTGTATTTCTGCATAACGTTTGGCGGAGGCTAAGTGCATATTTCATCTCCTGAATTAACAAATGCAATAAGAGTTATGGCTGAAGGGCTCTGGTCTACCTGTGGCAGAGCTGTCAGCCTACTGGCGATTCTGTCCCTGCTTGTCTTGTTGGAAATATGACAAATTTTATCACAGCACTCAGTCTAAATTAACATCTCCATCCATATCTGAAAAAATGATCAGAATCATGGCTTAAAGGCTTTGTTCACTTGTGTCTTGGAACACTGACTCACATCTCTCCCTTTCAATCAGCTGCCTAAACAGATGACTGTGCACAGTGTTGCCTTGTATTAATTACAGAGGAGCTTCAAATTTAAATGATATTACAAGAACGACACTTTGCAAAAGTATTCGTACCCCATTGGACTTTTTTTTTTTCAATTTTCGTCACGTTGCAGCCCCAAGTTTTAATGTATTTTATTAGGATTTAAAGTGCTAAGGAACTAGAATAAAACTCATACAGTACTTTATAAATCCTATGTAAATAAGAAAGCTGTAGAATGGATATGTATTCAACCCCATTTACCTTGATGCTCCTAAATAAAATCTAGTGCAGTTACTCGCTTTAAAAGATGACCTAAAAAGTCAATAGACTCTACCTGTGTGTGGTTTAATTTCTGTATAAATCCATCTGTTGTGTGAGGGCCTCAGGAGTTTATTAGATAGCATCATCATAAAGACCCATCTTCAGTTTGGGGACACTGCATTTATACAGAGGCTGGTGATTTGGTCGGAGGAAACTCAACTTGAACTTTTTGGCATACATGCCAAACTAACAAATTTCCGTTGTCTTTAATTTCAACTCATCATAAATCAATAGTGTTGGGGGTATACAAACATTTAATATCAATGTCTGACAGTCCTATGGGACATAATTTGTATTTCTCCAACAGCTAACCCAAACTTTAGCAAACAATGCATGCTGACATAATTAGGGTGAAAACTGACCAAACTGAATTCTCTGCAGAAGACAGAAGTAGAGCCATTGCATTTGGAGAAAAATAATATATCCCTGCATGTTTAACCACATGGGCTGTCCCATAGTCCATGGTGGTGGCAGCATCAAGCTTTTCCTCACCTGTGTCAGGTAATCTGGCTGGTTGATGGAAAAATGGACAGAGCTAAGTACAGGGCAAACCTGTAAAAGAAGACCAGTTAGCGGCGGTAGAAGATTTGAGACTGGGGGAAGTTCAACCCCCAGCATAAAAATGGCCCTAGACATAGAGCCAAAACTGATTGGCTTAGACAATATATATATATATATATATATATATATATATATATATATATATATATATATATATATATATATATATATATATATATATATATATATATATTATCTAATATATATATATTATATAATATGTATAATATATTATCTTATCACAAAATATATTCATGTGTGAAAATATACATTAACAGTTGCCCTCCAGACTGTATGACCAAGCTTGAGCTGGTTTATTAGTAAAAATGGGCAGAAATTTATTTTTCTAGATCAATAAAGCTGGGAGAAATTTATCCAAAAGGACATATGGCTCTAAGTAAAGCTATAGGTGGTTGAAAAAAGTATTAATTAAGAGGAACAAAAGCATCTCAAGGCTGGCTTTCCAGATTAGACACACCCAGCCTCACACAAAAGGCTGAAAACAATGTATTTTTTTCCTCCCACTTCACATTTATATGGATTTGTGTTGCTCTATAAAATCAAACTTAAAAACATCAGGGTTTAATATGACAAGTTTGTAGGTTATGAATACAATTACAAAATACTGTATATATTCCAGCTGTTTAAATTATCACTCCTAGAGATGTAAGAAGAGCAAAAGAGGTCGGTGTCATCTGTTATTATGTCATCGCCTGGTTTGTTCCCATTACTGCCCTTTTCACAACTGCTAATGCATTGATAACATTAAAACGTGCTTTTCAGAGATTAGATTCTTCCAAACAATGCCATCTATTTACAGGCTAATTTGTTGGTGTTAGCGTGGTGATAGCATGGATTCATAGAAGGCTTCTGAAAAGGCAGGATTAGGGCCCTATTAAAAGTAATCACAACCCGTCATTCGCAGCTGTTGCTGGAGTGAAACTAGCTGATATGAGGGGCTATTATTAACAATAGGAGTCATCATATGGCTTTCTTTACACAATAGTTACCGAGCTGGAAATAGACTTTCCAGGCTAAACCACTAATTGATCTTGGCTGCGTTTTCGCTCCATACAGATGGTAGACTTTGGGATACATGTCCCTTTTAAAGACCTGCTACTAGGCCTTTTGTCTCAGATTAAATGTTCGAATTTTACAAACACAACAGTGGTCTGCAGATAATGAACCCTACCGACTTTGATGATGGCCTTTTTTCATCTAGTGGCAGATTACTTTGATAACCTTCTGCAACATGGAGAGTGATTGAAGAGCAATTTGCAGGTTAACACTCCCACTGATTAAATGAGATTGAATAACACTTTAATAATCTCTAAAGGTCAATTATATCATTGCAGAACATGCAATTTGAAATAATGTATTATTGAAAAGAAAGAGAAAGACTACTGATTATGGAGTTATTATATCATATTTTTGCATGAAAAGAGTTGCATGTATATGCACCTCAGTCGGCAGTCTCTGTCTAACCTTTGTGCTGATTTCTATGTGCAACATCTAGTCCCACAGTCGTCTCTCTACGATACATCTAGTTTGACATTGCTGATATCCTAGTCAGGCTCCATTCTCATCATTGCTATTTGACTTGAGTCTGACAGTTTCATGCCCATGGAGTTAAATGTGATTTTAACATCCAAGCAACAGGAAGATTTGACGTAAAGTCTTGACTTAGAGGAATTTATTCCCATTCTTTTCCCCCATATTACAATATATTAACTGGTGTTGCATGCATTTTTGCTGCTTGTCCGACTGACAGCTGCAGCATGTTTCAGGAATGTCTTTGCTGGTATCATCCCACATGTAGAGGGAGATATGTGTCCGTTCCTCTTTGCAAAATAACTTAATCAAGATTCTAAATTGATTTTAGATGTGGACTTTCACCTTGACACCTCAACACATCGTTCTGAAGCTACGGTTGTGCGCCTGACTGTGATGTAAAGGTGATCTTTGCTTTAATTAAACATAGCTGGACACTGAGGTGAATGGAAGTGGACTAGAGACAAGAGCTGATGGCTGCTTATACTGTGCTCAATTTACCTCCGAATTCAGGACTTGGGCCTCAAAATGACACATTTGCTAAATGTGTTCAGAAATTAGCGCAGCCACACGTCCAGTTGTTGTACAATCAATAGTAAATGACTAAACAACATAAAAAGAGAAGTTTAACTTAACAGTATAATTTGGCAGTTCTTACTATTTAAAAAAAAAAACATGGTAGCCATATTGGAATTGTGTATTTTCCTTATTTGGCCTTGGAACGCACATCGGAACCTCTACCCAGTCTGTTTCAGTAAATGAAAAGGTGTTTCTTCAGTCCCTATTTTTGTTTTATTTTAGCAATAAAGCACAACAAATTGGAATATTTCGTCACGCAGCTGTTTTAATGTGATCATAGTCAATGTCAGTGAGGAAACTATGTTTTCTGTGGTGATACGTCTTAGGAAATCATTGCGAACCTCTGTGGTAAACCATTCAGTTGTTGGTCGGACTGTCTGTTTAGGAGTTTGTTGTCAGGCAGGAGGGTAAACCACAGGCTTTAGGTTTCTTCCTAGGTTTGACCTTCCTTTAGCTCCATGTATATTATCATCAACTTTGACCAGCTTCCTTGTCCCTGCTAAAGAAAAGCATCCCCAAACTATGATGCTGCCACCGCCGTGTTTCACTATTAGGAGCATATTCCATTTTTTACATTAAATTATGTTTATAGAAAGTTAAAAAAAGAAAAACAAACAATTTTTTTTTCCCTCTGCTTTACAATTCTGCCCTAATTTGTGTTGTTCCAACACATAAAACCCCACTAAAATGGATTGAAGTTTATGGTTGTAACATCCATCCATCCATTTTTTTATTTGCTTTATCACTCATGGGGTCTCAAGGGGGTGCTGGTGCCTATCTCCAGCATTTCAATGGGCGAGAGGCGAGGTACACCCTGGACAGGTCGCCAGTCTGTTGCAGGGCTGGTTGTAACATAAAATGTGGAAATATTCATGGAGTGTGAATGGCAAAGTTAAATATCAGTGGTTTGGCCATACTCTACACCAGGTGTGTCAAACTCATTTTGGTTTAGGGGCCGCATTCAGCTTAATCTGATCTCAAGAGGGGCACACGAGTTAACTCATTGCAAGATTAAATAGAACTAATAAATGTGGACTTGTTCATTTTTATATTAAGTTAATTTCACTTTTACACAATATATTATGAATAACCTCAGTGTTTTTAAGAAAAGTATGTGCAATTTGAACAATACTTTTATTCAGTTAAACATTTACTGGTGTATTATGCATAAGAACTGATCACAGTGATTATACAATGTTGAAAAACATTTATTCACATTTTTTGGAACTTAAAAACACTGTCCTGCATGACAAAATACATCAAACAGATAAAAATTAAGAAATGATTTGAATTTTTCCACACCTGAAGCTTAATCTGCTAATTAAATGAGCAGATTTAATTAGCAGATTAAGCGCCCCTCGTGGACAATATAGGAACTGCATATTTTCAATTAAACAAAGTACATGTTTTTTTCAATAATTGTTTTATCATTCTCTTCCTTTTATCTTGTCCACTTGTGAAAGTCAAATCTGATGAGCTCTTTGTGGCATCTTATTGCCACATTGCCAGACAGGACACTGGAAAAAAAAAATATATATATATATATTTTTTTTTTCCTTTTTATAATGATAATGCATTTAGCCACAGGGCTGGACTAAATTGTTCGGCGGGCCGGATCCGGCCCGCGGGCCATATGTTTGACACCCCTGCTCTACACCAAACAAAGCCTGTTTAGTGGGTATGATAATCTCAAGGTGAAATGTCTTTAGGCTTTTCATATAAGTCTTGCCCTACATCCTAAACGTCTCCTCTTCAGCTCCTGAGCGATTCAGCGTCTCATTACATGGGCTTTAGACGGATCAATCAGCTGCTTCTGCATGTAAACAACTCACCCACTGGCCTGCTTCTTCATCACAACAGACGTTGACAGAGTCTGAAGTTTATGTAGAGCTTATTTAGATGGTACAGTATCCAAAGCAGCATAGTTAACCAAATCAAACACAAACTATTGGGAAAAAGCATTGTCACTGGAACAGAAAAAAATAAATTAAGGTCTAGTAAATGTGCTTGTCAGCGTCAAACTGCATCTCTTAGCGGGTTATGATCAGTATCCTGGAGCAAAATCCAGAAGCTAATAAATGCTATCTGGATTCCTTAAATTTACCAAATTGACCTAAAACTATGCATACATCCTCAGCTTTACATTTAGCTAACATTTTTGCTTTAAACATTTGCTCTGCGCTTTTTGCTTAACTTTACAAGAAGCTGCAGCACATCTGCAGCTGGGACGCAAAGCTGCTGGTATCCTTTGACAAACATTTGGATTTATTAGAACAGCTTGAAGCTATTTAACTTGTTCAGAGCTGCTTTGACAGTAGTTCCAGTTTGATGTGATTCAGTTGGGGTGGGTGTGGAGGAGGTGTAAACAGGTTTTAAAAGCAGATGAGTAGACCTGTGCTGAACAACACACACGCTCACTCACTCACTCACTCACACCCACGTATTTATACACACACAAGAACGGGAGGATTTTTCCGAGATTAAAGAATTCTCTATTTTTATCCCGCTCCCCCAGAAGCCAACCCCACCTGTGTGTGATGCAGATTTGGGGCGAATAATGTTCTCGATCATAATGAAATAGGGGCTGTTTGAAGTTTTTCCTCGGCTGTTTTGATGAAATGAACTCCACACTGTAGCTCTGACACCATTTCTGAGATCCAGTACCTCTTTTTGTATTTCCGGTGATTGAACTGCCTAAGGAGGGAGATTTAAAGCGCATTCATTTTGCTCCCTTTATCAGCATTACAATTCAAGTTCTGCCTCACCTTCAGCGCATCCGGAGACGTGCTCACTCATTTTCATGAACGATTCACAGTGATTTCGTCCTGAATTCCATTGGCTTTGTCCGGTAAGAGATACTCACAATACGATAACCTTGAGTAGAAATAGCACAGTTTCACATTATTTACACAAAAGTTAAATAAATAAAGATAAAATTGTTAAATTAATATAAATTTATATTGAATAACTTTCATTGAATATTTCAGGAAACACTTGCTAAATTTAGCGGTAGCCTGCAATGCTATAGATCTGATTTCTATGCTGAGGCCACACATCGACCTTAACCAGACATATGTTGATGCTAACTCTGTACGTGGAAATAATGATGTAGATATTATGGATACAGAATTTGACTTATGATATGTGTGCATTCTTGTACTTGCTTCTGAGCAAGAACAGTTTTTGCTAATTTTACCAGTAAAGTGACCATTTTGATGTAAAGTTTGATGTAAAGACCGAAAAGAGGTCCTCATTTTTTGGGGGTGCTAAGGATTAGATTTAGGTTAGGGTTAGCCCTGGAAGTCAAGTCACAGTCCTCACTTTGCACTTTAAAAAAGAATGTGTGTTTGTGTGTGTGTTTGTTTGTGTATAACTAAATGTATTTTTAACAACAACCATGTGCTTACGGGGAGTTTTAAGTGCTTACCCTTAAGAATATTATACACACATTGCAACGTGACCTCATGACTGTCTGCTCCCTCTCCCGTCCCCTTTTGCTTGACAATGCAGCCCCACTGCTGTAATTAAATATAGAGCATTAAACTCATTGAAAATCTAGATTTAAAGTTAATGCATACAGTCAAAAACCTGACAAGTTGTTGTGCAGATGCAAGGTATTTGTTGTTTTGTTTTATATGTCCATGTATGCTGTGGAAAAAAAATACTAAAGCTAGGCTGATGCAAAGTCATCAAGAGAGATCAGTGGCTCATAAAACTGTGGGAGCATTGAGATCAGTTGTACTACTGGCATGTTTTCATCATTCTGTTTAAACTCAGCGTTAACTCAACAAGTTCTGCACCACAGTGTATCAGCAGCAGCCATTATGTCAGATTGCTATGTGATGTTCTTTAGCTCATAGCCACTTCCTGTCCACCCACTTTGCCTGTTCAGTGATCCAGACCCTAATCAGAGAGTCTAGAATTTGTTGGGGACTAGTTGTCTAAAGTGTGCATTGTTAATTGCTGGATTGGGATATAAAAATATTCCCTCGCCTCAGTTTAGGGAGCCACTATGAGTTGTACAAATATCATTTATTTGAAAAGTATTTATTTTAGAGGTAAAAACATACAGTAAAAATACTGTAAAATGTTTCATTTTTAGAAATCTTAATAAAATAATGTCACACGGACGCCGCTATGTTGTTTACGCTGCAATGCCTTATACCTGGCATATACTAGGTCATTTAGCGCTAGCACTGTCCAGCCAAAACAGCAATGAGTGACGTCAGACCTTTTCAGTTTGAACCAGAGCGCGTTGAAATTGATTACAATGTACTAATAATAATAAATAAGGAAAGGATTAATAACACGTACTGCTCATAGCGTAGGACTGTGTCATCTGGCAAGTAATGCTCTGTCTCAGGTCCAATAACAGTTACGTAGGATCTGATCGGTCTGGCCTTTGGTCCAGTATCTGGTCCATGGTTTCACATTCGGTACCAGCAGCAGTGGCAGTACCTTTGTTATTTAAAAGGGCTGCCATTGTTGCCTTTCTCTGATGCTTCTCCCAGCATCTTTCACTCACATGGCGGCGAGCTTTAAACGCTTTACGGATAAAAACACTCATCACAGCAGATAGTTTTAGCCTGCGAGGGTAACGCCCACCCGCTAGCTCCTCCATCAATTTTGTTGGTACAAATGACTCAAAATCTTCTGGAGAGAAGTGTTGAGAGTACAGATGTCAAAATCCTTCAGAAGTTGTCTTCTTCCAACGGCTTTTTCCCCGTTTCTGTTGTTTTCTGTTTTAAATTACAGCCAAGAATAAAAAAAACAACTCGGATACCTCTGTTGGTTCCAGTCCAGTAGGACCTAACCGCGTCATTAACCCAGCATGCATTGCGCAGGTGAAAAAATGGCGACCTCCATGGGTGAAAAATATAACAAAGGATATACAATTTTTGAAGTAAATATGAGTTTTTACGTATCACAAAGCATTTATTAAGTTAATAGGAAAATTTCAACATATTTAGGCCAACCTGATCAACTACTCCTGGATCCCTTTAACACCACCAATTTATGGTGCTTTTCATAATCAGACCTAGTGGCTTTGGCTTTATCTAGCTTACATAGCTTTAGCCGTGTAAAGCATCATGTGGCTTCCTGTGTCAACGTAGCCCTCTTTGGATTTCATATCAGACACACAATAGTTATTGAACACCACATGGTTGAAAAGGTTCAGGATGTGCTACAAATCTGGCTTCAAGAACTCCCAAACCCAGACTGTGTGTCGTCATCTTTTTCTTGCAGTCTTGCAGGACAGAACAAATTCCTTCGCGTTCGCCCAAAATGTACAGGCCGTTAGATCTGTGGTGGACGCAGAGAATAGTTTAATAGTTCTGACCCCATTAGGAGCTTGTCACAAACCCCCTCATGTCCTTTTAAAGAACAAGCGAGTTCACTAGTGCCTCAAAACTTAACACGTCCTGTACACATCTTTCTCATTTAGTCTGCATATAGATATAACCTTAAATATGTCAACATCAAAAAGCGCATTAATCACAACATCTTTGCAGAAGAAAAAAAAAATGTCTTTATGGAATATTTGCTTAAAGTTTATTTTTCGAACTAAAATCACATAATACCTTTTCTACTTGGTTTTTGCAAACCAGTGCTGCTCGTGCACAGATATTTGGAAAGTAAATATAATACTTTAGCATTAGGTCTTTGGGTCCTTTTTGTCATTCTGTTATTTATGGAGTTATAATTATAACTACCTAATATTAGCTGTTTAATTAATCAGGTTATCTGCAGGGGTAGGACGTCTGCTGTCAGCGGCACTTAGCTTGCCAAGAAAACTTTCTCAATCGGTGTAAATACAGTACATAATTAATGATGGGGTGTTAGTGTTTTTCATAACTGGAAATATTTCCAAGAAGCCTAATTTGCCTTGTTTTTGGAAGTGAGGGATGAGCATTGAAGTGCTCTTTCAGCAAACTGACTGGCAGTGAGCAGCAGCAGGGAAAGGAGGAGCACTACTTTCTTGCTTCAATCTCCACACTTCTTAAGAAAACTCCAGCACCTTTTCTGACATCTCCTTTAAGGAACCATGGGCCGCAAGCACAGCATTGCAGAGAATTCTTATATTTTCCAGACAGTAGCTTTCTAAAACCATAGTTATACAAGTTATTGGCACATGCCTCATTTCAAACCAAGATTATGGTTCCCAATACAGGAGGTAAAGCACACCCACGGAGCGCAGTCAGTAACTGAGAATGTCCCTGAGATGAGAAAAGTGTTTTTCACTGTTGAGTTTACCCCCAACTCATCTCCAGAGGCTCAGCAGTGCTGCAGTCTGCTGCCTGCAATATGAGGACTTCACTACATGCACTGAATGTGTAACTAGGCACGGATATACCAACAGACAGACTTCATTGGCTCAAAGCAAATGGCTCTATTTTTAATTATGCTCCATATTTTAGGATTAATAAATCATTACCTCGTGGATTTTGGGACATTTGGGTAATTACTGTAAACAAGTAATACAAACTGAGTGGTCTGTCGGCTTCATTTTACGGAACAGCACTAAATCAAAATCCTCTGGATTTGTTCAAAGGAAAATTGACTATTTGATCCTAAGGAGCCTGTGGGACCGTGAGACTTCCTATCATTGTTCACCATAATTACATCTCCGTACTGTACTCTTATACTCTTATACTAATAAAGCCGCACTAAGTTGTTTTTGGCATCTACGGAATTAAGCTGTTAGGCTTGAAAGTGCTCAATGAATAAATGCATGTTTCACTGATGTTGTTTTTTTCCTTTGGTGTGGCATCGGATCAGAGAGTTAATTACAAAAAGTACACAAATAGTCCTCTGGAAAAACAACAAGATTAAAGACAACTGGCAATCAGAGCAGAATATAATTATAAGCGAAACCGTAACAGAAAAAATGTTAAATGATTGTGGTGAAAACAATATTCATAATTATTGTTTTCTGTAGACTTGCTTGGATGAATACATCAAGTCCAAGTCAAGTGATTTTCACAATTTGCAGATGGCCACAGCTGCTGATTTCACTTGAAATGCTTCTGTTCTGTTTTTATGTTTAGTTTTTTGAAGGGGGGTGGGGAGGTTTCTGGTCAGTGTTACCTTTCTTGTCAGCGTTGGTGTTATAATCACCTTCCTTGAAAAGACTGATGTTGTTCATGGATACTAAAACTTAGTCTTCAAGCAGTGGAACAATAGGATTGGCTGATTGGGCTACAGCAGACCTTTATGGCTCCCTGGCCATGTGACCCATTCCCAAACAGTCGGCATGAAGTCAATGGACAAGGGTAAAATATGTATAATGGTTTATTCCTGATCCCAATCCATATTCATTTTTATTTTAGAATGCTTTTGTTGTTGTTTAAGGCGACCGCAGATATAACAGAAACTTTCACCTTCAGGAATTTCCACACACACCAAGAAGAAGAAGAAGGCTAATACAAAATGTAGACTTCAAAGTATGTACTGTTATGATTACAGTCAAAAACAACACGTTTTGCTCAGTTTGAGAAAAAAAAGGTTATGCTTTACAGGGAGCAATACAAGAAAGTGGCCTATGAGAAGCAGGTATATTTTTAATCTGAAAATAGATTCCTGGTTTATTTTACTTTAAGACTGATAGAGGTTTCAGAATCTTTGCTGTTTTTTTTCCAAGTTAAGCTATTTTTTTTATCTGTTCACGGTTTATTCCAAAGTTATCAGAATAAATGGTCGATCGGAATAGAAAAACGTTATGTGAACGCATCAATCGCACTATGATGGTCTGATTAAGCTCAATTGGAATGAAATTGTAATCTGAATAAGAGTGGTGGTTTATGCTGATTGATAATACGATCAACATGCATGTAAACGCTTGTCAGGATCAAGTTATTCTAAATGTGGTAAACTGACCCGAGTGAGCATGTGCGCCCGACGTAAACGTGACGTATTTCCGTGTTGATGAGTAGCGGAAATACGTCGGGAGCCGAAACTGTCGGGGCTCCCGATACAACCTTTCTGTTAAAATAAATGAATAAAAGAGCTCAAAATTGTTGCTTACTCAGTAACGTTTCAACCATAATTAGAAACTGGTGCAAGTCCAGCCTGGACGCCTGGAAGGCAAACAAACTCGTATAATACTGCTTTGTTTACCATTTTTTTTTTTTTTGTTATTTAGCAAAAACAGAAGTACTTCTGTGTTTTTTTTTCCTTTGGGGAATTAGATAACTGCGCATGTCAGAGGAGTTATATTCTTAATAAAGCCAGCTACAAGCACATTATGATCATATTAATTGTTTGTATGCTCATATAAAGGTACAATGCCATTATTTCATCTAAATACATGTAAATCCGATCATAAAATTTTGAGCATGTAGACATAGCTATTGTAAAGACTGAAAAATAAAATTATTCTTTACCTTCAGCCAGTGTTTTAAGTGGAAAAAAGTACCGGTACTGCCCTCATACAAATATTAGACAGAAACATTAGAGGCACAACCTCATGGACCACCTTACTGGTGGATGTAAGTAGCTGTGACAATCACTTAACCTGCAGAAAAAGCCTGAAACACTGGTTCAAAACCAACCAATAATCAATCTTATCGTACTCCTCTGTCATCAAGGCTTTTTTCATATTTTATTTTGCTAGAACAAATTATATGTGCTTGTTACATGTGTGGTACTGTTAGTATTTCTATGAGCTCTCTAACTGTAATGTACTGTCTGGAAGTTATTATTGGGATGTCCACTGTAAGGCTTCTGTATGCGTCTTTTTGTTTTTGTCAGTTATGGTGCCCGTCGTGGGAATACAGGTGTAAATCAACACTTTTAATTTATGTTGATGCTTAAGGCTGATGTTTTTGTTAATGTCCGTTATCCCTATTTTATTAAACTAAACTGAACCTTTCACCTTCTGCATTTCAGTTAGTTTTAAGTTAGATTCCCATTAAGTTTTGTAATAACGTATCAGACAGAAGATTTGTACATCACAGAAACCTAACATTTTTAACAGTGCTCTATGCGTTTATTAAATCAGCTTTACTCATACTGTCGTGTTTTAGGTTTTTGTTTGTTTTACTTTGGACATTTCTGGACTTTGTCACCTCTCAGCCACTATCCAATCAGCTTAGTCTCCCTCCAGCCACCACCCTACTCCAGATCACCTCCACCTGTTGCCACTGATTAGTGAACTCAGCTCACCTGTTCACCAGCCTACTCATCACTCTCAGAATGTCTCCTCTCTCTTCATCGCTTGTCCTGGTCCAGTGTGATGTGCCCTGTCTCTACCAGATCTGGTGTGCTCAGCCAGCTTGACTCTTCAGTTAAAGTTGCCTGTGTCTGCATGTTGCAGTTCTGCCTGTTTTCCTGTGAGTCCCAGCCACTTGCTCTGCCTGTTCTGGTGATGCCTTGGTCCTGCATCCTCTGGTCTCCTGCTCTTCCCTGCCTGCCTACACCTGCTGCCATCTCTCATCTGTTCAAGTCCAGTTCTGCATGTCTACCTCACCCGCCACTATTCATCCCTTACAATAAACCTTTTTAAAAATACGCAGCTCTGTGTCCGGCTGAATGTCGGGTTCACCAGCAGTAACCTTTACACATGCAGGCTGAATATAATAATTCTATTGAGAAAGCAACATTTGTATTATCATTATTGTATCTGGCTTTGCGAGTCTCACAGGGCGATCATTTATTTTGAGGAATGGAACAACAATAACATAGGGCTAAAATGATTATTCAGAGGACTGCAGGCAATATGTCGTAAGTGGTTTGAATTTGTAACAACAAATCTTCCAAGTGATGTTTTTAAAATTTCATAAGCATACTTTGTTATACAACATTTTTATTTTTCACTGCTTCCACCTGCAGCTTCGGTTCAGGGTAATTTTCATCCTCCTTTTGAACAGTGATGTAACAGACGATAGACCGGCATCTGTTTCACATGTTGACTTCTCTGACCTCTCTGGAGCGTAACATCAGTAGTATGGAGGCCAAAAGATATATTTGAGTGCTGTAGCAGCAAACACAACACCTGGGCTCTCAGCCAATTGTGTTGCATTTAGACTTTTAACAAGAAATTTAAAGCTGATAACAAGTAACCTTGGTAAACATCGGTAGCACAGAGCTTCCAGCTCAGCTGCAACACAGGCACCCACACAGTTGCTCATTCAAAGGGCCAGAAATTTGCTTCTGGTGATGCTTGCCTTTCTAGCAGCTTCTCATAGCCAGTTAGCTGAGAGCGCTGTTTTTCACAAGCCGCACTTTCTGAAATATGCACAAGGAGAAGGGCCTTGTGGTGGATTTAGAAGCATAGAAGGTATGCCGGAGTCTGGTTCAGGTATCATAAACAGAGATGAGACTTTAATGATCGCTGAGTGTTTCATCCCTCTTTGTGAAATTATTTATGATCTGCAACGGACACAGACATTCAGCATGAGCGACAACAGTGTAGTCTACCATTGGTGCTGTATAGTGAAATCATAAATTATATTCCAGCTGAGCAACTGAGTGGAAACTTGGGTATAAAAATCTAAAGATAACTCACGTTGTTATTCTAATTCGTAATAAACTCTCATAGTTTTCGGTCGCTGGTAGCCTGCAGGTTTTTACGTGGATCTGTTTTTCATTTCTACAGATTGCAACTGTCCTCCGTAGTTGTCACGGTACACCTGCTTTTAAAACTAACCTCTCATTTTTCCACTGTATTTATTTCATCAGTCCAGTTCACAATCCTGTTTCTATTGTAATCTGCTAATATATTGTTTGCCTTCTCTTAATTGTACAGCACTTTTAAAAGTTTTTGGCCTTCATGCAAAAAGCCGAGGGGCTGAAGACTAATCCCATCCTCACAATGAAGCATGAGCTTGGCAGCATCATGCTGGGAGTTTACATTCATTAAGCAGGGACTGAGACTTTGGTCACAGTTGATAGAAAGAAGGATGCAGTTTGACTGAACTTGAGGTCTTTTACAAAGAAAGATGGGCAAAAATGTCCGCCTCCATATGTGCAAAGCTGATAGAGACATACTGGATGTAAGACTGTTCATACTTTTGTTTATGAACAATGAAAAGACATGCATTATTTTCTATTTAAACTATGCCCTTCTTTTTGGTGGTGGTGTTATATTAAAATGCCAGTAAAATACATTGACTTTTGTGGTTGAACTGAGAAAACGGGTCTAAGGTTTAAGGATCATGCATGCTTAGTTCAATTCAATTCAATTTTATTTATATAGCGCCAATTCATGAAACATGTCATCTCGAGGCACTTTACAAAGTCAAAATCAATCATATTATACAAATTGGTCAAACATTTCCTGTATAATGGAACCAGTTGATTGCTTCCAAAGTCCCTACAAGCAGCATTCATGTTGCAATCTCACCTGGATTAGTTAAAAGCCTTTCTGTATTGCCTGCTTTTGGTTCCTTCCTCTGCTAATGTCTGGTGCATAGCAATCAGAAGGTACTGTAATAACCAATGTAAAAAAAAAAAAGTGTTAAATGTCAATTCAAACATATTTGACTAACTGGAAGGAAAAAAAGATCCTTTAAGTTGACAGAACGATTAGCTTTGTTTCCCTTTTGTTAGTGATGTTTGTCTGCAAGACCGCTAAGCCAATGTGTTGCGTTTGCTTGTTTCCATGGCATCGGGTTAGGGGGAAAAAATTGACTTACGCTCGCAGATAAAAGTCACAATTTGTCTCTGAATCGGGGGGGAAAAAAAAAAAAGCAAAATAAAAAGGAAAACATCTTTTTGTAGAAGAAAAAAAATAGCTCAATAATCCCTGAATGGGCCCCTGTTGCTGCAATTATTACAGTGGAGATGAAAAATCACTGGCTAATCATTCCTTGTCCAAAGAGAAAATTCAGCGTCTGGTGGAGTCTAAGCAAGCTGTAATGTATATGATAACTGTTCTCCGTTTGTGACATATGAATAATGGCATACATTCAGTACTCTGGCCCAGTGTGTAGTCTGGCAGATTGCATTTAATGTATTTTAGCAGTAGAGGGGTGCGGGGTGATCTGTGGCCCATGAGGTGCATAGTTACCTCAGAGGCTGAAAAGCATGAAATGAATACTGAGCATCGTCATGCAGAAACACACAGAGGGCTAGAGAGCTATTTATGCCTTAACCCTATATTCTCCTTTCTCAGCGTCTCAGATTCTGGGTGTCCTTCCAGCTGTTGGGAAATCCCTGAGGTTGCAGTAATTTCAACCGTGGCAAATAAGGGGAACTGTTCATTTTTGGAAACACCCTTTAGTGATAGGTGGAGATGGCTTTGAAGTTTTTTAGAGCTTTATAAAGGCCTAATAAATACAGAAACCCTAAAATTCTATATGAGGATATCCAAAGCTGGATATCCTTAAAATGAATCGGCCAAGAGAGGAAGGGACATGGCGGTCCACACAAACTGGGAGTGCAAGAAGAGTGTTAATCTGAGACTGATAACGCTAGAGCAGTGGCAAAGATACATAAGACATTCCATTTACTGATGCCAAAAGCCATGTAGTAGACACAACAAATCTATGGAAGGTGCCATGCTCAGAAATCTACATGTAAAACCCTGTGTGAAAAAAAAACCTCCCTCCACAGCGGAAAGATGAGGGTGCCAGTATCATGCTGGGGAGGGATGCTTTTCTCCCTCAAGGAAAGGGAAGCTGGTCAGAGCTGATGGGGAAATGAGTGGCACTAAATATAATGAAATTCTGGCAAATAACATGTTAATGTCTGAACAAGGCGGTTTATCTTCTGACTGAAGCATAGCCCGAAACATCAGAGCTACGATCAAATGCTTTAGATAAAAGCATAATTTCATTTTCAGCTGCGATTTGAGCTGATAGGGTAGGGACTGGTGAATGTGTTCACAATAAAAAAATATATATATATATCCGTGGATCTTTGTCAGCCATTGGATCGAAGTCCGCTCATCGTTATAGCCATGACCGCAATATTAATTTACTATTTTTTATTTCATATTTCCTGTACAATAGAGCCATCTTTCCTGTGAAATTAAAAATGCCCTTTGACTGACATGAGAGAAATCTCTATGCAAGACATCCTGCTTTCAAAGATTTTTTTTCGCAGATTAGAGTCCTTCGCATTGTTCCTAAACTGAAGGGCCTTTAGACATTTCTAAAAGAAAAAAAATGTATGTATTAGTGACAGTATAATGTAACACAGGCACTGTTAAAAAGGAAGCAATTATTTCCGTGCTGCAGCAGAGAGCGTTACATATCGGATGAAGACTTGATTTCGCCACGTCTGTACTGCTAATCCATTGCAGCAGTTTGCTTAGTGGCTGTCTGGTTCTCCTCCGCATGGTCCTGAATGTCAATCTGCAGACCTCCCCCACACTCAGACAGTAGCAAGCGGTAATGCCGCACTAATTAGCCGACCCTCCGGAGTAGCCACAGCCCTCCCGACGGCATCCACGCCACGCAGCATCATCAAAGGAGGAGGAGGGAGGAGTTCCACCTCCCCTGCAAGAGGAGCAAAACACCAGGGTGGTTTAGTTTAGCATTCTGTTCGTCACCCTCTGGATGAGAGCCAATCCTGTCATCAATATTAACACCTTGACGCACCCGTTCTTGTATTGTGTATTTTTTTTTTGTTGTTGTTGCATACCAGCCTAATGAAAATTTCATGAGAATCTTATAATTATAATTCCTCATTCAAATGAGCAGAGTTTGAGTTGTGGAAAGGATTTGGGATGCAATAAAGACCAGTTGTGCTGATGCTGAATCTGTTTAACAGTTTGGGGTGTGCGTGTGGGCGTGTGTGTTTTCCTTTGTATGCGTGTGTGCACATGTTTGTCCTTGGCAGTATGTGGGACAGGAAAACCAGCTGCCTAATTTTTAAATGAGACACTTTCAGTCTCACTTTTTTTTATTTTTTTTTTATTTGTCAGCTCATCCCAGCCCATCCCCACCCCGCAACACTTGGCCTTGCTCACCTCTTGTCTCTTCGTATGCCTTGGTTTTTGATGGCTTATTTTGCTGATTTGTTTATATATTTATTAATTTGTTTTAGTGCACCTCTCCCCACACCCACAAAAAAAATCCAATTTTAGTTGACATTTCTTGTCAGGATTTGAAGTTTGACCTTTGAAAATAGAACACTCCCTGCCTGAGATGTGAGGAGGTCTCAGTCTGTGCTCAGGAACACTCCTCCTCTCCGATTTGGATGCGAGGGCAGAGAAACTGCAACATACTAATTGAATAGTCCTTTTGTGCTGATACTTTAAAAGTACTTAAGTACGGATTACAAATACAACCGGATATTTATGCAGACGATTTAAAGACACCTAACCTTTTTTCATCACTGTATTAGACAGATTAAACCGTTATGTTTTGGGACATTTAGGATTGCCAAACCTATTTCTATTTAAGAAATGCTGCAGTACTACGGAAGGGAACTCTTTTGAGATTTTGTACTTCTTCTAAAACCCAGAAGGTTACATCATTTCTTAGTGTCTGGTGGAGTTCACTTGACCGGTGGATCAGTGTTTTGTGCATCCTTCCACGAGCTTTCCACAATAGTGTGCCAGAATTCGGGCCCCTTCCTCTAGACAGAACTGGTGTAAATGAGGCCGGCCTTGCTCACAAACACCTTTTCGGTTGTGCCCACAAGTCTTCTATGGGACTCAGATCAGAGCTTTGTGATTACCACTCACTGTCATTGTCCATTCGGAATGACCCATTTGTGTCCTAACTTAAACCTGCTGGCCTTAATAGTTTCATCCAACGTTCTGTCGTCATGATGCCGTCTGTTGTGTGAAGTGCACCAGCCCCTCCCACAGCAAAACAACATGCTGTTAGGACAGTTTTCTCATGCTTGCAAGCTTCCCCCTTTGTCGTTCAAACGTAACACATGTCATTATGGCCAAACACTTCAGTTTTAGTTTCATCCGACCACACGGCATGCCTAAAAATTTAGCTCTTTGCCCCTGATTGCAACTGCAACCTATAAGCTGGCTTATTATGTCGTTTTTGGAATAATGGCATCTTCCTCTCTAAGTGAGCTTTCAGTCTTTGTCAGTAAATGACTTGTTTCACAGTGGATAAATCCACTTTTAAAAACTTCAGCCAGCATCCTCACTGGGTTTGTCTCTGGCACAGAACCCAACTCCTCCTTGAACACTATGGTTGGACAGTACCATGGTGTTTGTTATTGCATATAACTGAACAAATTACCATGGGATCTACAGGTAGCTGGGAAGTTGACCAAAGGATAAATCAGGCTTTTGGAGGTCTAGTAAATTATTCTGAATAAGAGGGTTAATGTCTGGTTTTATGTCAGATAGTGAAGGTAAAGAGGTTATTTGTCTTCTTACACATTGTATGTAAATATCTAGTTTCATCCGTAGTCAAGGATGAAGCTGCTGAGGACAAGCTGTTAAATAAATCTGACGTCCAACAAACTGAAGGGTAGAGCCTTAATGGACCACATTTGGTGAGTCTTGTAAATTCCCCATTATTGCTTAGCCTAATTTAGTGGAAAGAAAGGGAAACAATGAAAAGAGTCAGCTGTGTCATGTGTTAACGAACAAAATCTGGTACTAATTATAATCTATCTGGCATGTATTTTCTCGATTTGAGCCAGCAAGCTTTATGGACAACTTCTGTAATAATGCTAGAGAGTAAGGGCTCATAGGCCTCCATGGTTGTCCATCTGCTTTACCTTGGCAATATTCACAGCTTTATTAACACGTATCTACCTATTCCAGCTTTTTTTTTCTTCCACTTGAGGGAATTCTCTAAAATATTTGGAGCAGTTTGAAACATTGGTTGCTCTTGACTAGTCACAGTGGGCAGTAAGGTTCAATGTTAAATTACTCAAGATTGTCTAGTGCACTTGCTTTCTAGTATTTTCTGCTTCTGCCTTTATTCTTTGTCAGCTTCAGGGGGGGAAAAGCCTTTTTAGAGCTACATGCATTTCTGTGTGGACACATGGATTTGTATTCTCCATCATTCTATAGCACTAGTCAAATACATAACACACATACACACAAATATATACGCATATATATAAAGGGTTCCATTTTACTGGGACCCTTTTATCCATCCATTCATCCATCGTTGACAATTCCCTCTAACCCTTGCAGGGTCACGGGGTGGGATGGTGCCTATCTCATATACCCTTTTTAATTCCATCGAAATACAAATATTTTCATTATACTGGAATTTTCTGCCAACTATTCAGACTTTTCCTGCT
Organism: Fundulus heteroclitus; assembly: GCF_011125445.2. Classification (NCBI taxonomy): domain Eukaryota; kingdom Metazoa; phylum Chordata; class Actinopteri; order Cyprinodontiformes; family Fundulidae; genus Fundulus; species Fundulus heteroclitus. The sequence continues at coordinate 20,161,253 of NC_046364.1, read as the reverse complement.
TATTACCCCCAAAAAGAATAAAAGCTGTTATAGAAACAACAGACCATCGCATTGCATTCGGCAACTGTTTTATAAATGCAAATTAGCATACAAGTAAGAAAAGCATAATAAGGTGTTGTTTTAAATGTTCTCTAATGTACTTCCTGTATGGTTCCTTTAAGGTTTGGATAGATATGGCCTACTCTTCCTGACACCTTTTAAACACTGATTGTTTGCAGCACCCCTTTATAGTTATCTACCAAATATTAACTGTTATGTGTCGCATAATTAAACCTGACAGCATATAGCTAGTTACGTTCTTAAATTGAGCCGATGGACAGATAAAATTGTGCTGAGAATACCTTGTTATTAAGATCTATCAGCAGTCACTGCACATAAAACACCGTCAGAAATCCCTGCTTATCTGTTGACGGACTTGGCTGTACTGAATCCACAAAACAACGCTTAGCTGCTGTAACTATATCACAGACATGAAAACGGACCTACTTTTGTGTATTGACTCAGCGAACCAATGGGACTATAAATTACAGATGTTAATGTTAAGATCCTTTAATAGTGCCAGAACACCTTATGTTAAATAGTGTGATAAGTTTCTACTGCTTGGCTTTCTATTTTTCCAAACCAAGCTCCTTAAGTTTATGTGTCCAGTCATTTCGCTTTGCAGCCATGACAGTAAACGGTCCAAGCATGGCCCGGCGGTATGATGTGACTATAACTGAGCACTGCCATATTTGCATGTCTTGTTCTAGTGCATAAATAATCGGAGACATGCGGTCCAATGTGTGTACTTGTATGTCATTTGACGCGTGCCTATTTAAAGATGTCTGGTCTGATTGAGTATCTATTTCAGGGTGTTTGATTTGACGCAAGTGTTGAGTGGCCCCGCTCTTCATCAGCTAATGAGCTCGCCCACTTTTCCTCTCTCTCTCTCTCTCTCTCTCTCTCTCTCTCTCTCTCTCTCTCTCTCTCTCTCTCTCTCTGTGTCCTGTAATATATTCTTTAACACAGGCCCTTTGAGACTGCAGTTTTTTTTCGCAAGGTGAAATTTCATGCACCGTCTTTACATATTTTTCTCACACTGTCGCTGTTAGACGGCATCCAGTTCAGGACGAAACAGGAATACAGACGCATATGCTAACAAACACACCAACGTTTTTTCTGCTGGGATGCATTTTGCATTTCTACATGTCATGTGCGTTTGCACATACGATTGTATATGTGACACGGAGAATATGGAAGACCTGCATCTTTAACTCCCTGTTGCTATGGCAACACGTTGGGTATGTATAAGCGAGACTAATAGGTCTCCCATACAAATTAACCCACATGGTCTTTGTATGAATGAAATAACACATTTAAGTGGATAATCTTTATTATTCATTTAATATATATTACTGATTTAGAAGTTCCACAAATAAAATCACTCCATTTTGTTGCATCACTTATTTTCTGACATGCAACTGTTCACTAAAAATCATAGTACCTCTGTACATAAATGTGTCATACCGTGTTATTTTTGCCTGGATGGAGGTCAGCTAGCTGATGTAACAACAAGTATAACAGGAACCCTATAACTTTAACCATAAAATAATCAATATCTTTCCTGTTATTCTATCAAATGCTGCACACACTCTTAGGATTTGCTATACACCACTTGTCTTGTCCTTTGCTGTTGTAGCAACAGTATCACAGAGATGCTATATCATTTAAAAAATGTGCTTATGCATGTCTGACTCAAGGTTCTGATCAAATACCCTCTGAGGATTTTTGCTATAGAATTCAGTGGCTTCCTGAGCCAAGGGGGGGGGGGGGGTGGTCCTTAAGTCAGTTGAGTTATTTGACTTGAAAGCAGTCAACTTTCTTTTATTGAGTTGACTAGACCCTGAAGCTCCACTGAGATGGACTTACTTCTTCCCAGTAATGCAGGCCTGTGGGCTCAGATTCTGATTAATTAGATTCATTATTTCAATTACTCAGAAAAATGTAACGAAATAATGATTTTTTTCTCGCATGGAAAGTAAAACAGTATTTTCTGAATCTTTTTCCAGTTTATAAAAACCTTAAACAAAGTTATAGAATGGACACACAAGATCTTACAGACAGTCTGTCTCCCCTGATAAAGATGTGTAACGCTATAAAACGAGTTGATCTTTTATTGCAGCATTATACGTAGTCTCTCACTGAGTTTTTTTTTTTTTTTTTTTTTTGGCAGGGGGGGATTTCAACCTGACATTTGAGCACATGTGTGAATAAAAAATTATTTTAAACAAATTGACCAATTGATTTTTGGTGCCTCTGTTATCAATACTTTTCACAACTGTCTTTTGGCAATAGCATGTAGTCTTCTAGAAAATTTCACAATGTTGAAGCCTACAGAGAGAGGGATCCTTGTCTGTTCCACTTTGCACAATCTATAATTTCTCTAGAGTCCTGGGGCATCTCTCATGCTGTTTTTACTGTAGCTCAGTTCTCAGCTTTTTATAGGATTTAGATTTGGGGACTGAAATCACCATGGAACAAGCTTGAGTTTATTTCTGGTGAATCATTTCTGTCTATGTTTGAACTTCGGATAATAGTTTTCTTAGAAAGACCCAGTGGGCACATATTTTATGTTTATATATAAATAGTCGACCGTTTTTTTGTTTTTTTAATCCCCTAGAGTTTAAAAGACGAGTCCACAGTATGGCAGATCCTCCACCATTATTAACACTGAGCATGAGTTGCTTCTCCTCTTGCTTGTTGTTGGAGCGACAGTAGTGCAGGAGTTAGGTGTTCGTCATGGACATAGTTCAGTAAAAGTCCTACAGGAATTTAATGAAATTTATGTTTACATTGTGGTGTTAGTTTGTTTGTTTTCAGTTTTTTTTTTTTTTTTTTTTTGCAGGCTGCACTTTCAAACCACTTGTTTGCAACTCATGGTAATTATGATGACTTTATACGTCACATAATGACACTCTTTGCTGTAGTAACAATAAGTATTGGAGATTTTTTTTTATTTATTTTTTGCCTCCCTTTACATCCTGCTTATTGTGAATGGTGCCAAGGTAACAGGGGTCCTCATCCAGCCCAGTGGGTACTGGCTACAAGAAATCCTCCTATGTGTATGCACTGGGGAGATAGCAATTCATAGATTATCATTAGTGTTACGAGTTAATAAGCAACTCTGATCAGCTACTTAAAATTCAAGTATACATTAAAAAGGAAATGTATACCAACAATTGTGCAGCCTGTAGTAAAGATTGTGTGCGATATCACTGTAATAAAAAAATTACTAATTCAATGATTTTTACACATCTTTTTAAGAAAGCATGAATGTGTCAAGAACTGCATCACGTGCATCAGTTGAAAAAAAACAAAACAACAAACAAAACAAATAAGAAAAACTGTTGCTATAATTCATCAATTAACAGATCACTACAAGCAGAGTGGATCTCCGAGATGCTGTTAACGAGATCAAAGCAGAAATAGATGATATACAGTAAAAAACAAAAGTTGTTTTACAAAGCATAAATACCTGGTGTCAAACACTCCCACACAGTTTGAAACTTGTTTCACAATTTAGTCTTGTTTATATCACCAATAAAAAGATAAAAACATTGAAGTAGTGTCAGTACAAGTCTCTGAAGGTCCTAGAATGAGGCCCTCAAGGACCAGATTTGAAACTCAGGTTATTGTTAAATATACCAGCATGATGCAATGTTTCCCTTGTAAGATAAAGGACCTTGAATGGGGTTTGGTGTGAATGTGCAGACATTGTTTATAGAAATAAATCATTGTGAAATTGCATACGTGCACGCAAGCATAATTTCTATTTTGATCTCTGACGATGAATGGATGTTGACATTCCTCTAATTAATCATCTGCTTACAAAAACGCTTTTCACACCACAAGCAAACAAACATAACCCTGAAAACAACATTAAAGAGGAATCCTTTTTTTTCTGAAGTAAGAAAGAGGAAATTAAATCAGCCTTATTTGGACCTTGAGAACAACATGTACAGGATAAAAAAAACGACTAACGGATGGTATCAGCTCTGGATGCACAAAGCAAAAGCCTAAGAGGCTGGATCACAAGCAATAGGTCGATTATTGAATAAGTCCACACTAAGACAAGATTATTGCTGCTCTCTATTCTCTATTCTGTTGCCTATTTTATTTCCCTTTCAACGCACCAGGATTGTAATGCACTTAAAATGTCTTGTCGCAGAGTCTTATAGCATGCAGAATTTAAATATCCAAACTTACAAAACATATTTCAAGACTTTAATCATTGCCACAAGAAAGATTTAGAGTATTGATACAAATATTTACGCCCCTCTGTTTTACACATACAAGCAAAGTTATACATCTATATATATATATATATATATATATATATATATATATATATATATATATATATATATATATATATATATATATATATATATATATACTCCTATATAGAATCAACTTTTCAAGTAAATAGTGTCCATCTGTGTGTGATTTGAGATGTGTATTAGTACAGAGTTTCTGTGCAGACATCAGAGGTTTATTGGATAACATAAGTGAACAAAAAGCATGAAGAAGACTAGTGAGGGATAAAGATCTGGATACGTTTATTGCAGGTTTGAGACATAAAACAATATCTTAGTGTTTGAGCATTTCACAGAGAACATTTGTATCATTATGTACAAATGAAGAGCAGAGCACAACTGCCTATCTGATCAAAACAGTGGTGTCCACCTGAATGACAGGCAAGGAGAGCCATTTTTCAGAGAAGCAGCCTTAGTAACTCTGGAGTAGAGGCAGAGATGCACTGCTAAGCAGGGAGAAAATGCTGAAAATACAAGTATTAAAATTTAGCCAGGTGAGACAAAAATTGACCTTTTCGTCCTACGTGTGAAAATGCTTTATGTGGAGAAAAATGTAAACATCACCAGAATATACACAAGGTGAAGCATGGCGGTAGAAGCGTCAGGCTGCGGAGATGCTTACTGAGATTTCCTTACTGAGGACACTGGATCTGGTCAGCTTTGAAGATAATGGATGAAGCTAAGTGATAAATACTGGATGACGACCTGTTAGAGGTCTCGCTTTCAGCGGAACCAAAGCCCGAAACATACAGTCTGAGCTATAATTAAACATTTTAGGTCACAGGTGTCAAACTACAATCCTCGAGAGTGGGTGTCACTGGACTTTTAGATGTCTCTGCTGGAACACATCTGTATCAAATAATTGGGTCAGGATCAGAACTCTGTAGAACTAAGTGCATGCAGAGGAGATAATTCAGACATTTAAATCAGGTGTGTTGGATCATCTAAAAGTTGCAGAACACTGGCCCTCAACAATCCTGGTTTAGATCAAAGAACTTTAATGTGACACAGTGGTCCAGTCAAAGTCCAGATCTCAGCGTGAATTTGAGATCCAGACTCAGAAACTGATGTTCACCGACGCTCTCAATGCAATGTGACAGAGCTTAAACTATAAAAAGCAATGAGGAAAAGTATCCCTCACTAGGTGTGCAAAATCCTGTAATTCGAGCAAATGTTGATCACACAAAGCATTGACGAAAAAAAGACACACATTCATGCCACACTTTTCAGATCCTTTGTTGTCAAACAAAGTTAACCATTTTAGCATTTTGCGATAGTTTTGCTCCACACTGTATCAACATGTCACATAAGACCTGAACAAACTAAAGTTTGGATACCATGACAAAGTGTGAGGTGTGAATATTGAAATGTTGTATAGAAATAGCTGGCTGTGCCTTTTGTTCACCATCGTGTTTTCTAAGCAACTGAAATAGAAAGAAAATAAGCTTTAAGGAACAACAAATAATTTTAAACCAAAAATACATAAAATCTTGTTTTGAAAAAGCCACTGTAAACAAGCCATTGCGTTTAAAACAGTTTGATGTAATGCTCTCTTTGGCTTTTCACTTTCTCCACAGAAACCTGTCGAAGAATCCGCTAACCACCCTGTCATGGCAGCTCTTCCAACACCTCCAACTCTCCGAGCTGTAAGTCTCCTCTCATCTGTCTTACAGGCTTTTGTTTGCGTTTTATTACCGCACTTTATCCTTGTCCTCGGCGTACTATCTGCCTCAATACAAATTGTCTTGGCTGCATACCATTGTGATTCCTGCCTTTGTTGCGCGAACCCTTCAATTTGTCTGAGCGCATGTGAAAGACCAAACCTTATAGGCATCATTGTGATGCCGTGATCCTATAAGTCATTAGTGGGTGTAGCGAATGTGCTTAAAAGCAAAATGGAATTGATGAGAAGGAGGAGGGCGTCTGACCCCATTTTCTTGTTTGTTATGAATATTTTAGGAATCATTGTGTTTATGAAATGAATTTGCTCTGACACCCCCTGGAGGGGAGGGAGGGAGGGGATGGGGGGGACATCGTGATGGTGACCTGCTTGTAATTTAAACATCATTACGCCTGCCGGTGCTGTCCATTATTTGAACCTCTGCTGGTGCTACATATACGGGCCCTGCGGTACATAAAAGTGAGGTTTCAGGATGTGATGCGAGACTATTTCAAGAAGACCTCCTTATAGTGCTATTTTCAGAGGTAGAAGCAGGGCAGATCCACTGAGAGCATTGGCACAATGCTTATCTCGAGTACTCCTGTTGCTACAAGCAGCGGAAGAGTTAAGAAGCCCCGCTCAGACGAATGCCATGGTTACACATTTTGTCATTAAGCTTTTAACTTATCTCGGGGTTCTCAACCCATATTGAAGAATCTTCTTATTCATTCTGTATACAAAGGAGCTTACACCAAACCCACACCAGAGCTGCACAAGCGTTGCCTCTCTAGAGGGCTGTGATCAGAGGCAGATTGGCTGCTGTCTTCCTCACAGTTCCTGTTAGTGGGCTGTAAATGTCTTCTTCTCTCTCTGGAACATAGAACATTCTGCGCTTATGTTGTTATTCCCAGCCAATAGGGCTCCACCTTAACTGTTTTTTTGTCATTTGGCTTCCCTCTTTAGTCCTGCGGTGTTTGCTGAACCGTGGTTCCGTATTTTAAATAATGCATGTTTCAAAGTGGAAAGACTCATCGAGAGGACACTGTAAGATGTTGCTTTCCAAATTGCACCCAAAGGTCAGGTGTTTAGGGGTCTGAATTGTTTATCATGTATTTTTTTTTTCCGTTTGTTAAAAACATAAAAAAAACTCCTCTTACGTCAGTCACAGAATTGTGCATCTGCCTTTTGTTTCAGATGGGATGCCATTCAACGTAGGTGACACTGCAGCATGCACGATTTGATAATCAATTAAGCATAGCTGTGACGTGTTTTTTTTTGGACATGTCTACTGTACATGTACGCCGCTACCGCAAAATCAATCAAACTGTCACTCAAATACTGCAGCAACGACCCAATATTAATAATAGCTTGTCTGAGACTGTTCTGAATAATTGAAACGGGCTACATGAGTTACTTTCTGATTAATTCAGGTAACCATTATCTGACTACTTGTGGCCAGTCAAAGAAGATTGAAATTTCATGACTGCCTTTAAATATGAAAAACAAAAATTTTTTAAACTACACACCTACCAAATTCAGCCTAGATATCTGTGGCTCATTTAGACATTTTTTATAAGTGTTTTAATAACTTTGTGATGTTTTTTTTCTGTTGAAGCCGTCATGTTGAAATTATCTTAAGCAGACTACAGTCCTGTTGCTAAGCTTGATGTTGCCGTAATTTGTCCACATGCAGACCAGCAGGAATGAGTAGATGATTCAGTTTGTAAGGATCAGGTGATTTAAAAGAGAAGAAAAGGGCATAAGTGGTGGCAGCGTTATGAACTGGAGGGCCTGGCAGTCAGTCAAATTTGTGAGCAAAGGTCACCAGACACAGACACTGCATCATAGACACATTAGGCTTTCTCCACTATTGGCTCAACCACCAAGCCTGTGACATAAATTTCATTATCTGTACATGCCCTCTGGGGTTTGCCAAGGCTTTTTGCAGACAATCCTGTGTGTTCTACTGCCAGTGACAATGATGCTTCCTTTCAAGGGGGGGGGGGGGGGGGGGGGGGGGGGGGGGGGGGGGGGGGGGGGGGGCATCAAACACAAAGTTTTTAAAGCAAACCACAACTCAGATTATGAGCATGAGACAGAGAATATCTAAAACAATTAAAATGGATTTTAGAGTTGGAGAAGTCTGCTGTATTACCTCTTTAGATTATATTTCTGGAATATAAGGAGGCAAAATCTGCTTTGGTTTTCTAGTAGGCAAGTCAGGTTATTCTTTCATTTTAGTTTTTTTTTCTTCTTTTCCGAGCAACAGTTAGCAAACCGGTGAATTTTTGCCCCCTATGAGACCGCAGTGAAAACCGTAGATTTCTGATTTGTCTCTGAGACTGATCTCTGAGGAACAGTCATTCTGAGCGGTGCCTGTTGGAAAAGCGTGAGTGGCTTGTATTCACGGACACAGTATGCTGAGACATTTAGAAATCATAACTGATACTTAACACCCCCACTTGACCACAAGACCTCAAACAAAATAACACAAACCCACAGTGTGACACCGATCAAACGATGTCAAGTGCTAGTAATGCTGTCTGATATCTGTGATGCACCTTCTGAGTCTGGCGACCTTCACTCCCTGCCTCGACTGATTGTCGACTCTGACCGTCTAGTTTTAGATCACTCCAGTCATGATGCTCACCCACTATGCCTGATGGTGGTTGTTCTAAACCAGCCACGATCTTGCAAACTGATGAATACACACCGTCATAGTGGCCTGGTTTTGTACCATGTTCCATCCAAATCTGGCTATGTAAATATACTGAGTTGTGAAGGAGTGACATAAATTAAGTTAACCTTCATCTGGTGTTAGCTTTCTGCTGCCATCTGTAGTGTTAGCGGGTCATTTTGGACCCGTGTATTAAATCAGCCATAAAATACCCTAAAAACAATCTTTTATCATCCAATGTTTTCTTAACTCTTGTTTAGCTGGTTGGGCTCCCTTATCAATGAAAAGATTGGTATTAATATTTTTTGTGGCCCCCTGGGCCTTTGTTTTAACAGCATAACTTCTCCTCATTGTTGCATCCTGTGAATTGGAGATGTGTACTCTGCAAGTCACCACCTCTACACTCAAATGGCTTGATAAGCCTGGACATGTCTCCCTTTGTTTGTTCTTGCAAAAAGGCAAAGAGAAAAGCCCCTAAATGAAGCTCAAGTGGTTGGAGGAAGAGGCTGTTGGTTGACTGTGTGTTCATGATTTAATTTTGGGCATTTTTTATTGTTTTATAATAGAAAATTTTAACCGGGTCACAAATGACCCGAACACCACAAAAGTCATTTTTTTCACCAGAGCACTTTATAATTTAGTAAAAAAAAAAAAAAAAAAGATTTTACTTTGTTTAAATGGAAGTCCCTGACAAAGTCAAAAAGTTTCAACTGAAAAAACAAATGTATGAAGTGCTTTTATGCATGTTAAAACTCAAAACGGGTCCGTCGGGACCCTAACACCATAGGAAGGTTAAAGTGATTAAAACAATAGTACAGTAGTGTGCATTGTTCTTGCTTACTCGTGTTAACTCAAACCACGATCCATGTTTCTCCAAAGAATCATGTTACATGGTGATGGCGGTGGGTATAAAAGATTTCTTATAGCGACCGGGATTACAGGAACTCCGAACAAGTCTCTGACTGAAGACCCTTAGTTGTATTAAAATCTTATGAGAAAGATGCTCATCATGTTTTCACCTCCAAAGGTTCGACAGCCATCCCTATAACAGAGCAGGCCTCCCTAATAAGCTTGTTCAGCGTTTTGAAGTCACTGGTTCTGATGCTACTACCCCAATTGACGATGGCATTAGAGATTTAGAGAACATCTGCAACGGCCTGGCTGCAAACACTGAAAGCCTCAAGCTTCCTGAGAAGCTTTCTTAAGTAATGGGACAAGGCAGGATGTCTTCCACAGTACAGGAACTTTCTCCCGGGTCAGGCCGCGGTTAAAGATGTGCTGTAGAATCCCATTTTATTGGTCCGCAGAAGCATTCGGGACTCTTGGGGTTGACACTATCAGGGCCCGCAGCCTTTTTCTGTTTCAGTCTAACCAGCTGCCCCTTCACCTTACATCTAGAGACAGAGAGGGGAGGGAGGGGGAGGCAAAGGGAGTACACGCATTGTCTGATTTGGCTGAAGACAACGATGAAGAAACAGGAAGATCCATGACTGAGACAGAAGACAAGGTGTGACAGGAAAGGTGTTGGTCAAC